>NC_080064.1:37409525-37712803 GCF_949987535.1 Balaenoptera acutorostrata | reverse complement strand
TTAAATATTGAGGTGCTCCTATGTTGGGTGCATAAATATTTACAATTGTTATATTTTCTTCTTGGATTGATCCCTTGATCATTAAGTAGTGTCCTTTTTTTGTCTCTTGTAATAGTCTTTATTTTAAAGTCTATTTTGTCTGACCTGAGAATTGCTACTCCAGCTTTCTTTTGATTTCCATTTGCATGGAATATCTTTTTCCATCCCCTCACTTTCAGTCTGTATGTGTTCCTAGGTCTGAAGTGGGTCTCTTATAGACAGCATATATATGGGTCTTGTTTTTGTATCCATTCAGCCAGTCTGTGTCTTTTGGTTGGAGCATTTAATCCATTTACATTTAAGGTAATTATCAATATGTATGTCCCTATTACCATTTTCTTAATTGTTTTGGGTTTGTTATTGTAGGTGTTTTCCTTCTTTTGTGTTTCTTGCCTAGAGAAGTTCCTTTAGCATTTGTTGCAAAGCTGGTTTGGTGGTGCTGAATTCTCTTAGCTTTTGCTTGTCTGTAAAGGTTTTAATGTCTCCATCAAATCTGAATGAGATCCTTCCTGGGTAGAGTAATCTTGTTTGTAGGTGTTTCCCTTTCATCACTTTAAATATGTCCTGCCACTCCCTTCTGGCTTGCAGAGTTTCTGGTGAAAGATCAGCTGTTAACCTTATGGGGATTCCCTTGTATGTTATTTGTCATTTTTCCCTTGCTGCTTTTAATATTTTTTCTTTGTATTTAATTTTTGATAGTTTGATTAATATGTGTCTTGGCATGTTTCTCCTTGGATTTTTCCTGTATGGGACTCTCTGCACTTCCTGGACTTGTTTGACTCTTTCCTTTTCCATATTAGGGAAGTTTTCAACTGTAATCTCTTCAGATATTTTCTGAGTCCCTTTCTTTTTCTCTTCTTCTTCTGGGATCCCTATAATTCGAATGTTGGTGCATTTAATATTGTCCCAGAGAGATTAGCTTGGTGCTTTGTGACCACCTAGAGGGGTGGCATAGGGAGATGCAAGAGGGAAGAGATATGGGAACATATGTATATGTATAACTGATTCACTTTGTTATAAAGTAGAAACTGACACACCATTGTAAAGCAATTATACCCCAATAAAGATGTTTAAAAAAAAATTGTCCCAGAGATCTCTAAGACTGTCCTCAATCTTTTCATTCTTTTTTCTTTATTCTGCTCTGCAGTAGTGATTTCCACTATTTTATCTTCCAGGTCACTTATCCATTCTTCTGCCTTAGTTATTCTGCTATTGATTCCTTCTAGAGAATCTTTATTTTCATTAATTTTGTTGTTCATCATTGTTTGTTTGCTCTTTAGTTCCTCTGTGTCTGTGTTAGATGTTTCTTATATTGTCTCCATTCTACTTCCAAGATTTTGGATCATGTTTACTATCATTACTCTGAATTCCTTTTCAGGTAGACCACCTATTTCCTCTTCATTTGTTTGGTCTGGTGGGTTTTTACCTTGCTTCTTCATTTGCTGTCTGGTTCTCTGTCTTCTCATTTTGCTTAACTTACTATGTTTGGGGTCTCCTTTTTGCTGGCTGCAGGTTCGTAGTTCCGGTTGTTTTTGGTGTCTGCCCCCAGTGGCTAAGGTTGGTTCAGTGGGTTGTGTAGGCTTCCTGGTGGAGGGGACTAGTGCCTGTGTTCTGGTGGATGAGTCTGGATCTTGTCTTTCTGGTGGGCAGGACCATGTCCGGTGGTGTGTTTTGGGGTGTCTGTGACCTTATTATGATTTTAGGCAGCCTCTCTGCTAATGGGTGGGGTTGTGTTCCTCTGTTGCTAGTTGTTTGGCATAGGGAGTCCAGCACTGTAGCTTGCTGGTCGTTGAGTGAAGTTGGGTCTTTGTGTTGAGATGGAGATCTCTGAGAGAGCTTTTGCTGTTTGATACTATGTGGAGCTGGGAGGTCACTAGGGGACCAGTGTCCTGAACTTGGCTCTCCCACCTCAGAGGCACAGGCCTGACACCCGGCCGGAGCACCAAGACCCTGTCAGCCACATGGCTCAGAAGAAAAGGGAGAAAAAACGAAAGAAAGAATGAAAAAAATAGAATAAAGTTATTAAAATAAAAATTTTTTTGAATTATTAAAAATAAAAAGATTAAAAATTAATTAAAGAAGAAAAAAAAGAAAGAAAGAAAGAAGAGAGCAACCAAATAAATAAACAAATCCACCAATGATAACAAGCACTAAAAACCATATTAAAACAAAAAACGGACAGACAGAACCCTAGGACAAATGGTAAAAGCAAAGCTATACAGACAAAATCACACAAAGAAGCATACACATACACACTCACAAAAAGAGAAAAAGGAAAAAATATATATATATCTGTATATTTAAAAAAAAAGGAAAAGAGCAACCAAATCAATAAACAAATCTACCAATGATAAACTCTAAATGCTAAACTAAGATAAACATAAAACCAGAAACAAATTAGATGCAGAAATCAAACCCCAAGTCTACAGTTGTTCCCAAAGTTCACTGCCTCAATTTTGGGATGATTCGTTGTCTGTTCAGGTATTCCAGAGATGCAGGGTACATCAAATTGATTGTGGAGATTTCATCCTCTGCTCCTGAGGCTGCTGGGAGAAATTTCCCTTTCTCTTCTTTGTTCACACAGCTCCTGGGGTTCAGCTTTGGATTTGGCCCTGCCTCTGTGTGTAGGTCACCTGAGGGTGTCTTTTCGTCGCTTAGACAGGACGGGGTTAAAGGAGCAACTGATTCGGGGGGGCTCTGGCTCCCTCAGGCAGGGGAGGGAGGGGTTCGGAATGCGGGGCGAGCCTGCGGCGGCAGAGGCCAGCGTGACGTTGCACCAGCCTGAGGCGTGCCATGTGTTCTCCCAGGGAAGTTGTCCCTGGATCATGGGACCCTGCAGTGGCGGGCTGCACAGGTTCCTGGGAGGGGAGGTGTGGATAGTGACCTGTGCTTGCACACAGGCTTCTTGGTGGCTGCAGCAGCAGCCTTAGCATCTAATGCCCGTCTCTGGGGTCCGCACTGATAGCCGCGGCTAGCACCTGTCTCTGGAGCTCATTTAGGTGGTGCTCTGAATCCCCTCTCCTCGTGCATCCTGAAACAATGGTCTCTTGCCTCTTAGGCAGGTCCAGACTTTTTCCTGGACTCCCTCCCGGCTAGCTGTGGTGCACTAGCCCCCTTCAGGCGTGTTCACGCAGCCAACCCCTGTCCTCTCCCTGGGATCTGAACTCCGAAGCCTCAGCCTCAGTGCCCAGCCCCCACCCACCCTGGCAGGTGAGCAGACAAGCCTCTCCTGCCGGTGAGTGCTGGTTGTCACCGATCCTCTGTGTGGGAATCTCTCTGCTTTGCCCTCTGCACCCCTATTGCTGTGCTCTCCTCTGTGGCTGTGAAGCTTCCCACCCGCCCACCCGCCATCTCCACCAGTGAAGGGGCTTCCTTTCCTAGTGTGTGGAAACTTTTCCTCCTTCACAGCTCCCTCCCAGAGGTGCAGGTCCCATCCCTATTCTTTAGTCTCTGTTTTTTCTTTTTTCTTTTGCCCTTCCCAGGTACGTGGGGAGTTTCTTGCCTTTTGGGAAATCTGAGGTCTTCTGCCAGTGTTCAGTAGGTGTTCTGTAGGAGTTGTTCCACATGTGGATGTATTTCTGATGTATTTGTGGGGAGGAAGGTGATCTCCACATCTTACTCCTCCACCATCTTGAAGGTCCTCTTTTATTCAGAAGATTTTTAACTGCACATTCAATTTCTTTAATAATATAGGACTATTGTGGTGACTTATTTACTCTTTGGAGAGTTTTGGTAGTTTGAATTTTTGCGAGATTTATTTGTTTAAGCAAACTTGTTGAACTTGTGTGTATAGAATTATCCCTAGTTATTCTTTATTATCCTTTTAATGTCTGCATGGTCTGTGTTGATAATCTCCTTTATTATTCCTGAAGTTGGTAATTTGTGTCTTCTTTTTTTTCTTTATCGGTCATGGTAGAGATTTACCCTTTTTAAAAAATCTTCCAGAGAATCAGCTTTTGGCTTTGTCGATTTTTCTCTATTGTTTTTCTGTTTTCAAACTTGCCAAGAGTTTGGAGATTTTCCTTATTTTTGTATTATTTATTTCTAATTTAATCCATCATGATCCAAAAACATACTTTGTATAATTTAATTCTTTTTTTTTTTTTGGCCGTGCCACGCAGCTTGCGGAATCTTCTTCCCTGACCAGGGATCAAACCCAGGGCCCCGGCAGTGAGAGTGCCAAGTCCTAGTCACTGGACTGCCAGGGAATTCCCTGTATAATTTAATTCTTTAAAAAATTGTTAAGCTTTGTTTTATGACCTTGGATATGAATTATCTTTCTTTCTTTCCACATGCATTTGAAAAGAATGTGTTTTGCTGTTGTTGGGTGGTATTTTGTAAATCTTAATTCCATCTGGTTGGTTGATAGTGTTGTTCAGTTGTCTGTGTCCTTGCCCATTCTCTCTACTAGTTCTACTTGTTACTGATAGAAGAATGTAGAAGTCTCTGATTATAATTGTGAATTTGTGTATATCTCTTCATTTTTTGCTTGTATTTTGAAGCACTGTTGTTTGGTGAATAGACATGTAGGATTGTTATTTTCTTGGTGAGTTTACTCTTTCATTATTACAGAATATTCTTCATTATTGGTAGTATTTTCTTTGTCCAAAGTCTATTTTGTCTTATGTTACTATAGCCATGCCAGGTTTATTTTGATTAGTATTTACGTAGTATATCTATTTTCTATTCTTTTACTTTTAATCTTTCTGTGTGTATCCTTATATTTCAAGTGAGTTTCTTGGAGTCAGTTGGATCTTGTTTAAATCTTATGGAGAATGTTGGTAGCTTAACCTAGTTACGTTCAGGCCCCAAATTCCAACCAGGATTCTCAGGAATCATTTGACAGTGATTCCAATGTCAGTTTCATTTTTAAAGCCAGTATGTATGCCACTCAGTGACCACCTGGGACTTGGGCAGTGTTCTATTTGTTAGTTCAGTTCTCAAAGTCTTTCGTATGCTGCATGGAATCAGGTCTATACCTTTGTTGCTTGGGCTGAGCCCATGAGTTCATAAACAACTTTATGGGGTTGCTCTCCTGAGTTTCTCCATCTCTTTAATCTTCCTAGTACTTTCTGGTTATCTGGTGCTCCTCTTTTCGTTCTCCAGCCAGAAGTTTGGGGCACTAGTTACCCTAGTGACATTATACACAGTATTCTGCTGTATACTTCCATATCCAGGACCAAGCAGTATGAGAACAGAGAAAGGAGAAAAACAGTGGGAGTTGGTCTCACCCTCTTAGAACCACAGCTTCACCACGTACAGAGGAAGGTCCTTTCTTCAGAATTTTAGATTCTAATGATTCCCATTACCACCGGTGTTGCTGCTGCTGCCTTCACTGCCATCACTGTAGAATTGCCTGGGAGTTGGGGTGAGAGAATGGAGAAAAAAAAAGAAAAAATGAGGGATTTTCACACTCTGTGTCTGAGCATTAGGAGTTTCCTTTACCACTTTGAGCCAGAACTAGAGAACTTCTCTTGGAGCTCTGTGTACCCCAGTACTCATTGCTAGGTTTTTTGATGTGTTGAACTCAGGCTATAGGATACTAGAGGGAAAAAAAGGATAACTTTGAATTCTCGTCTTCCCCAAACTGCCTGCTGATAATGACTTCTCACAATCATCAAATACTACTTCGTGCCTTCTATCTAGGTTTTTAAGGCTTTCAATAGGAGAGATAGAGTGAAGTATTACTCTCCAGAACCAACCCTGGTCATTTTTTTAAACCTATTTATCTCTTTATATTTTAAATGGTTCTTGTAAGCAGCATATCGTTGGGTCTTGCTTTTTTTTTAAATTATTATTAGTCATCCATTTTATACACATCAGTGTATACATGTCAATCCAACCTCCCGAATCATCACACCACCACCCCCACCCCCCGCCAGTTTCCTCCCTTGGTGTCCATACGTTTGTTCTCTACATCTGTGTCTCAATTTCTGCCCTGCAAACCAGTTCATCTGTACCGTTTTTCTAGGTTCCACATATATGCGTTAATATGCGATATTTGTTTTTCTCTTTCTGACTTACTTCACTCTGTATGATAGTCTCTAGATCCATCCATGGCTCTACAAATGACCCAATTTCGTTGCTTTTTATGGCTGAGTAATATTCCATTGTATATATGTACCACATCTTCTTTATCCATTCATCTGTCGATGGGCATTTAGGTTGCTTCCATGACCTGGCTATTGTAAAGAGTGCTGCAGTGAACATTGCGGTGCATGTGTCTTTTTGAATTATGGTTTTTTCTGGGTATATGCCCAGTAGTGGGATTGCTGGGTTATATGATAATTCTATTTTTAGATTTTTTAGGAACCTCCATACTGTTCTCCATAGTGGCTGTATCAATTTACATTCCCACCAACAGTGCAGGAGGGTTCCCTTTTCTCCACACCCTCTCCAGCATTTGTTGTTTGTAGATTTTTTGATGATGGCCATTCTGACTGGTGTGAGGTGATACCTCATTGTAGTTTTGATTTGCATTTCTCTAATAATTAGTGATGTTGAGCAGCTTTTCATGTGCTTCTTGGCCATCTGTATGCCTTCTTTGGAGAAATGTCTATTTAGGTCTTCTGCCCATTTTTGGATTGGGTTGTTTGTTTTTTTAATATTGAGCTGTTTATATATTTTGGAGATTAATCCTTTGTCCGTTGATTCGTTTGCAAATATTTTCTCCCATTCTGAGGGGTGTCTTTAGGTCCCATTTGTTTATTTTTATTTTTATTTCCATTACTCTAGGAGGTGGATCAAAAAATATCTTGCTGTGATTTATGTCAAAGAGTGTTCTTCCTATGTTTTCCTCTAAGAGTTTTATAGTGTCCAGTTTTACATTTAGGTCTCTAATCCATTTTGAGTTTTTTTGTGTGTATGGTGTTAAAGAGTGTTCTAATTTCATTCTTTTACATGTAGCTGTCCAGTTTCCCAGCACCACTTACTGAAGAGACTGTCTTTTGTCCATTGTATATCCTTGCCTCCTTTGTCATAGATTAGTTGACCATAGGTGCGTGGGTTTATCTCTGGGCTTTCTATCTTTTTCCATTGATCTATGTTTCTGTTTTTGTGCCAGTAACATATAGTCTTGATTACTGTAGCTTTGTAGTATAGTCTGAAGTCAAGGAGTCTGATTCCTCCAGCTCCGTTTTTTTCCCTCAAGACTGCTTTGGCTAGTTGGGGTCTTTTGTGTCTCCATACAAATTTTAAGATTTTTTTCTTCTAGTTTTGTAAAAAATGCCATTGGTAATTTGATAGGGATTGCATTGAATCTGTAGATTGCTTTGGGTAGTATAGTCATTTTCAAAATATTGATTCTTCCAATCCAAGAACATGGTATATATCTCTCCATCTGTTTGTGTCATCTTTAAATTCTTTCATCAGTGTCTTGTAGTTTTCTGCATACGGGGGTTTTGTCTCCCTAGGTAGGTTTATTCCTAGGTATTTTATTCTTTTTGTTGCAGTGGTAAATGGGAGTGTTTCCTTAGTTTCTCTTTATGACCTTTCGTTGTTAGTGTATAGGAATGGAAGAGATATCTGTGCATTAATTTTGTATCCTGCAACTTTACCAAATGCATTGATTAGCTCTAGTAGTTTTCTGGTGGCATCTTTAGGATTCTCTATGTATAGTATCATGTCATCTGCAAACAGTGACAGTTTTACTCCTTCTTTTCCAATTTGTATTCCTTTTATTTCTTTTTCTTCTCTGATTGCCGTGGCTAGGACTTCCAAAACTATGTTGAATAATAGTGGCGAGAGTGGACATTCTTGTCTTGTTCCTGATCTTAGAGGAAATGCTTTCAGTTTTTCACCATTGAGAATGATGTTTGCTGTGGGTTTGTCGTATATGGCCTTTATTATGTTGAGGTAGCTTCCCTCCATGCCCACTTTCTGGAGAGTTTTTATCATAAATGGGTGTTGACTTTTGTCAAAAGCTTTTACTGCATGTATTGGGATGATCATATGGTTTTTATTCTTCAATTTGTTAATATGGTGTATCACATTGCTTGATTTACGTATATTGAAGAATCCTTGCATCACTGGGATAAATCCCACTTGATCATGGTGTATGATCCTTTCAGTGTGTTGTTGGATTCTGTTTGCTAGTATTTTGTTGAGGATTTTTGCATCTATATTCATCAGTGATATTGGTCTGTAATTTTCTTTTTCTGTAGTATCTTTGTCTGGTTTTGGTATCAGGGTGATGGTGGCCTCATAGAATAAGTTTGGGAGTGTACCTTCCTCTGCAGTTTTTTGCAAGAGTTTGAGAAGAATGGGTGTTAGCTCTTCTCTAAATGTTTGATAGAATTCACCTGTGAAGCAATCTGGTCCTGGACTTTTGTTTGTTGGAAGATTTTTAATCACAGTTTCAACTTCATTACTTGTGATTGGTCTGTTCATATTTTCTGTTTCTCCCTGGTTCAGTCTTGGAAGCTTATACCTTTCTAGGAATTTGTCCATTTCTTCCAGGTTGTCCATTTTATTGGCATCGAGTTGCTTGTAGCAGTCTCTTGGGATGCTTTGTATTTCTGTGGTGTCTGTTGTAACTTCCCCTTTTTCATTTCTAATTTTATTGATTTTAGTCCTCTCCCTCTTTATCTTGATGAGTCTGGCTAATGGTTTATCAATTTTGTTGATCTTCTCAAAGAACCAGCTTTTAGTTTTATTGATCTTTGCTATTGTTTTCTTTGTTTCTATTTCATTTATTTCTGCTCTGATCTTTATGATTTTTTTCCTTCTGCTCACTTTGGGTTTTGTTTGTTCTTCTTTCTGTAGTTCCTTTAGTTGTAAGGTTAGATTGTTTACTTGAGATTTTTCTTGTTTCTTGATGTAGGCTTGTATAGCTATAAACTTCCCTCTTAGAACTGCATCCCATAGGTTTTGGATCATCGTGTTTTCATTGTCATTTGTCTCTAAGTATTTTTTTATTTCCTCTTTGATTTCTTCAGTGATCTCTTGGTTATTTAGTAACGTATTGTTTAGCCTCCATGTGTGTATTTTTTTACGTTTTTTCCCCTGTAATGGATTTCTAATCTCATAGCATTGTGGTCAGAAAAGATGCTTGATATGATTTCAATTTTCTTAAATTTACTGAGGCTTGATTTGTGTCCCAAGATGTGGTGTATCCTGGAGAATGTTCCATGCACACTTCAGAAGAAAGTGTAATCTGCTGTTTTTGGGTGGCATGTCCTATAAATATCAATTAAATCTGTCTGGTCTATTGTGTCATTTAAAGCTTGTGTTTCCTTATTAATTTTCTGTTTGGATGATCTGTCCATTGGTGTAAGTGAGGTGTTAAAGTCCCCCACTATTATTGTGTTACTGTCGATTTCCTCTTTTATAGCTGTTAGCAGTTGCCTTATGTATTGAGGTGCTCCTGTGTTGGGTGCATATATATTTATAATTGTTATATCTTTTTCTTGGATTGATCACTTGATCATTATGTAGTTTCCTTCCTTGTCTCTTGTAACATTCTTTATTTTAAAGTCTATTTTATCTGATATGAGTATTGCTACTCCAGCTTTCTTTTGATTTCCATTTGCATGGAATATCTTTTTCCATCCCCTCACTTTCAGTCTGTATGTGTCCCTAGGGCTGAAGTGGGTCTCTTGTAGATAGCATATATATTGGTCTTGTTTTTGTATCCATTCAGCAAGCCTGTGTGTTCTGGTTGGAGCTTTTAATCCATTCATGTTTAAGGTAATTATTGATATGTATGTTCCTATTACCATTTTCTTAATTGTTTTGGGTTTGGTGTTGTAGGTCGTTTCCTTCTCTTGTGTTTCCTACTTAGTGAAGTTCCTTTAGCATTTGTTGTAGAGCTGGTTTGGTGGCGCTGAATTCTCTTAGCTTTTGCTTGTCTGTAGAGCTTTTGATTTCTCCATCGAATCTGAATGAGATTCTTGCCGGGTAGAGTAATCTTGGTCGTAGATTCTTCCCTTTCATCACTTTAAGTATATCATGCCACTCCCTTCTGGCTTGTAGAGTTTCAGCTGAGAAATCAGCTGTTAACCTTATGGGAGTTCCCTTGTATGTTATTTGTCGTTCTTCTCTTGCTGCTTTCAGTAATTTTTCTTTGTCTTTAATTTTTGCCAATTTTATTACTGTGTGTCTTGGCGTGTTTCTCCTTGGGTTTATCCTGTATGAGACTCTCTGCGCTACCTGGACTTGAGTGGCTATTTCCTTTCCCATGTTAGGGAAGTTTTCAACAATAATCTCTTCAAATAGTTTCTCGGGTCCTTTTTCTCTCTCTTCTCCTTGTGGGACCCCTATCATGCGAATGTTGTTGCGTTTAGTGTTGTTCCAGAGGTCTCTTAGGCTGTCTTCATTTCTTTTCATTCTTTTTTCTTTATTCCATTCTGCACCAGTGAATTCCACCATTCTGTTTTCCAGGTCACTTATCCGTTCTTCTGCCTCAGTTATTCTGCTATTGATTCCTTCTAGTGTAGTTTTCATTTCAGTTATTGTATTGTTCATCTCTGTTTGTTTGTTCAGTTCTTCTAGGTCTTTGTTAAACATTTCTTGCATGTTCTCGATCTTTGCCTCCATTCTTTTTCCAAGGTCCTGCATCATCTTCACTGTCATTATTCTGAATTCTTTATCTGGAAGGTTGCCTATCTCCACTTCATTTATTTGTTTTTCTGTGGTTTTATTTTGTTCCTTCATCTGGCACATAGCCTTCTGCCTTTTCATCTTGTCTGTCTTTCTGTGAATGTGGTTTTTGTTCCACAGGCTGCAGGATTGTAGTTCTTCTTGCTTGTGCTGTCTGCCCTCTGGTGGATGAGGCTATCTAAGAGGCTTGTGCAAGTTTTCTGATGGGAGGGACTGGTGGTGGGTAGAGCTGGTTGTTGCTCTGGTGGGCAGAGCTCAGTAAAACTTTAATCCACTTGACTGCTGATGGGTGGGGCTGGGTTACCTCCCTGTTGGTTGTTTGGCCTGAGGTGACCCAACACTGGAGCCTACCTGGGCTCTTTGGTGGGGCTAATGGCAGACTCTGGGAGGGCTCACGCCAAGGAATACTTCCCAGAACTTCTGCTGCCAGTGTCCTTGTCCTCACGGTGAGACAGAGCCTCCCCCCACCTCTGCAGGAGACCCTCCAACACTAGCTGGTAGGTCTGGTTCAGTCTCCCCTGGAGTCACTGCTCCTTCCCTTGGGTCCCGATGGACACACTACTTTGTGTGTGCCCTCCAAGAGTGGAGTCTCTGTTTCCCCCAGTCCTGTCGATTTGCAGTCAAATCCTGCTAGCCTTCAAAGTCTGATTCTCTAGGAATTCCTCCTTCCGTTGCCGGATCCCGAGGTTTGGAAGGCTGATGTGGGGCTGAGAACCTTCACTCCAGTGGGTGGACTTCTGTGGTATAAGTGTTCTCCAGTTTGTGAGTCACCCACCCAGCAGTTATGGGATTTGATTTTATTGTAATTGTGCTCCTCCTATCGTCTCATTGTGGCTTCTCCTTTGTCTCTGGATGTGGGGTATGTTTTTTTGGTGAGTTCCAGTGTCTTCCTGTCGATGATTGTTCAGCAGTTAGTTGTGATTCTGGTGTTCTCGCAAGATGGAGTGAGAGCACGTCCTTCTACTCCTCCATCCTGAACCAATCTGTGGCTTGCTTTTTTATACATCCTGATAATCTCTTCCTTTTTATTGAGATGTTTAGACCTTTTTTGAAGATTATTGATATGGTTGTGATTAAATGTATCAAATACTATTTGTTTTCTCCTTGTCCCATCTGTATTTTGTTCTCTTTTTCTTATATTTCAGGCTTCTTTTTGGTTTGAGTATGTTTTATGATTTTATTTTATCTTTTTTGTTGGCATATTAGCTATAACTCTTTTTGTGCTTCTTTGAGGATGTACAGTGTATACCAAGAGTCAGCAAACTTTTTCTGTAAAGATCCAGGTAGTAAATATTTTTCTGTAAAGGTCCAGGCAGACTGTACTATCACTGTCACAACTATTTGACACTGCCATTGTTGCACAGAAGCAGCCAGAGACAATATGTAAATGAATGACTGTGGCTGTATTCTAATAAAACTTTATTTACAGAAACAGGTGGCAGGGCAGATTTGGTCTGTGAGCTGTAGTTTGCCAGCATATGGTTATACTTTTAATTTAACACAGTCTACTTTCAAGTAGTACTAAACTTCATCACTTATAGTATTAGAACCTTACCACAGTATACTTCCATTTCTCCCCTACCAGCCTTTGTCCTATTGTTTTCATACATTTTACTTTTACATATGCTATAAAGTTTATAATACATTGTTGTTGTTTTGTCTTTGAACAGTCAATTATATTTTCAGGAGATTTAAATAAAAAATTAAGTCTTTAGTTTATCTACATTGTTACAGTTTCCAGTATGCTTCATTTTTTGTATGTAAGTGCAGGTTTCCATCTGATATAATTTTCCTTCTGCCTGAAGAACTTCATTTAAAATTTCTGCTGTTGATGAATTCTTTCAGCTTTTGTAAGTCTGAAAAAGTATTTCACTTTCATTTTTGAAAGATATTTTTGTTGGGTATATAATTCTAAGTTTATTTATTTATTTATTTTTACTTTCAGTACTCTAAAGATGTTTCTTCATTTTCTTCTGGCGTGTACTGTTTCTGTCAAGAAATCTATGCTCATCCTTTCCTTTGTTCCTCTGGGTCTTATTAAGATTCTTTCTTTCTTTCTTTCTTTTTATAAAAATAACAGCTTTCTTGAGATACAATTCAAATGTCATAAAAGTTACCTTTTTATCAATAAAAAGTGTATAATTTAGTGGCTTTTAGTATATTCACAAAGATGCACAACTATCACCATTAATTTTATTTATTTGTTTATTTACTTATTTATTTTTATTTTTATTTATTTTTGGCTGTTTTCGGTCTTTGTTGCTGCGCGCAGGCTTTCTCTAGTTGTGGTGAGTGGGGGCTACTCTTAGTTGTGGTGCGTGGGCTTCTCATTGCGGTGGCTTCTCTTGTTGCAGAGCATGGGCTCTAGGCCCGCAGGCTTCAGTAGTTGTGGCGTGTGGGCTTGGTAGTTGTGGCACACAGGCTTAGTTGCTCCGTGGCATGTGGGATCTTCCTGGACCAGGGCTCGAACCCATGTCCCCTGTATTGGCAGGTGGATTCTTAACCACTGCTCCACCAAAGATGTCCCACCATTAATTTTAGAACATTTTCATCATCCAAAAGAGAAACTCTGTGCTTATTAGCAGTTACTCCCAATACTCCCCCTCAGGCAAGCACTGATCTAATATGTGTCTCTGTGGATTTGCCTTTTCTAGGCACGTCATATATATGGAATGATACAATATGTGGTTTTTTTGTGACTGATTTCTTTAAGCTGGTACACTGTTTTCAAGGTTCATTCATGTTGTAGCAGAACTTCACTTCTTTTTATTGCCAAATATTGTTCCATTATATGGATTTAACACATTTGTTTATCCACTCATCAGTTGATGGACATTTAACTTGTATCCGTTTCTTGGCTTTTATGAATAATGCTCATATAAAAGTTTTTGTGTTAACATGTTTTTTTAAAAATTAATTAATTAATTATTTTTTGACTGTGTTGGGTCTTCGTTGCTGTGCGTGGGCTTTCTCTAGTTGTGGCGAGCAAGGGCTACTCTTCATTGTGGTGGGCAGACTTCTCATTGCAGTGGCTTTTCTTTTCGCGGAGCACGGGCTCCAGGCGTGCGGGTTTCAGTAGTTGTGGGCACGGGCTTAGTTGTTCCACAGCATGTGGGATCTTCCCGGACCAGGGCTTGAACCCATGCCCCCTGAATTGGGAGGCAGATTCTTAACCACTGCGCCACCAGGGAAGTCCCTTAACATATGTTTTTATTTCTCTTGGGTAGATACCTAGGAGTGGAATTGCTGGGTCAGTATGGTAACTCTATGTTTAACATTTTCAGAAACTGCCTGTTTCTGGAACTTAACTGCACTATTTTACGTTTCCATCAGCGTTCCAGTTTCTCCACATGCTTGTCATCACTTACTGTTGGCTCTCTTTTAATTTTAGTCATCCTAGTAGGGGTGAAAGTGGTATCTTATTGTGATTTTGATGTGCATTTTTCCAATGGCTAATGATCTTGAACATCTTTTCATGTGCTAATTAAATATTTGTATATCTTCTTTGGAGAAACATCTAGTCAAATCTTTTGCCTAGTTTTAGCATTGAGTTGTCTTTTTATTGTTGAGCTGTAAGAGTTCTTTATATATTCTGTGTACCAGTCCCTTATCCCTTATATGATTTACAAAAAATTCTCCAATTCTGTGTGTTGCCTTTTTATTTTCTTAATGGTATGCTTTGAAGCCAAGAAGGTTTTAATTTTGTTGAAGTCCATTTACCTATTCTTTCTTTTGTTGCTTTTCTTCTTGATGTCATACATGTCTAAGAAAACATTGCCTAACCCAGGGTCACGGAGACTTACTCCCATGTTTTCCTTTAAGAATGTTGTAGTTTTACAGACTCAAAGACATAGAAAACTTATGGTTACCAAAGGGGGAAGGGGGAGAGTTAAATTACAAGTATGGGATTAACAGATATAAACTACTCTACGTAAAATAGGTAAGCAATAAGGATTTACTGTATAGCACAGGGAACTATATTCAATATCTTGTAATAACCTATAATGGAAAATAATCTGAAAAAAGTAACTGAATCACTTTGCTATACACCTGAAACTAACACAATATTATAAATCAACTATACTTCAATTTAAAAAAAGAATGTTTTAGTTTTGGCTCTTGCTTTTAAGTGTATGGTCTACTTTGAGTTCCTTTTTGTGTATGGTATGAGGACGTAGTTCAACTTCATTCTTTTGCATGTGGATATCCAGTTTTCCCAGTGCCATTTGTAAAAAAGACTTCTTTTTCTACATTGAATGGTCTTAGCAGCCTTGTTGAAAACCAATTTACCATAAATGTAAGGGTTTATTTCTATGCTCTCAACTCTATTCCATATCTATCTATCTATCTATCTATCTATCTCTTTATGCTAATATCATACTGTCTTGATTACTGTAGCCAAATAGTAAATTTTGAAATTGAGAAGTGTGTGTTCTCCAATTTTTTTTTTTCTTAAGATTGTATTGGCTACTGGGGGTGCTTTGAATTTCTATATGAATTTTAGAATTAGTTAATTTCTCCAACAACGACAGCTGGGATTTTGACAGGGATTGTGATGACTGTGTAGATCAATTTGGGTAGTATTGCCATCTGAACAATACAAGACATAAGCAAAAATCCATTTATGGTGCCTTTTATATTTACCTAAGTAGTTACCTTTATCAGTGTTCTTTATCTTTGTGGTCATTTGAATTAATGTCTAGTGTCCTTTCATTTCAGTCTGTAGGACTTCCTTTACTATGTCTTATAGGGCAGATTTGCTAACAGTGAATTTTGGTTTTGTTTATCTGTGACTGTCTTAATTTCTCCTTTTTTTAAATAAAATTTTTATTGTGGTAAAATACACATAACAAAATATACCACCTTAACCATTTTAAACTCTACAGTTCAATGGTATTAAATATATTCATGATTTTATGCAACCATCACCACCATACATGTTCATTAAATCTTTTCCGTTTGTAAAACTGAAACTCTGTATGCATTGAACAAAGACCCCCATTCCACCCACCTCTCTAGCCCCTGGCAACCACAGTTCTACTTTTTTTTTTATTTTTTTATTTTTTTATTTTTTTATTTTTTTAATTTTTTTATTTTTTAATTTTTTTTTAAACATCTTTATTGAAGTATAATTGCCTTACAATAGTGTGTTAGCTTCTGCTTTATAACAAAGTGAATCAGTTATACATATACAATATGTTCCCATTTCTCTTCCCTCTTGCATCTCCCTCCCTCCCACCCTCCCCATCCCACCCCTCTAGGTGGTCACAAAGCACCGAGCTGATCTCCCTGTGCTGTGCGGCTGCTTCCCACTAGTTATCTATTTTACATTTGGTAGTGTATATATGTCCATGACACTCTCTTACCCTGTCACATCTCACCCCACCCCCTCCCCATATCCTCAAGTCCATTCTCTAGTAGGTCTGTGTCTTTATTCCTGTCTTGCCACTAGGTTCTTCATGGCCTTTTTTTTTTTTTCCCTTAGATTCCGTATATATGTGTTAGCATACTGTATTTGTTTTTCTCTTTCTGACTTACTTCACTCTGTATGACAGACTCTAACTCCATCCACCTCATTACAAATACCTCCATTTCATTTCTTTTTATGGCTGAGTAATATTCCATTGTATATATGTGCCACAGCTTCTTTATCCATTCATCTGTCGATGGACATTTAGGTTGCTTCCATGTCCTGGCTATTGTAAATAGAGCTGCAATGAACATTTTGGTACATGACTCTTTTTGACCTATGGTTTTCTCAGGGTATATGCCCAGTAGTGGGATTGCTGGGTCATATGGTAGTTCTATTTGTAGTTTTTTAAGGAACCTCCATACTGTTCTCCATAGTGGCTGTATCAATTTACATTCCCACCAACAGTGCAAGAGTGTTCCCTTTCCTCCACACCCTCTCCAGCATTTATTGTTTCTAGATTTTTTGATGATGGCCATTCTGACCGGTGTGAGATGATATCTCATTGTAGTTTTGATTTGCATTTCTCTAATGATTAATGATGTTGAGCATTCTTTCATGTGTCTGTAGGCCATCTGTATATCTTCTTTGGAGAAATGTCTATTTAGATCTTCTGCCCATTTTTGGATTGGGTTGTTCGTTTTTTTGTTATTGAGCTGCATGAGCTGCTTGTAAATCTTGGAGATTAATCCTTTGTCAGTTGCTTCATTTGCAAATATTTTCTCCCATTCTGAGGGTTGTCTTTTGGTCTTGTTTATGGTTTCCTTTGCTGTGCAAAAGCTTTTAAGTTTCATTAGGTCCCATTTGTTTATTTGTGTTCTTATTTCCATTTCTCTGGGAGCTGGGTCAAAAAGAATCTTGCTGTGATGTATGTCATAGAGTGTTCTGCCTATGTTTTCCTCTAAGAGTTTGATAGTGTCTGCCCTTACACTTAGGTCTTTAATCCATTTTGAGTTTATTTTTGAGCATGGTGTCAGGGAGTGTTCTAATTTCATACTTTTACATGTTCCTGTCCAATTTTCCCAGCACCACTTATTGAAGAGGCTGTCTTTTCTCCACTGTATATGCTTGCCTCCTTTATCAAAGATAAGTTGACCATATGTGTGTGGGTTTATCTCTGGGCTTTCTATCCTGTTCCATTGATCTATATTTCTGTTTTTGTGCCAGTACCAAACTGTCTTGATTACTGAAGCTTTGTAATATAGTCTGAAGTCAGGGAGCCTGATTCCCCCAGCTCCATTTTTCGTTCTCAAGATGGCTTTGGCTATTCGGGGTCTTTTGTGTTTCCATACAAATTGTGAAATTTTTTGTTCTAGTTCTGTGAAAAATGCCAGTGGTAGTTTGATAGGGATTGCATTGAATCTGTAGATTGCTTTGGGTAGTAGAGTCATTTTCACAATGTTGATTCTTCCAATCCAGGAACATGGTATATCTCTCCATCTATTTGTATCATCTTTAATTTCTTTCATCAGTGTCTTATAATTTTCTGCATACAGGTCTTTTGTCTCCTTAGGTAGGTTTATTCCTAGATATTTTATTCTTTTTGTTGCAATGGTAAATGGGAGTGTTTTCTTAATTTCACTTTCAGATTTTTCGTCATTCGTGTATAGAAATGCAAGAGATTTCTGTGCATTAATTTTGTATCCTGCTACTTTACCAAATTCATTGATTAGCTCTAGGAGTTTTCTGGTAGCATCTTTAGGATTCTCTATGTATAGTATCATGTCATCTGCAAACAGTGACAGCTTTACTTCTTCTTTTCCGATTTGGATTCCTTTTATTTCTTTGTCTTCTCTGATTGCTGTGGCTAGGACTTCCAGAACTATGTTGAATAATAGTGGTGAGAGTGGGCAACCTTGTCTTGTTCCTGATCTTAGTGGAAATGGTTTCAGTTTTTCACCATTGAGGACAATGTTGGCTGTGGGTTTGTCATATATGGCCTTTATTATGTTGAGGAAAGTTCCCTCTATGCCTACTTTCTGCAGGGCTTTTATCATAAATGGGTGTTGAATTTTGTCGAAAGCTTTCTCTGCATCTATTGAGATGATCATATGGTTTTTCTCCTTCAATTTGTTAATATGGTGTATCACACTGATTGATTTGCGTATATTGAAGAATCCTTGCATTCCTGGAATAAACCCCACTTGATCATGGTGTATGATCTTTTTAATATGCTGTTGGATTCTGTTTGCTAGTATTTTGTTGAGGATTTTTGCATCTATGTTCATCAGTGATATTGGCCTGTAGTTTTCTTTCTTTGTGACATCTTTGTCTGGTTTTGGTATCAGGGTGATGGTGGCCTCGTAGAATGAGTTTGGGAGTGTTCCTCCCTCTGCAATATTTTGGAAGAGTTTGAGAAGGATAGGTGTTAGCTCTTCTCTAAATGTTTGATAGAATTCACCTGTGAAGCCATCTGGTCCTGGGCTTTTGTTTGTTGGAAGGTTTTTAATCACAGTTTCAATTTCAGTGCTTGTGATTGGTCTGTTCATATTTTCTATTTCTTCCTGGTTCAGTCTCGGCAGTTTGTGCATTTCTAAGAATCTGTCCATTTCTTCCAGGTTGTCCATTTTATTGGCATAGAGTTGCTTGTAGTAATCTCTCATGATTTGTATTTCTGCAGTGTCTGTGGTTACTTCTCCTTTTTCATTTCTAATTCTATTGATCTGGGTCTTCTCCCTTTTTTTCTTGATGAGTCTGGCTAATGGTTTATCAATTTTGTTTATCTTTTCAAAGAACCAGCTTTTAGTTTCATTGATTTTTGCTATTGTTTCCTTCATTTCTTTTTCATTTATTTCTGACCTGATCTTTATAATTTCTTTCCTTCTGCTGGCTTTGGGGTTTTTTTGTTCTTCTTTCTCTAATTGCTTTAGGTGCAAGGTTAGGTTGTTTATTCGAGATGTTTCCTGTTTCTTGAGGTAGGCTTGTAGTGCTATAAACTTCCCTCTTAGCACTGCTTTTGCTGCGTCCCATAGGTTTTGGGTCGTCGTGTCTCCGTTGTCATTTGTTTCTAGGTATTTTTTGATTTCCCCTTTGATTTCTTCAGTAATCACTTCGTTATTAAGTAATGTATTGTGTAGCCTCCATGTGTTTGTATTTTTTACAGATCTTTTCCTGTAATTGATATCTAGTCTCATAGCGTTGTGGTCGGAAAAGATACTTGATACGATTTCAATTTTCTTAAATTTACCAAGGCTTGATTTGTGACCCAAGATATGATCTATCCTGGAGAATGTTCCATGAGCACTTGAGAAAAATGTGTATTCTGTTGTTTTTGGGTGGAATGTCCTATAAATATCAATTAAGTCCATCTTGTTTAATGTATCATTTAAAGCTTGTGTTTCCATATTTATTTTCATTTTGGATGATCTGTCCATTGGTGAAAGTGGGGTGTTAAAGTCCCCTACTATGATTGTGTTGCTGTCAATTTCCCCTTTTATGGCTGTTAGTATTTGCCTTATGTATTGAGGTGCTCCTATGTTGGGTGCATAAATATTTACAATTGTTATACCTTCCTCTTGGATCGATCCCTTGATCATTATATAGTGTCCTTCTTTGTCTCTTGTAATAGTCTTTATTTTAAAGTCTATTTTGTCTGATATGAGAATTGCTACTCCAGCTTTCTTTAGATTTCCATTTGCATGGAATATCTTTTTCCATCCCCTCACTTTCAATCTGTATGTGTCTCTAGGTCTGAAGTGGGTCTCTTGTAGACAGCATATATATGGGTCTTGTTTTTGTATCCATTCAGCCAGCCACAGTTCTACTTTTTGTCTCTATGATTTTGACTGCTCTAAGTACCTCATATAAGTGAAAATACACAGTATTTATCTTTTTATGACTCATTTTACTTAGCATTATGTCCTCAAGGCTCATCCATGTTGTAGCACATTGCAGTCTTTCCTTTTTTAAAGTTGAATAATATTCCATTGTGTGTGTGTATGTATGTGTGTGGGTGTGTGTGCATATATATATATATACATATATACATATATAATACAATATAATATATATGGACACACACCACATTTTGCTTATCTATTTATTGGTCGGTAGACACTTGGGGTGCTTCCATGTTTTAGCTGTTGTGAATAATGCTGCTATGAACATGGGTATACAGATACCACTTTGAGAAGTGTAATTGCTGAATAATACGGTAATTTTTTGTTGTCTATAAGACACTCATTTGAGATAGTTGATATGTAATATTGTATTAGTTTTAGATTTATAACATAATGATTTGAAATATGTATATATTGCCAAATGAGTAACTAGAATAATTTGTTAAAATCCATCACCACAGATAGTTACAAATTTTTTTTCTTGTGATGAGAACTTTAAGGTTTACTCTCTTAGCAGCTTTCAAATGTACAATACAATTTTGTTAACTATAGTTACCATGCTATACATTACATTTCCAGGACTTATTTATCTTATAACTGGAAGTTTATACCCTTTGACCACCTTCACCAATTTCACCCATTCCCCTTACCCCCTGCCTCTGGCAACCACCAATCTGGTCTCTGTATCTTTGAGATTTGGTTTCTTTTAGATTACACATATAATCATACAATATTTGTTTTCCCCTGAGTTATTTACCTAGCATAATGCCCTCAAGCTCCATCCATGTTGTCGCAAATGGCAGGATTTCCTTTTTTTTATAACTGAATAATGTTCCATTGTGTGTGTGTGTGTGTGTGTATCACATCTTTATCCATTCATCCATTAACGGACACTTAGTTATATCAATGTGTTGGCTATTGTGAGTAGTGCTGCAGTGAACATGGGAGCTATCTTTGAGATAGTGGTTTCATCTCCTTTGGATATATACCCAGAAGTGGAATAGCTGGATTGTATGGTAGTTCTATTTTAAACTTTTTGAGGAACTTTTCTACTGTTTTCCATGGCGGCTGCACCAATTTACATTCCCACCGGCAGTGCACAAGCATTCCTTTTTTTCTGCATCCTCACCAACACTTGTTATTTCCTGTCTCTTTGTTAATAGCCATTCTAACAGGTCTCATTGTGGTTTTGATTTGTATTTCCCTGATGATTAGTGATATTGAGCACCATTTCATGTACCTGTTGTCTATTTGTGTGTCTTTGGAAAAATGTCTATAAAGAGCCCTTGCCCATTTTTTAATCAGATTGAATTTTTGCTCTTGAGTTGTATGAGTTCTTAATATGTTTTGGGTATTAACCAGATATAAACAATTGCCTTAATCAATTGTTTTATTATGTATTATAGAATAGTTATTGTTCTAATTCCATCATTCCTTCCACGTTTATCAGCTGGCATTCTGCAACGAGAATGTTTCCTGATAAGTGCTGGATAGTTCCTACTAAAACATTGTTACTGCTAATTTTTTCCCCTTTAATTAAAAAGTTCAGATAAGGACTTGGTGTAATAGTTACCTCCAGTGGTGGCAAATGAGGTTTTTCTTTTTTTCTTTTTTCTTTTTTTTTTAGTATCTCTATGGATGCATAGATTTTGTGTTTTTTTAAATAGATCTTTATTGGAGTATAATTGCTTCACAATACTGTGATAGTTTCTGTTGCACAACTAAGCGAATCAGCCATATGCATACACATGTCCCCGTATACCCTCCCTCTTGAGCCTCCCTCCCATTCTCCCTATCCCACCCCTCTAGGTCATCACAAAGCACCCAGCCGATCTCCCTGTGCTATGCTGCTGCTTCCCACCAGCCAACTATTTTATATTCGGTAGTGTATATATGTTGATGCTACTCTCATTCGCCCCACCTTCACCCTCCCATCCCATGTCCTGAAGTCCATTTTCTATGTCTACCTATTTATTCCTGCCCTGCAACTAGGTTCATCAGTACATTTTTTTTTTTTAGATTCCATATATATGCGTTAGCATACAGTATTTGTTTTTCTCTTTCTGACTTACTTCACTCTGTGTGACAGACTCTAGGTCCATCCACCTCACTACAAATAACTCAATTTCATTTCTTTTTATGGCTGAGTAATATTCCATTGTATATATGTGCCACATCTTCTTTATCCATTCATCTGTTGATGGACATTTAGGTTGGCTCCATGTCCTGGCTATTGTAAATAGTGCTGCAGTGAACATTGGGGTACATGTCTCTTTGTGAATTATGGTTTTCTCAGGTTATATGCCCAGTAGTGGGATTGCTGGGTCATATGGTAGTTCTATTTTTAGTTTTTTAGGGAATCTCCGTACTGCTTTCCATAGTGGTTGTATCAATTTACATTCCCACCAAAAGTGCAGGAGGGTTCCCTTTTCACCACACCATTTCCAGCATTTATTGTTTCTAGAATTTTTGATAATGGCCATACTGACCAGCATGAGGTGATATCTCATTGTAGTTTTGATTTGCATTTCTCTAATAATTAGTGATGTTGAGCATCTTTTCATGTGCCTCTTGGCCATCTGTATGTCTTCCTTGGTGAAATGTCTGTTTAGGTCTTTAGCCCATTTTTTAACTGGATTGTTTGTTTTTTTGATATTGAGCTCCAAGAGTTGTTTGTATATTTTGGAGATTAATCCTTTGTCTGTTGTTTCATTTGCAAATATTTTCTCCCATTCTGAGGGTTGTCTTGTTTATGGTTTCATTAAGTCCCATTTGTTTATTTTTGTTTTTATTTCCGTTACTCTAGGAGGTGGGTCAAAAAAGATCTTGCTGTGGTTTATGTCAAAGAGTGTTTTTCCTATGTTTTCCTGTAAGAGTTTTATAGGGTCTCGTCTTACATTTAAGTCTTTAAGCCATTTGGAGTTTATTTTTGTGTATGGTGTTAGATAGTATTCTAATTTCATTCTTTTATATGTAGCTGTCCAGTTTTCCCAGCACCACTTATTGAAGAGGCTGTCTTTTCTCCATTCTATGTTCTTGCCTCCTTTGTCATAAATTAGGTGCCCATATGTGTGTGGGTTTATCTCTGGGCATTCTATCTTGTACCATTGATCTATATTTCTGTTTTTGTGCCGGTATCATACTGTCTTGATTACTGTAGCTTTGTGGTATAGTTTGAAGTCAGGGAGCTTGATTCCTCCAACTCGGTTTTTCTTTCTCAAGATTGCTTTGGCTATTCGGGGTGTTTTGTGTTTCCCTAACATTTGTAAAATTTTTCGTTCTGATTCTGTGAAGAATGCCATTGGTAGTTTGATAGGGATTGCACTGAATCTGTAGATTGCTTTGGATAGTATAGTCATTTTCACAATGTTGATTCTTCCAATCCAAGAACATGGTATATCTCTCCATCTGTTTGTATGATCTTTAATTTCTTTCATCAGTGTCTTATAGTTTTCTGCATACAGGTGTTTTGTCCCCTTAGGTAGGTTTATTCCTAGGCATTTTATTCTTTTTGTTGCAATGGTAAATGGGAGTGTTTCCTTAACTTCTCTGATTTTTCGTTGTTGGTGTATAGGAATGCAAGAGATTTCTGTGCATTAATTTTGTATCCTGCTACTTTACCAAATTCATTGATTAGTTCTAGTAGTTTCCTGGTGGCATCTTTAGGATTTTCTGTGTATAGTATCATGTCATTGGCAAACAGTGACAGTTTTACTTCTTCTTTTCCAATTTGGATTCCTTTTATTTCTTTTTCTTCTCTGATTGCTGTGGCTAGGTCTTCCAAAACTGTGTTGAATAAGGGTGGTGAGAGTGGACATCCTTGTCTTGTTCCTGATCTTAGTGGAAATGCTTTCAGTTTTTCATCATCAAGTATGATGCTTGATGTGGGTTTGTCATATATGGCCTTTTTTATGTTGAGGTAGGTTCCCTCTATGCCCATTTTCTGGAGAGTTTCTATCATAAATTGGTGTTGAATTTTGTCAAAAGTTTTTTCTGCATCTATTGAGATGATCATATGGTTTTTATTCCTTAATTTGTCAATGTGGTGTATCACATTGATTGATTTGCGTTTATTGAAGAATCCTTGTATCCCTGGGACCAATCCCACTTGATCATGGTGTATGGTCCTTTTAATGTGCTGTTGGATTCTGTTTGCTAGTATTTTGTTGAGGATTTTTGCATCTATGTTCATCAGTGATATTATTCTATAATTTTCTTTTTTTGTGATATCTTTTTCTGCTTTTGGTATCAGGGTGATGGTGGCTTTGTAGAATGAATTTGGGAGTGTTTCTCCCTCTGCAATATTTTGGAAGAGTTTGAGAAGGATGGGTGTTAGCTCTTCTCTAAATGTTTGATAGAATTCGTCTGTGAAGCCATCTGGTCCTGGACTTTTGTTTGTTGGAAAATTTTTAATTATGGTTTCAATGTCATTACTTGTGATAGTTCTGTTTATATTTTGTAATTCTTCCTGGTTCAGTCTGGAAAGTTGTACCTTTCCAAGAATTTGTCCATTTCTTCGTGGTTGCCAATTTTATTGGCATTTAGTTGCTTGTAGTAGTCTCTTATGATGCTTTGTATTTCTGCAGTGTCCATTGTCACTCCTCCTTTTTCACTTCTAATTTTATTGATTTGAGTCCTCTTCCTCTGTTTCTTGATGAGTCTGGCTAAAGGTTTATCAATTTTGTTTACCTTCTCAAAGAACCAACTTTTAATTTTATTGATCTTTGCTATTGTTTTCTTTGTTTCTATTTCATTTATTTCTGCTCTGATCTTTACGATTTCTTTCCTTCTACTGATTTTCGGTTTTCTTTGTTCTTCTTTCTCTAGTTGTTTTAAGTGTAGGGTTAGATTGTTTTTTTGAGATTTTTCTTGTTTCTTGAGGTGAGATTGTATTGCTATAAACTTCTGTCTTAGAACTGCTTTTGCTGCGTCCCATAGGTTTTGGGTCATCGTGTTTTTGTTGTCATTTGTTTCTATGTATTTTAAAATTTCTTCTTTGATTTCTTCAGTGATCTCTTGGTTATTTAGTAATGCACTGTTCAGCCTCCATGTATTTGTGTTTTTTACAGTTTTTATCCTCTAATTGATTTCCAGTCTCATAGCTGTGGTCAGAAAAGATGCTTGAAACGATTTCAAGTTTCTTAAATTTTTTGAGGCTTGATTTGTGACCCAAGCTGTGATCTCTCCTGGAGAATGTTCCATGTGCACTTGAGAAGAAATTGTATTCTGCCACTTTTGGGTGGAATGTTCTATAAATATCAATTAGATCTATCTGGTCTATTGTGTCACTTAAAGCTTGTGTTTCCTTATGAATTTTCTGTCTGGATGATCTGTACATTGGTGAAAGTGGGGTGTTAAAGTCCCCTACCATTATTGTGTTACTGTTGATTTCTCCTTTCATGGTTGTTAGCATTTGCCTTATGTATTGAGGTGCTCCTATGTTGGGTGCATGAACATTTAAAATTGTTATATCTTCTTCTTGGATTGATCCTTTGATCATTATGTAGTGTCCATCCTTATCTCTTGTAACAGTCTTTATTTTAAAGTCTGTTTTATCTGATATGAATATTGCTACTCCAGCTTTCTTTTGATTTCCATTTGCATGGAATATCTTTTTCCATCCCTTCACTTTCAGTCTGTATGTGTCCCTAGGTCTGAAGTGGGTCTCTTGTAGACAGCATATATATGGGTCTTGTTTTTGTATCCATTCAGCCAGTCTGTGTCTTTTGGTTGGGACATTTAATCCATTTACATTCAAGGTTATTATGGATATGTATGTTCCTATGACCATTTTCTTAATTGTTTTGGGTTTGTTTTTGTGGGTCTTTTTCTTCTCTTGTGTTTCCCACTTGGAGAAGTTTCTTTAGTCTTTGTTGTAAAGCTGGTTTGGTGGTGCTGAATTCTCTTGGCTTTTGCTTGTCTGAAAAGCTTTTCATTTCTCCATCAAATCTGGATGAGATCCTTGCTGGATAGTGTAATCTTGGTTGTAGGTTTTTCTCTTTCATCACCTTAAGTATATATCCTGCCACTCCCTTCTGGGCTGCAGAGTTTCCACTGAAAAATCAGCTGATAACCTTATCGGGATTCCTTTGTATGTTATTTTTTTGTTTTTCCCTTGCTGCTTTTAATATTTTTTCTTTGAATTTAATTTTTGTTAATTTGATTAATGTGTGTCTTGGTGCATTTTTCCTAGGGTTTATCCTGGACTTGGGTGACTCTTTACTTTCCCATGTTAGGGAAGTTTTCAACTATAATCTCTTCAAATATTTTCTCAGAGCCTTTCTTTTTCTCTTCTTCTTCTGGGACCCCTATAATTCGAATGTTGGTGTGTTTAGTGTTGTCCCAAAGGTCTCTGAGATTGTCTTCAATTCTTTTTTCTTTTTTCTTTATTCTGCTCCTCAGCAGTTATTTCGACCATTTTGTCTTCCAGCTCACTTATTCGTTTTTCTGCCTCAATTATTCTGTTATTGATTCCTTCTAGTGTATTTTTCATTTCAGTTATTGTGGTGTTCATCTCTGTTTGTTTGTTCTTTAGTTCTTCTAGATCTTTGTTAAACATTTCTTGTATTTTCTCAATCTGTACCTCCATTCTATTTCTGAGATTCTGGATCATCTTTACTATCATTACTCTGAATTCTTTTTCAGGTAGATTGCCTATTTCCTCTTCATTTATTTGGTCTTGTTAGGTTTTTACCTTGCTCCTTCATCTGTGACATTTTTTTGCTGTCTCTTTTTTTTTTTTTTTTTTTTTATGAGTGGGATTGTGTTCCTGTCTTACTGGTTGTTTGGCCTGAGGTTTCCAACACTTGGGTTTGTAGGCTATTGGGTAGAGCTGGGTCTTGGTGCTGAGATGAAGAACTCCATGAGACCTCACTCTGATGAATATTCCCTGGGGTCTGAGGTTCTCTGTTAGTCCAGTTGTTCAGACTCAGAGCTCCCACCACAGGAGCTTGAGCCTGATCCCGGTCTCGTGAACCAAGATCCCACAAGCCGCCTGGGGTGGCAAAAATAAATAAATTAATTAAAAAAAATAACAAAGTAAAAAATAAAATTCGATTAGGAAACTAATAGGTAAGTTAGGAAGAATATAAAAATAAAAATATAGATGAATCAACAACTGGAAGGTACATCAGTACCACAATAGTAAAAAAGAGGAGCAGGGAAAAGAAAAAAATGGGGGGGGTAGGCCTTGACTGTGGAGGGTGGGGCCTAAATAAGGGAAAGGTTTGGGCAGTGGGTAGGGCCAATGCTCAGGACCCACAGGTCTGGAAAAGGCCCTTGGGGCTGTGGGGGGTGGGGCTTAGGCTCAAGGAACAGAAGGGACCCTGGTGTTCCCCCCACCCCTGGTCTCAGAGGGCAGGGGACCTCACCTGGGCGCCCAGCAGGCTTCCTGGGCTCAAGTGGGCAGGGCAGTCGTCCTCTGCTCCTCTCCCACTCCTCCTGGATGGCCCCTCCTGCCTGCCTCTCATGATCTCCCTGGCCTCCCTCCTATGCCCCCCAGGACCCACGCAGTCTGGAGGGGCTTTGGAGGGCAGGGGATCAGCCTGGGAGCTCAGCAGGCTCCCTGAGCCCGAGTGGGCGGGGCAGTCGCCCTCCGCTCCTTTCCCGCTGTTCCTGGAGAGTCCCTCCCGCCTGCCTCTCCTTATCTCCCTGGCCTCAGAGGTGCCGATCCTGTCTGGCCTCCACTTCTCCTCCCCGCTCTGTCCCCCTACATCCTACTGGTTCACTTTGGAGTTCCTCCCGTCTCCTTGGGCGTCAGAGTCCCCCACCAGCAGCCAGCGGGCACCCTAGTTGTGTGGAGACGCTAACTCTGCATCTTCCCACACTGCCATATTGGCTCCGCCTCTTAGGCTCCAACACATAGGTTTTAAAAAATATTTTACAGTCATAGTCATTTTTCTTTTTGATATTCAAATTGTCCTTTATTTGGCTAGTGGAAGTCCTTTCCTGCTGGCTCTTGTCTTCTTTTAACACTTGTCTTTGAGTGCCTCCTTGATTTCAGGCAATAAAAATGACCCAGAAAAAAATTGGCACCTTCGCTGCCTAGACCTGGAATTTACCACGGAACTCTGGTTACTTTTGGTGAGAAATGGTTTTTAGAAATGAAGATCTACGTGCTTTATATGCTTGTTGCCTCTGTGACATCAGTTTTTCTAGGCCTTTTCAGTAAGCTGGGAAATATGTTTTAAATTAATGAATTCACATTGATATTTCTAAATCATATTTAATATTATAGGTTTTTAAAATTTCTCTAATTTTACATTTTATCTTTTTCTGTTTCACAGAAAAGCTTGGTTCTCAATAACATTAATATGCTTACTTGCTTACTTTATCTCCAGTATACATAAAGAGGTTTTAAAATTTTTGTACCAATATTACTTCCAACAATAAAATTACTGTGTGAAGATTTCCATACAGTTATTTCTTTCTTTAATTTATATCCTACTAAGGATAAATAGAAGGAATTCATGTTTAAAAGTTACTTATGGGACTTCCCTGGTGGCGCAGTGGTTAAGAATCTGCCTGCCAATGCAGGGGACATGGGTTTGAGCCCTGGTCCGGGAAGATCCCACATGCCACAGAGCAACTAAGCCCGTGTGCCACAACTACTGAGCCTGTGCTCTAGAGCCCGTGAGCCACAACTACTGAGCCCGCGTGCCACCACCACTGAGCCTGCGTGCCTAGAGCCCATGCTCCGCAACAAGAGAAGCCACCACAATGAGAAGCCTGTGCACCGCAACAGAGTAGCCCCCACTCACCGCAATTGGAGAAAGCCCACGTGCAGCAACAAAGGCCAACACAGCCAAAAATAAATAAATAAATAAATTTATTTATTTAAAAAAATAAAATAAAAGTTACTTATGTTACGTATCAGATATATAGATAGATCCTTTTGTTTAAAGTTTTCATATTTGCTTTTTATCAAATTTAATTTGATTTTTGCATATGTAGAACATTTATATGGTTCAAAGTGAAAATTTTATAAAGTTGTATACTCAGATATCTAATTCGCATCTCTTTCCCCTCTGCCATACTTCCTAGCCCAACACTAACGTACTGCTAGGTAACCATCTTTATTAATTTCAGGTTTTATTCTTCTAGTGTTTTTGCAAAGCTCCCTTTATTTCTTATATATAGGGTACATGTAAATACTATGGTGTTGTAAACACTGTATGTTCCTTGATGTTTTTCACTTACTTATATAATATAAAAGCTGCAAATCACTCCATGTCAGTAAAGAATGATAGTCCTCATTCTTTTTTATGGGTACATTGTACTCCATTCGGTGACTATATTATACTAGTTTATCCTACTAGTCTCCTATTGTTTGTTACCTTTTGCTGAATCATAAACTACTTCAAAAGTTAATGACTTAAAACAACACAGATTATTCCTATGTTTCCTGGCTTGGCTGGGTGGTTCCACTGCTGTTTTTACCTGGGATCATTCATGCACCCGAATTCACTTCACAGGATCTGCTGGGGCAGATGGTCTAAGATGGCTTCACTCATGTGTCTGAAAGTTAGTGCTAGCTAAGTATTGGGTGTTGTGATTCTCTTCCATATGGCCTGTCATCCTCCAATAGGCTGTCCTGACTTCCTTACATGATTGTCAGGGCAGCTTTCCAAGAGAGCAAAAGTGGAAGCTATAATATCTCTTAAGGCCAACCCTAAAACTGGCCCAGTGTCTTTTATGCTGCCTTTGGTTGGTTAAAGCAAGTCACGAGACCTTCCTAGATCTAAATGGGAAAAGAACAGACTCATCCTCTTGATGGGAGGAGTGGCACAGTCACATTGCAAAGACACATGGGAGGAATTTGGAAAAAAATGTTCTACATCTTTTGCTGGACCCAAGGGATGTCTCCATTCCTTTGATATTAGAAATAATGCTGAATCAATAACCTTATACATGTTTCATATTTGTGGGGGTTTATGTTCAGGTAATTTCCTAAAAATGAGATCGGGAAGAAAGTATACTGTAACATTGGAGTAACTGCTTCTCATTGTTTCCACTATTAGCACCCTAATCCAAGCCAGCATGATCTCTCACCTGAATTATTATTATAGCTATGTAACTGTCTCTACCCTTGCCTTTCTGTAGTCTACTCGCAACACAGAATCCAGAATGTCATGTCACTCTTCTTCTTAAGTCTCTGCAAAGGCCCCTTATTTCATTCAGAGTATTTTGTGTGCCAAGTTCCATTCAGTGGTTTACAAGGCCCTACCTAATCTGTCATCTCCTCCACCTCATTACCTGTGTGACTTCTCTCTTACTACTGCCCCACCAGCTCATTCTGCACCAACCACAATGGCCTCCTTACTATTCTTTGAACATGTTATGCATATTCCTGTCTTTGGGTCTTTATATTGTCTCTTCCCTCTGCTTGTAAATTTTTTGTCTCAGATATCCACACAGCTGACTTCCTCACTTCCTTCAAGTCTTTGCTTAATTGTTATCCTCTAAATGAGGTAGGTAGGCTTACCCTGTCTACCATATTTATTTTTAAAATTTATTTATTTATTTATTTATTTTTGGCTGCACTGGGTCTTCATTGCTGCACATGGTCTTTTCTCTAGTTGCGGAGAGCGAGGGCTACTCTTTGTTGTGGTGCACGGGCTTCTCATTGAGGTGGCTTCTCTTTGTTGTGGAACACGGGCTCTAGGTGCGTGGGCTTCAGTAGTCGTGGCATGTGGGCTCAGTAGTTGTGGCTCTCGGGCTCTAGAGCACAGGCTCAGTAGTTGCGGTGCATGGGCTTAGTTGCTCCACAGCACGTGGGATCTTCCTGGACCAGGGCTTGAACCCGTGTCCCCTGCATTTACAGGTGGATTCTTAACCACTGTGTCACCAGGGAAGTCCTGTCTACTGTATTTAAAATGATAACTTACCTTCCAATTATTTTTTATCCCCAACCCTAATATTCTTTTTCCTTTTTTTTTCTTTGTGTAGCACCTACGATCTTCTAACATACTGCAGTTTACTTATTCATTATTTTTATTGCCATTCTTTTCCTACTAAAATGAAAACTTCACACAGGACAAAATATTTTTTCTTTAGAAATCTTTGGAAGCATCAGAAAATACCAAGGCAGGGCTTCCCTGGTGGCGCAGTGGTTAAGAATCCGCCTGCCACTGCAGGGGACATGGGTTCTAGCCCTGGTCCGGGAAGATCCCACATGCCATGGAGCAGCAAAACCCATGTGCCATAACTACTGAGCCTGCGCTCTAGAGCCCACGAGCTACAACTACTGAGCCCGTGCGCCACAACTACTGAAGCCTGTGCGCCTAGAGCCCATGCTCCACAACAAGAGAAGCCACGGCAATGAGAAGCCCATGCACCGCAATTAAGAGTAGCCCCTGTTTGCCGCAGCTAGAAAAAGCCGGAGCGCAGCAGCAAAGACCCAATGCAGCCAAAAGTAAATAAATAATATAAATAAATTTTTAAAAATGTTCCATCTCAAAGGTCACCAGACAAATGCAAATTTAAAAAAAAAGAATAAATTAAAAAAAAGAAAAAACCAAGGCAGTGAGCATTTATGAGGTAGAAGATCTGGTAGAAGAGAGAAGCCAAGGGAGGTGAGCCCAATGTTTGGGGCCACTCAAGGTGATTGCTCTTTTCTAAAGTCAATGGCAAAGAGACTGAGAAGCTGAATAGAGCTTTCAGTGGTCTCATGATACTAAAAGAACAAAAATTGAAGGGATGCCAAGGAGGCGAGGCCCTGGTAAACACCCCTGGCTTTTGACCTGAAGAGCTACACCCTACGAGTAAGGGTAAACCAGAAATACACTAGTATTCTATGATCATAGAAGGCTGTGTAGGCTGTAAAGGGCGTATTAAACTGGGACTATTTTCTGATATACGTGGCTTGGACTGGGATCGGAATAATTTGACCAAAGAGAAGAAGTCAGATTTATGTTATATGTTGGAGTTAAGAGCAGAAAGGAATTATTATAGTTATTACCAAAGGTTGATTTCCCTTTTTTGCTGAAAATGCACTATCCTCATTCCTACCTTATTCTCTCATAGTCTCCTGCTAGAAATCCCCTCACCTTTCTTCTCTATCTAAATCATAACAGTTTCTCAAATACTACTCTTTTCAAGAAGCACCTTACAATTACACGTCACCTTTTTCGACCTTTTTGCTCCCCAGCAAGTATCCAGTGAAATAGATCCTCTCACTGTTCTTTGAACACATCTACTCCCCCAACCCCCAAACACATACTTCCTTATGATGGACATTTTTCAGAATTATTTTAGCTGTCCAGCTTTCCACTTTAGAGGGAAATCCAAATATGTAAAGTTTTAGTTGGAGAGAATAATTCAGAATCCACTTCAGAAGCGAAAAGAGCTGGATTCTTCCTCTTCTTTCATTCCCCTGGCAGCTAGGATGAAGGGCATGACTTAGTCTTAGCCAATCACCTGAGAATGTGAATAGCAAGCTATAAAGTTTGTGAGGCAAACGTTTTAATTTTAAGCAAATATAGTGCATGTAGATGTAACTGAATCACTTTGCTGTACAGCAGAAATTAACACAATATTGTAAATCAACTATACTTCAATAAAATAAATTTTAAAAAAGAAGAAAAAAATTAGAGTAATGAGACTTTTTTAGTATAAAGATAATATATATCACAATTAGTTCTTAATTATGCATGCATGGAGTGATCATTCAGTGTATGGATTAACCAGGTAATTTGTTTCTGATTTCCTTTCACCTCCCTTCTGTTGTTTACGCTTTGCTTATTTCATACCTCCAAAAGAGGTTGGGCAGGAAAACAGATCAGATGAAAATCAAAAAGATAGCAATTTTTTCTGGTTAGCAACTGTGTTCAGAAATTTTATAAGTAAGAATATGAAACTGTGAGACTAGTTTAAAAAATTTCCAGTTGTTTTCAGTATTTGCTGCTTTAATATTCATTGCCTAGGTTGTTTCTTATTGTAGAAGGAGGGTATCAGAATTTTAGGTTAGTAAAGGAAGACATCAGTGATATTCATTATATATCCTTAATTTTTAAAGTTAGAAAATACCAATGCCATATTGTTCTGAAATAAGAACAGGGTGGATTCAGGCAGTTATGAATAATATGATAGCTGTGTTTTTATATATTGCTAATAAATGGAATTTTGATTTGTCTTTTCTTTTCATCCCCTCTCTATGTACTATTTTAGCTGAAGGTGTTGGTAAAAAGGTTTCTCTTATTCATCTATTATCTGCCTAGGAGTTTCACGTAAAACCTACTTGCTAGATTATTTCATTTGTTAGTATCTTACTGTCAAGGGAGAAACTCAGAAGAGCACTAATATCATAATGAAGGTTTGCCCACCTCAATGCCACAATTTATATTACCTAGATTATCTGTTTGCCTTTTGCTAATACTTCTATTGCTTAAAGTGTTCTCCCTTTAAAAACATGGCTAGTTTCAAACTTATTAAAAGTGGATCTTAGAAAGTACTAACATTTACTTAGGAATTTCTCCTATAGAGTGTTTGAACTTTACTTTAGATGTAAGATCCTAATACAGCATTTAAAGAAATACTCCAACTGAACTTTCCTCTATATTATTCATGTAAGGCATGGCTCTGTAGACCCTTATATAATACCTTCTTCTTTATTTTTATATATCAGTATTTTTATGTTATTACTATTATTTTTATTGAAGTATAGTTGATTTACAATGTTGTGTTAGTTTCAGGTATACAGCAAAGTGATTCAGTGTTATATATATATATATATATATATATATATATATATATATATATTCTTTTTCAGATTCTTCTCCATCATAGGTTATAACAAGATATTGAATATAGTTCCCTGTGCTATGCAGCAGGTCCTTGTTGATTATCTATTTTATATATAGTAGTGTGTATCTGTTAATCCCAAACTCCTAATTTATCTCCCCCTTTCCCCTTTGGTAACCATAAGTTTGTTTTCTATGTCTGTGAGTCCTATTTCTGTTTTGTAGATAAGTTCATTTGTATCATTTTTAAAGATTCCACATGTAAATGATATTATATGATATTTGTCTTTCTCCGTCTGACTTACTTCACTTAGTATGATCATCTCAAGGTCCATCCATGTTGCTGCAGATGGCGTTATTTCATTCTTTTTTACAGTTGAGTAATATCCCATTGTGTGTGTGTGTGTATACCATATCTAAATGTTGATGGACATTTAGATTGCTTTCGTGTTTTAGCTATTGTAAATAGTGCTGCTATGAACATTGGGGTACATGTATTTTTTTGAACTAGAGTTTTCTTCTTTTCTGGGTATATGCCCAGGAGTGGGATTGCTGGATCATATGGTAACTGTGTTTTGAGTTTTTTAAGGAACCTCCATACTGTTTTCCATAGTGGCTGCAGGTGGTGCCATTTCTTGAGGTGGAGAAGAATGGAGGAGGAGCAGATTTGGAGGGAAGCTGTGCCAGGAATTAGGGTTAGGAGAAGGCACAGTAGTACAGATTTGTGAAGTATGATGTGCCTGTGAGGTATCTAAGTGGCAACATCAGGTAGGCAGTTGAATATAAGGATTTCAAGTTTAGAAAAGTGTCCTAAATTATAAATGTAAATAATTATTGTGGAATAGTCAGTGTAAACCTGGGGCTTCAGTTTAAAACATACAATTCAGGGCACAGTTGAATAAAACATCTCAGCATACTTGTGTACTTCATCATCAGAAAACTTCCACTCCTGTGACTTAACCTTGGCTTTACTCTGGTTTAACAAGAATTCTTACTTTTCTTCTCACTTGTAGGGATGAAAAGCTAAGAAAAAGTGCTGCTCTTAGTTGATCTTCTACTAGTGTTTCCCACTAGAGGCTATTTCTTTCCTGCTACCCTAGCTCAGGTTTTGCTTGCTTCCCCTCATCTTTCAGCATCCTGCTCTTTCCATTTTAAACCAAAAAGAAAGGAAATGATTTTGTTTACATATGCACTGTTTTCCTGAGATTACCTTCTGCCACTTTTTCCAGTCTGGGTGGAAATTCTTTCTTTCTTTTTTTTTCCATGTTTGCTTTATGTCACTTTGATTTTTTTTTTTAACATCTTTATTGGAGTATAATTGCTTTACATTGTTGTGTTAGTTTCTGCTGTATAACAAAGTGAATCAGCTATACATGTACATATATCCCCATATCCCCTCCCTCTTGCGCCTCCCTCCCACCCTTCCTGTGGAAATTCTTTCTTGAATTCTTTTCTGCGGCTTCCTGTCCTTTGAAGGCTGGAACTGTTACAAAAGCTTATTGGCATCAGACACAAAAGATTATTCATTAACTTTTCTCTAAGACCTACAGCTCCTTCCAAGCCTGATTCTAATTTTTTTGAAGGACCCATCCCTTTCTTTCTTCTGAAGAGACATTTTAGAATACATTTGAACAGAGAATGCACAATTTTTAAGCAATTGCTTTATATGCCATATTTAGTTTGAAAGTTATTTGCCCATAGAAACAATATTGTAAATGGTGGTTTGGTTTCCCCAGCTAACTCCAAAGCCTTTTAAACTTGTGCCACAGTGGTATTTCATTTATAATTGATAATAGCTATATCCTTGTTTCTTGGGCACAGTGACACATTTCACATAAGTTTTTCTAGTATTGCATAGAGACAAGGACTGTACCTAAATGGCCCCAGTAATTTAACTTTGTACGCTAGCAGCATAGAATCATAGCCTGTACGAGCTAGAAGAGACTTTAAATATAACACAGTCCAAACTACTTATTTTATGAGGGAGAAAACTGAGATCCTTAGAAACGAAATGACTTCTCCTCAGTGGCATCTTCTTATCTCACATCACTGAAACTTGCATATGTTGATTCCTTCGGTTAGAATTTCCAGATAAACTCCTTAATATCCATCAAAATTCAGTTCTGTGAACCTTTCTGCATCATCCTTTGTCTCTTTGGATATAGTGGGTCATTCTAATCTCTGTGTTATCTCCATACATTGTATATAACTTCTATAGCACTAGTTAGCTGCAAGTTGTGTGACCTTCTATAACTCACCAAATATCTCTGTACTTTAGTTTGTTCATCCATAAAATAATAATAATCATAAATCATAATGCCTCATAGGATTGATATGAAGACAAAATGAGTTAATATATATAAAGAGTTTATGACAGTGTCCGGTGCATAGTAAATGGATAGAGCTATTATTATTATCATAATGCGTTGTGATTTTTTACTTGAATACTTGTCTTACCTACTGGCCTGTGAACTCATCAGCTCACCAAAGTCAGAAATATTATATATTACTCACTTTGTAAGTGTTATATAAGTTTTTAATGAAACTTTTTACTTTGAGATGATTGTAAATTGGCATACACTTGTAAACAATAATACAAAGAAATCCCCTGTGTCCTTTACCTAATTTCCCCCAGTAGTAAACCTTGCAAAACTATAGTACAATATCAAAACCAGGATATTGACATTGAGACAGTCAAAATTCAGAACATTTCTGTCACCACAAGGATCCCGCATGTTGTCCTTTTATAGCCATGCTCACTTCCTTCCCATATCCCTTTCCAAGCAACATTCTTAATCCCTGGCAACCACTGATCTATTCTCCGTTCCTATAATTTCATCATTTCAGGAATATTATATAAAAGGAATAACATAATATGTAACTCAGCATAATTCTCTGAAAATTCACCCAAGTTGTTGCATTTATTAATTATTACTAAAATTATTGTTGTGTTTGACAGTATGGATATACATACTAAACATGGCATGGATGCTACATAGTATGGATAAATATACTAAAGTTTAACTATTCGTCCATTGAAGGACATCTGAATTATTTCTAATTCCTAGCTATTATGAATAAAGCTTCTCTGAACATTCATAGACAGGTTTTTGTGTGAGCCTAAGTTTTTACTTCCCTAGGATAAATGCCTAGGAGTGCAATTGCTAGATCATGCTGGACATGGTGGTTGCATGTTTAGTGTTTAGAGAAACTGCCAAACTGTACCATTTTACAGTCCCACCAACAACTTAACAGGTGATCCATTTTCTCCACAGCCTCACCAGCATTTGGTGGTATTGCTATTTTTTGTTTTACCCAGTCTGATAGGTATATAATGATATCTCATTGCAGTTTTAATTTGCATTTCCCTTATGGCATGTGATGTTGAACATCTTTTAGTGTGCTTATTTTCCATCTGTGTATGGAAAATATTCAGATATTTTTGCTAAAATATCTGTTCATGTCTTTTTCCCAGTTGATAATTGGATTTTTTTTTAACGGTTGAGTTTTAAGAGTTTTTAAAAAATATATTCTAAATACTAGTCCTTTGTTGGCTATGTGATTTGCAATATTTTCTCCTAATCTGTAGCTTGTCTTTTTATCCTATTAACAGGTTCTTTCATAGAGCAAAGGTTATAATTTTGATTAAGTCCAATTTACAATTTTTCCTTTTATGGATTGCCCTAAGAACTCTTTGCCTAGCTCTCAATCCTGAAGATTTTATTTTTTTCTAGAAGTTTTATAGTTTTACATTCTGCATTTAAGTCCACGATCCATTTTGAGTTAATTTTTATATAAGGTGTGAGGTTTAAGCCGAAGTTTATTATTATTATTTTTTGCCTGTGGATATCCAAACATATCATTTGTTAAAAAGACTTTCTTTCCTCCATTGAATTGCTTTTGCACCTTTGTGAAAAGTAAGTTAGGATTAGAGTGATATTGAAGAAAACAAGGTTAATATACAAAAGTCAGTTTCTTTCCTCTAGACCAGCAATGAGCAATTGGATTGAAATAAAAAATACAACACTATTTACATTAGGAAAGAAAGAGAGAAACAAAACAGAAGGAAAGAAAGAAAAAGAAAGAAAGAAAGGGGGAGAGGAAAGAAGGAAAAAAGAAAGAAAGATTTAGGCATAAATCTAAGAAAATATATACAAGATCTATATGAGGAAAATAACAAAATTCTAAAGAAGGAAATCAAAGAAGAACTAAATAAATGAAGAGAGATTTCATGTTCATGGATAAGAAGACTCAGTATAGTTAAGATGTTAATTCTTTCCAACTTTGTCTAGATTCAGTACAATCCCAGTCCAAATCCCAGCAAGTTGCTTTGTGGATGTTGACAAACTGATTCTAAAGTTTATATGGAAAAGCAAAAGATCCAGAAATCTTTAGTTAGAGGACTGACACTACCTGACTTTAAGACATACTATAAAGCTACAGTAATCCAGACAGTTTAGGGGACTTCCCTGGTGGTCCAAAGGTTAAGACTTTGCCTTCCAATGCAGGGGGTGCAGATTCGATCCCTGGTTGGGGAGCTAAGGTCCCACATGCCTTGTGGCCAAAAAACCAAGACATTAAAGAAAAAAAGAAAACAGAAGCAATATTGTAACAAATTCAATAAAAGACTAAAAAAAATGATCCACATCAAAAAAACACTTTAAACAAAAATTTTTTTTAAAAGTTTGATATTGGCAAAAGAATAGACAAACAGATCAGTGAAACAGAAGAGAGAGCTCAAAAATAGACTCAGAAATATACTCAGCTGATCTTTGACAAAGGAGCAAAAGCAATTCAATAGAAAAAGGATAGTCTTTTCAACAGTTGGTGCTGGAAAACCTGGACATTCACATGAAAGAAATGGATATAGACAGTGACCTTACACCTTTCACAAAAACTAAACCCAAGTGGATTATAGACCTAAACGTAAAATGCAAAACTATAAAACTCCTAGAAGTTACATAACAGAAAATGTAGGTGACCTTGGGTTTGGCAATGAGTTTTTAGTTACAACACCAAAAGCATGATCTATGAAAGAAAAAAATTGATAAGATGGATTTCCTTAAATTAAAATCTTCTGTTTTGTGAAAGACACTGTTAAGAGAATGACTAGATAAGCCACAGACTTGGAGAAGATATTCGCAAAAGATATATCTGATAAAGGACTATTATCCAAAAAATACAAAGAACTCTTAAAAGTGAACAGTAAGAAAACAGACAACCCAATTAAAAAATGGGCAAAAGATCTGAACAGATACCTCATCAAAGAAGATATACAGATGGCAAATAAGCATGTGAAAATATGCTCAACATCATATGCCATAGGCAACTGCAAATTAAAGCAACAATGAGATACTACAGCACACCTATTAGAATGGCTAACATCCAAAATACTGACAGCAACAAATGCTGATGAGGATGTGGAGCAGCAGGAACTCTCATTCATTGCTGGTGGGAATGCACTTCCAACAACTTTGGAAAATTTTTTTACAAAGCAAAACATAGCTCTATCATACAATCCAGCTATTGTTTTCCTAGGTATTTATTCAAATGAGTTGAAAACTTATGTCCACATAAAAGCTAGTATAGGAATGCTTATAGCAGTTTTTTTCATAATTGCCAAATTTTGGAAGCAACCAAGATGTCCTTCAGAAGGTGAGTGAATAAATAAACTTTGGTATATCCATACAGTGGACTCTTATTCAGTATAAAAATGAAATGAGCTATCAAGCCATGAAAAGACATGGAGGAACCTTAAGTGCTTATTGTTAAGTGAAAGGGCCAGTCTGAAAAGGCTATAGACTGTATGATTCCAAATACATGACATTCTGGAAAGGCAAATATATAGAGACAGTAAAAAAAAAAAATCAGTGCTTGTCAGGGGCTTGGGGAGTGGTGGTGGCTGGGGAGGAAAGGGTGAATTACTGGAGCACAGGGTATATTTAGGGCAGCGAAACTACTCTTTATGATACTGTAATGATACATGCATGACATGATGCATTTGTCAAACTCACAGACCTATACAACTCAAAGACTGAACCTTAATGTAAACTGTGAATTTTGAAGCATACAAATAATATCAGTTGGTCATATTTGTATGGGTCTATTTCTGGCTTCTCTATTCTGTTCCATTGATCTATGTGTCTGTCTCTCTAATACCACACCGTCTGGATTACTATAGCTATATAACAAGTCTTAAAATAGGATAGACTGTTTCTTCCCAATTTATTCTTCTTTGAAATATTTGTTTTAACTATTCTAGTTCCTTTGCCTTTACATTAAAAGTTGAGAATAATTTTGTCTATATCCATAAAAAATCTTGCTGGGACTTTTATGGGAATTACATTAACTGCATTTGGGGAGAATTGAAATCTTTTTTTTTTTTTTTTTTTAATGTCTGAAACATTTATATTAACATATTTCCATACAAATAACCCAATGAAAGTTTAGTATTAGTTGTTTTGTTTGTTTTTTTATACTGCAGGTTCTTATTAGGCATCAGTTTTATACACATCAGTGTATACATGTCAATCCCAATCGCCCAATTCAGCACACCACCATCCCCACCTCATCGCAGTTTTCCCCCCTTGGTGTCCATATGTCCATTCTCTACATCTGTGTCTCAACTTCTGCCCTGCAATCTGGCTCATCTGTACCATTTTTCTAGGTTCCACATACATGCATTAATATACGATATTTGTTTTTCTCTTTCTGACTTACTTCACTCTGTATGACAGTCTCTAGATCCATCCACTTCTCAACAAATGGCTCAATTTCGTTCCTTTTTATGGCTGAGTAATATTCCATTGTATATATGTACCACAACTTCTTTATCCATTCGTCTGTTGATGGGCATTTAGGTTGCTTCCATGACCTGGCTATTGTAAATAGTGCTGCAATGAACATTCGGGTGCACGTGTCTTTTTGAATTACGGTTTTCTCTGGGTATATGCCCAGTAGTGGGATTGCTGGGTCATATGGTAATTCTATTTTTCGTTTTTTAAGGAACCTCCATATTGTTCTCCATAGTGGCTGTATCAATTTACATTCCCACCAACAGTGCAAGAGGGTTCCCTTTTCTCCACACCCTCTCCAGCATTTGTTGTTTGTAGATTTTCTGATGATGCCCATTCTAACAGGAGTGAGGTGATACCTCATTGTAGTTTTGATTTGCATTTCTCTAATAATTAGTGATGTTGAGCATCTTTTCATGTGCTTCGTGGCCGTCTGCATGTCTTCTTTGGAGAAATGTCTATTTAGGTCTTCTGCCCATTTTTGGATTGGGGTGTTTGTTTCTTTGATATTGAGCTGAATGAGCTGTTTATATATTTTGGAGATTAATCCTTTGTCCGTTGATTCATTTGCAAATATTTTCTCCCATTCTGAGGGTTGTCTTTTCGTCTTGTTTATGGTTTCCTTTGCTGTGAAAAAGCTTTGAAGTTTCATTAGGTCCCACTTGTTTATTTCTGTTTTTATTTCCATTACTCTAGGAGGTGGATCGAAAAAGATCTTGCTGTGATTTATGTCAAAGAGTGTTCTTCCTATGTTTTCCTCTAAGAGTTTTATAGTGTCCAGTCTTACATTTAGGTCTCTAATCCATTTTGAGTTTATTTTTGTGTATGGTGTTAGGGAGTATTCTAATTTCATTCTTTTACATGTGGCTGTCCAGTTTTCCCAGCACCACTTATTGAAGAGACTGTCTTTTCTCCATTGTATATCTTTGCCTCCTTTGTCATAGATTAGTTGACCATAGGTGCGTGGGTTAATCTCTGGGCTTTCTATCTTGTTCCATTGATCTATGTTTCTGTTTTTGTGCCAGTACCATATTGTCTTGATTACTGTAGCTTTGTAGTATAGTCTGAAGTCAGGGAGTCTGATTCCTCCAGCTCCATTTTTTTGCCTCAAGACTGCTTTGGCTATTTGGGGTCTTTTGTGTCTCCATACAAATTTTAAGATGATTTGTTCTAGCTCCGTAAAAAATGCCATTGGTAATTTGATAGGGATTGCATTGAATCTGTAGATTGCTTTGGGTAGTATACTCATTTTCACAATGTTGATTCTTCCAATCCAAGAACATGGTATATCTCTCCATCTGTTGGTATCATCTTTAATTTCTTTCATCAGTGTCTTATAGTTTTCTGCATACAGGTCTTTTGTCTCCCTAGGTAGGTTTATTCCTAGATATTTTATTCTTTTTGTTGCAATGGTAAATGGGAGTGTTTCCATAATTTCTCTTTCAGATTTTTCATCATTAGTGTATAGGAATGCAAGAGATTTCTGTGCATTAATTTTGTAACCTGCAACTTTACCATATTCATTAATTAGCTCTAGCAGTTTTCTGGTGGCAGTTTTAGGATTCTCTATGTATAGTATCATGTCATCCGCAAACAGTGACAGTTTTACTTCTTCTTTTCCAATTTGTATTCCTTTTATTTCTTTTTCTTCTCTGATTGCCGTGGCTAGGACTTCCAGAACTATGTTGAATAATAGTGGTGAGAGTGGACATCCTTGTCTCGTTCCTGATCTTAGAGGAAATGCTTTCAGTTTTTCACCATTGAGAATGATGTTTGCTGTGGGTTTGTCATATATGGCCTTTATTATGTTGAGGTAGGTTCCCTCTATGCCCACTTTCTGGAGAGTTTTTATCAGAAATGGGTGTTGAATTTTGTCAAAAGCTTTTTCTGCATCTATTGAGATGATCATATGGTTTTTCTTCTTCAATTTGTTAATATGGTGTATCACATTGATTGATTTGCGTATATTGAAGAATCCTTGCATCCCTGGGATAAATCCCACTTGATCGTGGTGTATGATCCTTTTAATGTGTTGTTGGATTCTGTTTGCTAGTATTTTGTTGAGGATTTTTGCATCTATATTCATCAGTGATATTGGTCTGTAATTTTCTTTTTTTGTAGTGTCTTTGTCTGGTTTTGGTATCAGGGTGATGGTGGCCTCATAGAATGAGTTTGGGAGATTTCCTTCCTCTGCAATTTTTTGGAAGAGTTTGAGAAGGATGGGTGTTAGCTCTTCTCTAAATGTTTGATAGAATTCACCTGTGAAGCCATCTGGTCCTGGACTTTTGTTTGTTGGAAGATTTTTAATCACAGTTTCAATTTCATTACTTGTGATTGGTCTGTTGATATTTTCTGTTTCTTCCTGATTCAGTCTTGGAAGGATATACCTTTCTAAGAATTTGTCCATTTCTTCCAGGTTGTCCATTTTATTGGCATAAAGTTGCTTGTAGTAGTCTCTTAGGATGCTTTGTATTTCTGCGGTGTCTGTTGTAACTTCTCCTTTTTCATTTCTGATTTTATTGATTTGAGTCCTCTCCCTCTTTTTCTTGATGAGTCTGGCTAATGGCTTATCAATTTTGTTTATCTTCTCAAAGAACCAACTTTTAGTTTTATTGATCTTTGCTATTGTTTTCTTTGTTTCTATTTCATTTATTTCTGCTCTGATCTTTATGATTTCTTTCCTTCTGCTAACTTTGGGTTTTGTTTGTTCTTCTTTCTCTAGTTTCTTTAGGTGTAAGGTTAGATTGTTTACTTGAGATTTTTCTTGTTTCTTTAGGTAGGCTTGTATAGCTATAAACTTCCCTCTTAGAACCGCTTTTGCTGCATCCCATAGGTTTTGGGTCGTCGTGTTTTCATTGTCATTTGTCTCTAGGTATTTTTTTATTTCCTGTTTGATTTCTTCAGTGATCTCTTGGTTATTTAGTAACGTATTGTTTAGCCTCCATGTGTTTGTCTTTTTTACGTTTTTTTCCCTGTAATTCATTTCTAATCTCATAGCGTTGTGGTCAGAAAAGATGCTTGATATGATTTCAATTTTCTTAAATTTACTGAGGCTTGATTTGTGACCCAAGATGTGATCTATCCTGGAGAATGTTCCATGTGCACTTGAGAAGAACGTGTAATCTGCCGTTTTTGGATGGAATGTCCTATATATATCAATTAAATCTATCTGGTCTATTGTGTCATTTAAAGCTTCTGTTTCCTTATTTATTTTCATTTTGGATGATCTGTCCATTGGCGTAAGTGAGGTGTTAAAGTCCCCCACTATTATTGTGTTACTGTCGATTTCCTCTTTTATAGCTGTTAGCAGTTGCCTTATGTATTGAGGTGCTCCTATGTTGGGTGCATATATATTTATAATTGTTATATCTTCTTCTTGGATTGATCCCTGGATCATTATGTAGTGTCCTTCCTTGTCTCTTGTAACATTCTTTATTTTAAAGTCTATTTTATCTGATATGAGTATAGCTACTCCAGCTTTCTTTTGATTTCCATTTGCATGGAATATCTTTTTCCATCCCCTCACTTTCAGTCTGTATGTGTCCCTAGGTCTGAAGTGGGTCTCTTGTAGACAGCATATATATGGGTCTTGTTTTTGTATCCATTCAGCCAGTCTATGTCTTTTGGTTGGGGCATTTAATCCATTCACGTTTAAGGTAATTATCGATATGTATGTTCCTATGACCATTTTCTTAATTGTTTTGGGTTTGTTTTTGTAGGTCCTTTTCTTCTCTTGTGTTTCCCACTTAGAGAAGTTCCTTTAGCATTTGTTGTAGAGCTGGTTTGGTGGTGCTGAATTCTCGTAGCTTTTGCTTGTCTGTAAAGCTTTTGATTTCTCCATCAAATCTAAATGAGATCCTTGCTGGGTAGAGTAATCTTGGTTTTAGGTTCTTCCCTTTCATCACTTTAAGTATATCATGCCACTCCCTTCTGGCTTGCAGAGTTTCTGCTGAGAAATCAGCTGTTAACCTTATGGGGGTTCCCTTGTATGTTATTTGTCGTTTTTCCCTTGCTGCTTTCAGTAATTTTTCTTTGTCTTTAATTTTTGCCACTTTGATTACTATGTGTCTCGGCGTGTTTCTCCTTGGGTTTATTCTGTATGGGACTCTCTGCGCTTCCTGGACTTGGGTGGCTATTTCCTTTCCCATGTTAGGGAAGTTTTCGACTATAATCTCTTCAAATATTTTCTCTGGTCCTTTCTCTCTCTCTTCTCCTTCTGGGACCCCTATAATGCGAATGTTGTTGCGTTTAATGTTGTCCCAGAGGTCTCTTAGGCTGTCTTCATTTCTTTTCATTCTTTTTTCTTTAGTCTGTTCCGCAGCAGTGAATTCCACCATTCTGTCTTCCAGGTCACTTATCCGTTCTTCTGCCTCAGTTATTCTGCTATTGATTCCTTCTAGTGTAGTTTTCATTTCAGTTATTGTATTGGTCAGCTCTGTTTGTTTGTTCTTTAATTCTTCTAGGTCTTTGTTAATCATTTCTTGCATCTTCTCAATCTTTGCCTCCATTCTTATTCCGAGGTCCTGGATCATCTTCACTATCATTATTCTGAATTCTTTTTCTGGAAGGTTGCCTATCTCCACTTCATTTAGTTGTTTTTCTGGGGTTTTTTCTTGTTCCTTCATCTGGTACATAGCCCTTTGCCTTTTCATCTTCTCTGTCTTTCTGTAACTGTGGTTTTTGGTCCACAGGCTGCAGGATTGTAGTTTTTCTTGCTTCTGTTGTCTGCCCTCTGGTGGTTGAGGCTAAGAGGCTTGATGGGAGGCTCTGGTGGTGGGTAGAGCTGACTGTTGCTGTGAGGGTCAGAGCTCAGTAAAACCTTAATCCACTTGACTGCTGATGGGTGGGGCTGGGTTCCTTCCCTGTTGCTGTGGCGATCAGAGCTCAGTAAAACCTTAATCCACTTGACTGTTGATGGGTGGGGCTGGGTTCCCTCCCTGTTGGTTGTTTTGCCTGAGGCAACCCAACACTGGAGCCTACCCGTGCTCTTTGGTGGGATTAATGGCAGACTCTGGGAGGGCTCACGCCAAGGAGAACTTCCCAGGACCTCTGCTGCCAGTGTCCTTATCCCCACGGTGAAACAGAGCCACCACTTGTCTCTGCAGGAGACCCCCCAACACCAGCAGGTACGTCTGGTTCAGTCTCCGCCAGGGTCACTGCTCCTTCCCCTGGGTCCCGATGCACACATTACTTTGTGTGTGCCCTCCAAGAGTGGGGTCTCTGTTTCCCCCAGTCCTGTCACAGTCCTGCAATCAATTCCCACTAGACTTCAAAGTCTGATTCTCTAGGAATTCCTCCTCCCGTTGCCGGAACCCCAGGTTGGGAAGCCTGACGTGGGGCTCAGAACCTTCACTCCAGTGGGTGGACTTCTGTGGTATAAGTGTTCGCCAGTCTGTGAGTCACCCACCCAGCAGTTATGGGATTTGATTTTACTCTGATTGCGCCCCTCCTACCGTCTCACTGTGGCTTCTCCTCTGTCCTTGGACGTGGGGTATCCTCCTTGGTGAAGTCCAGGGTCTTCCTGTCAATGATTGTCCAGCAGCCAGTTGTGATTCTGGTGCTCTCGCAAGAGGGAGTGAGAGCACGTCCTTCTACTCCGCCATCTTGGTTAATCCCCAAAATCGAGAATTGAAATCTTAACAGTGTTTAGTCTTCCAATCCATGAACATGGAATCTCCCTCCATTTATTTAAGTCTTTTGTGTTTTCCTTCATCAATGACTTGTAGTTTTCAGAATGCAAGTCCTGCACATGTTTTATTAGATTTACACCTAAGTATGTCTCTTTCTTTCTTTCTTTCTTGAATTTTATTTTTCTTATAGAGCAGTTTCTTACTAGTTATCTATTTTATACATGTTAGTGTATATATGTCAATCCCAATCTCCCAATTCATCCCGCCACGAACACCCCCACCCCCCAACTTTCCCCCCTTGGTGTCCATATGTTTGTTCTCTTCATCTGTGTCTCTATTTCTGCCTTGCACACCGCTTCATCTGTACACTTTTTCTAGATTCCACATATATGTGTTAATATACGATGTTTGTTTTACTCTTTCTGACTTACTTCACTCTGTATGACAGTCTCTAGGTCCATCCACGTGTCTACAAATGACCCAATTTTGTTCCTTTTTATGGCTGAGTAATACTCCATTGTATGTATGTGCCACATCTTCTTTATTCATTCGTCTGTCGATGGGCAATTAGGTTGCTTCCACGACCTGTCTGTTGTAAATAGTGCTGCAATGAACATTGGGGTGCATGTGTCTTTTTAAGTTATGGTTTTCTCTGGGTATATGCCCAGTAGTTGGATTGCTGCATTACATGGTAATTCTATTCTTAGTTTTTTAAGGAACCTCCGTACTGTTATCCATAGTGGCTGCATCAATTTACATTCCCATCAACAGTGCAAGAGGGTTCCCTTTTCTCTGCACCCTCTCCAGCATTTGTTGTTTGTAGATTTTCTGATGATGCCCATACTAACTGGTGTGAGATGATACCTCATTGTAGTTTTGATTTGCATTTCTTTAATAATTAGTGATGTTGAGCAGCTTTCCATGTGCCTCTTGGCCATCTGTATGTCTTCTTTGGAGAGATGTCTATTTAGATCTTCTGCCCATTTTTTGATTGGGTTCTTTGTTTTTTAATATTGAGCTGCATGAGCTGTTTATACATTTTGGAGATTAATCCTTTGTCCATCGATTCATTTGCAAATATGTTCTGCAATTCTGAGGGTTGTCTTTTCGTCTTGTTTATAGTTTCCTTTGCTGTGCAAAAACTTTTAAGTTTCATTAGGTCCCATTTGTTTATTTTTGTTTTTATTTCCGTTACTCTAGGAGGTGGATCAAAAAAGATCTTGCTGTGATTTATGTCAAAGAGTGTTCTTCCTACGTTTTCCTCTAAGAGTTTTATAGTGTCTGGTCTTATATTTAGGTCTTTAATCCATTTTGAGTTTATTTTTGTGTATGGTGTTAGGGAGTGTTCTAATTTCATTCTTTTACATGTAGCTGTCCAGTTTTCCCAGCACCACTTATTGAAGAGACTGTCTTTTCTCCATTGTTTATCCTTGCCTCCTTCATCATAGATTAGTTGACCATAGGTGTGTGGGTGTATCTTTGGGTTTTCTATCCAGTTCCATAGATCTATGTTTCTGTTTTGTGCCAGTACCATATTGTCTTGGTTACTGTAGCTTTGTAGTATAGTGTGAAGTCAGAGAGCCTGATTCCTCCAGCTCCGTTTTTCTTTCTCAAGATTGCTTTGGCTATTCGGGGTCTTTTGTGTCTCCATACAGATTTTAAGAAAATTTGTTCTAGTTCTGTAAAAAATGCCATTGGTAATTTGATAGGGATTGCATTGAATCTGTAGATTGCTTTGTGTAGTATAGTCATTTTCACAATATTGATTCTTCCAATCCAAGAACATGGTATATCTCTCCATCTGTTTGTGTCATCTTTGATTTCTTTCATCAGTGTCGTATAGTTTTCTGAGTACAGGTCTTTTACCTCCTTAGATAGGTTTATTCCTAGGTATTTTATTCTTTTTGTTGCAATGGTAAATGGGGATGTTTCCTTAGTTTCTCCTTCTGATCTTTCGTTGTTAGTGTATAGGAATGCAAGAGATTTCTGTGCATTAATTTTGTATCCTGCAACTTTACGAAATGCATTGATTAGTTCTAGTAGTTTTCTGGTGGCATCTTTAGGATTCTCTATGTATAGTATCATGTCATCTGCAAACAGTGACAGTTTTACTTCTTTATTCCAATTTGTATTCCTTTTATTTCTTTTTCTTCTCTGATTGTCATGGCTAGGACTTCCAAAACTATGTTGAATAATAGTGGTGAGAGTGGACATCCTTGTCTTGTTCCTGATCTTACAGGAAATGCTTTCAGTTTTTCACCAGTGAGAATGATGTTTGCTCTGTGTTTGTCGTATATGGCCTTTATTTTGTTGAGGTAGGTTCCCTCTATGCCCACTTTCCGGAGAGTTTTTATCATAAATGGGTGTTGAATTTTGTCCAGAGCTTTTTCTGCATCTATTGAGACGATCATATGGTTTTTATTCTTCAGTTTGTTAATATGGTATATCACATTGATTGATTTGCATATATTGAAGAATCCTTGCATCCCTGGGATAAATCCCACTTTATCATGGTGTATGATCCTTTTAATGCATTGTTGGATTCTGTTTGCTAGAATTGTGTTGAGGATTTTTGCATCTATATTCATCAGTGATATTGGTCTGTAATTTTTTTTTGGTATTATCTCTGTTTGGTTTTGGTATCAGGGTGATGGTGGCCTCATAGAATGAGTTTGGGAGTGTTCCTTCCTCTGCAATGTTTTGGAAGAGTTTGAAGGATAGGTGTTAGCTCTTCTCTAAATGTTTGATAGGATTCACCTGTGAAGCCATCTGGTCCTGGACTTTTGTTTGTTGGAAGATTTTTAATCACAGTTTCAATTTCATTACTTGTGATTGCTCTGCTTATATTTTCTATTTCTTCCTGGTTCAGTCTTAGAAGGTTATACCTTTCTAAGAATTTGTCCATTTCTTCCAGGTTGTCCATTTTATTGGCATAGAATTGCTTGTAGTAGTCTCTTATGATGCTTTGTATTTCTGAGGTGTCCGTTGTCACTCCTTTTTCATTTCTAATTTCATTCATTTGAGTCCTCTCCCTCTTTTTCTTGGGTCTGGCTAAAGTTTATCAATTTTGTTTTTCTTCTCAAAGAACCAGCTTTTAGCTTTATTGATCTTTGCTATCGTTTCCTTCAATTCTTTTTCATTTATTTCTGGTCTCATCTTTATGATTTCTTTCCTTCTACTAACTTTGGGTTTTGTTTGTTTTTCTTTCTCTAGTTCCTTTAGGTGTAAGGTTAGATTGTTTATTTGAGGTTTTTTTTGTTTCTTGAGGTGAGATTGAATTGCTATAAACTTCCCTCTTAAAACTGCTTTTGCTGCCTCCCATAGGTTTTGGATTGTTGTGTTTTCATTGTCATTTGTCTCTAGGTATTTTTTGATTTACTGTTTGATTTATTCAGTGATCTTTTGGTTATTTAGTAATGTATTGTTTAGCCTCCATGTGTTTGTGTTTTTTATGTTTTTTTCCCTGTAATTTATTTCTAATCTCATAGCATTGTGGTTGGAAAAGATGCTTGATATGATTTCAGTTTTCTTAAATTTACCAAGGCTTAATTTGTGACCTAAGATGTGATCTATCCTGGAGAATGTTCCGTGCGCACTTGAGAAGAACGTGTAATCTGCTGTTTTCAGATGGAATGTCCTATAAATATCAATTAAATCTATCTGGTCTGCTGAGTCATTTCAAGCTTGTGTTTCCGTATTAATTTTCTGTCTGGATGATCTGTCCATTGGTGTAAGTGAGGTGTTCAAGTCCCCCACTGTTACTGTGTTACTGTTGTTTTTCTCTTTTATAGCTGTTAGCATTTGCCTTATGTATTGAGGTGCTCCTGTGTTGGGTGCATATATATTTATAATTGTTATATCTTCTTCTTGGATTGATCCCTTGATTATTATGTAGTATCCTTCCTTGTCTCTTGTAACATTCTTTATTTTAAAGTCTATTTTATCTGATATGAGTATTGCTACTCCAGCTTTCTTTTGATTTCCATTTGCATGGAATATCTTTTTCCATCCCCTCACTTTCAGTGTGTATGTGTCCCTAGGTCTGAAATGGGTCTCTTGTAGACAACATATATATGGGTCTTTTTTTCTTTTAATTTATTTTTGGCTGCATTAGGTCTTTGTTGCTGTGCGCGGGCTTCCTCTAGTTGCGGCGAACGGGGGCTACTCTTCCTTGCAGTGTGCATGCTTCTCATTGCGGTGGCTTCTCTTGTTATGGAGCGCGGGCTCTAGGCACGCGGGCTTCAGTAGTTGTGGCTCACAGGCTCTAGAGCGCAGGATCAGTAGTTGTGGTGCACGGGCTTAGTTGCTCCGCGGCATTTGGGATCTTCCCAGACCAGGGCTCGAACCCGTGTCCCCTGCATTTGCAGGCAAATTCTTAACCACTGTGCCACCAGGGAAGCCCTATATATGGGTCTTTTTTTTTTATCCATTCAGCAGTGAGCCTGTGTCTTTTGGTTGGAGCATTTAATCCATTCACATTTAAGGTGATTGTTGATATGTATGTTCCTATTACCATTTTCTTACTTGTTTTAGGTTTGTTTTTGTAGGTCCTTTTCTTCTCTTGTGTTTCCCACTTAGAGAAGTTCCTTTAGCATTTGTTGTGGAGCTGGTTTGGTAGTGTTGAATTCTCTTAGCTTTTGCTTGTCTGTAGAGCGTTTGTTTTCTTGGTCGAATCTGAATGAGATCTTTGCCGGGTCGAGTAATCTTGGTTGGAGGTTCTCCCCTTTCATCATTTTAAATACATTGTGACACTCTCTTCTGGCTTGTAGAGTTTCTGCTGAGACATCAGCTGTTAACCTTATGGGAGTTACCTTGTATGTTATGTGTCGTTTTTCCCTTCCTCCTTTTAATAATTTTTTTTGTCTTTAATTTTTGTCAGTTTGATTACTGTGTGTCTCAGCGTGTTTCTCCTTGGGTTTATCCTGCCTGGGACTCTGTGCACTTCCTGGACTTGGGTGGCTATTTCCTTTCCCTTATTAGGGAAGATTTCAACTATAATCTCTTCAAGAATTTTCTTGGGTCCTTCCTCTCTCTCTTCTCCTTCTGGGACCCCTATAATGCGAATGTTGATGCATTTAATGTTGTTCCAGAGGTCTCTTAGGCTGTCTTCATTTCTTTTCATTCTTTTTTCTTTTTTCTGTTCCGCAGCAGTGAATTCCACCATTCTGTCTTCCAGGTCACTTATCCGTTCTTCTGCCTCAGTTGTTCTGCTATTGATTCCTTCTAGTGTAATTTTCATTTCAGTTATTATACATCTCTGTTTGTTTGTTCCTTAATTCTTCTAGGTGTTTGTTCTTTAATTCTTCTAGGTCTTTGTTAAACATTTCTTGCATCTTCTCAATCTTTACCTCCATTCTTTTTCTGAGGTCCTGGATCATCTTCACTATAATTATTCTGAATTCTTTTTCTGGAAGTTTGCCTATTTCCACTTCATTTAGTTGTTTTTCTGGGGTTTTATCTTGTTCCTTCATCTGGTACATAGTCCTCTGCCTTTTCATTTTGTCTGTCTTTCTGTGAATGTGGGTTTCGTTTCACAGGCTGCAGAACTGTAGTTCTTCTTGCTTCTGCTGTCTGCCCTCTGGTGGATGAGGCTATCTAAGAGGCTTGTGCAAGCTTCCTGATGGGAGGGACTGGTGGTTGGTAGAGCTCGGTGTTGCTCTGGTGGGGAGAGCTCAGTAAAACTTTAATCTGCTTATCTGCTGATGAATGGGGCTGGGTTCCCTCCCTGTTGGTTTTTTGGCCTGAGGCGACCCAGCACTGGAGCCTACCTGGCTCTTTGGTGGGGCTAATGGCAGACTCTGGGAGGACTCACGCCAAGGAGTACTTCCCAGAACTCCTGCTGCCAGTGTCCTTGTCCCCTCGGTGAGCCACAGCCACCCCCTCCCCACCTCTGCAGGAGACCCTCCAACACTAGCAGGTAGGTCTGGTTCAGTCTCCTATGGGGTCACTGATCCTTCCCCTGGGTCCTGATGCACACACTACTTTGTGTGTGCCCTCCAAGAGCGGAGTCTCTGTTTCCCCCAGTCCTGTCAAAGTTCTGCAGTCAAATCCCACTAGCCTTCAAAGTCTGATTCTCTGGGAATTCCTCCTCCCATTGCCAGACCCCCAGGTTGGGAAGCCTGATGTGGGGCTCAGAACGTTCACTTCAGTGGGTGGACTTCTGTTGTATAATTGTTCTCCAGTTTGTGAATCACCCGTGCAGCGGTTATGGGATTTGATTTTATTGTGATTGAGCCCTGCCTCTTGTCTCATTGCAGCTTCTCCTTGTCTTTGGATATGGGGTATCTTTTTTGGTGAGTTCCAGTGTCTTCCTGTCGATGATTGTTTAGCAGTCAGTTTGTGATTCCAGTGCTCTTGCAAGAGGGAATGAGCGCACGTATTTCTACTCTGCCATCTTGAACCTCTTTCTTTCTTTAATTTTAGGCAATACTATATTTTAAGTTTTTATTGTTCCTTGCTAGTTTAGAGAAATACAGTTGATTTTTTAATATTTATCATGTGTTATGTGACATTGCTGAGCTTATTTATTCACCATTACTTTGTAGAATAAGAGTGATGAGAGCTGACATCTCTTCTTGTTCCCTATCTTAGGGGAAAGCATTCAGTCTGTCACTATTAAGTATAATGTTAGCTGTAGGGTTTTAATTTTTATTTATTTATTTATTTTGTCTTCACTGGGTCTTTGTTGCAACTCTTGGGCTTCTCTAGCTGTAGTGTGTGGGCTTAGTTGCCCTGCAGCATGTGGGATCTTAGTTCCCTGACCAGGGATTGAACCCGCATCCCCTGCATTGGAAGGCAGGTTCTAAACCACTAGACCACCAGGGAAGTCCCATGCCATAGGGTTTTTGTAGATGCTCTATTTTATTGAGGAATTTCTCCTTTGTTGCTACTTTTTTCCCAAGAGTTTTTATCATGAATCTGTGTTGCATTTTGTCAGATACATTTTCTTCATCAATTGATAATGATTGTGTGATTTTTTTTTGGCCTGTTAATATGCTGGATCACATTAATTGATTATCAGATATTGAATCGTTTTCAAATGTTGAATCAGTTTTGCATCTCTGGAATTAACTCTTCTTGGTCATGGTGTATAATTCTTCTTATATAGTGCAGAATTCTATGTGCTCATGTTTTGTTGAGGATTTTTGTGACATAGATACAAGAGATATTGGTCTTTAGTTTCCTTTTTTGGTACTGTCTTTGGTTTGGTATCAGGATAATACTAGCTTAATAAGATGATGTGTAAAGTGTTCCCTTCTCTTACATCTTCCATAATAGATTGTGTAGAATTGATGTTAATTCATTTTTAAATATTTGGCAGCGTTCCCCAGTAAAAACTTCTGGGCATAAAGATTTCTGTCTGGGAGTTTTAAAATTAAGAATCCAATTTTCTTAACAATTTTAGGGTTATTTTAGTTATCTGTTTCATATTGGATAGCAGTTTGTGCTTTTCAAGGAGTTGGTTTTATTTCATCCATGTTGTCAAATATATGTATGTAGAGTTGCTCATAGTATTCCCTTATTATCCTTTCAATGTTTGCACAGCCTGTAGTGAAAGCACCTGTTTCACTCCTTATATTGGTATTGTGTCTTCTCTGTTTTTTCTTTGTCAGTCTTGCTAGGGATTTGTCAATTCTTTTGATCTTCTCAATGAACCAGATTTTTTTTACTGATTTTTCTGCTTTCAGTTTCATTCATTCAGCTTTTATCTTCATTATTTCCTTCCTTCTGTTTTTTGGGGGTTCATTTTGCTCTACTTTTTCTAGATTCTTGAGGTGGGAGCTTACGTTAAGAGTCTTGAGCCTGTTTCTGGATAGAAGAAAGAGCCAATTGAAACAGCAAGAGTAAAGTTACCATATGAGAGAGGATATAATTGATGGAGCATCATCATTTAGGGAATGGGAGGAGAGGGGATCTAGATTTCAAGTACTAATTTTGAACTAGATTGGGTAGGGACATGGGTACTTTTTCATTTATTTTTTTCACTTGTATAACAAAAGTTTATGATATCTTCCATGTAACCATATGTCAGTACAACCATGAACAGGAGAGAGTCTTTGCCCTTATGGACCTACTAGTCTAGTGCTAGTGGTGTGATAGGAGTACCATGGTAGTGGAAGTGCAGGATGCAATGAAAGCACATAATAGAGACAACTATCTTTATCTAGGACTCTGGTATAGCTTCTCAAAGGAAGTGACATTTAGCCATGACTTGAAGAATTAGCCCAAGTTACCCAGGGAAAGGGGTGAGAGAGAGAATTTTCCAAGAGAAGAAATAGCTTATGTGATGGGCTGGAAGCAAGATAAAGAGTAGGGTGTTCAGGGAACTGAAAAATATTAGGTAAGCTGGAGCATTGAGTTTTAGGGAGGGAGTGATATGAGAAGATGCTAGGGAAAAGTCAGGCATTTGCAACTGTCACTTTAAGGATTTTGGATTTTGTCTTAAGGGAAAGAGGTTTTGAAAGAGACTGTTGTCACATTTTTCTTTTAGAAAGGGAGGTTGGTAGTATAGAGGGAAGCAAGACCAGAGGCAAGGAGACCAGTTAGGAGACAGTTAGTGCAATAATCCAAGCAAGAAATAATGTCTGCCTGGACTAGGTTGTTGGCACTGAGAATGGAGAGAAGAGGTCAGATTTGAGAGAGATTTGACATGCTGACTGATTGGATAATGGAAATAAGGAAAAAAGGCATCCAGAATGATTCCTACCTATAAACAAATTGAATGGATAAACAAGTTTGGGATGAAGAAGAAGATGTTTTAAGACGAAGTCTGTCTCTGTAAGTTTAAGTCTCTATGGAAAATCCAAGTGGTGATGAAGTTGATTATATGAGTTTGGTAAATGAAACCATGGGATCATGAGAGAGAGGATAAGAGGAGAAGACAACTTAGGAAAGAGGTATAGTAAAGGGATAGGCAGAGGAATAAGAGCCTACAGAGGAGACGGTTGAGCAGAAGCCAGTGAACGAGAATAGCTGACTATATGAGAGGAAATAATCCCAAGAGTTAAGGTAAAAGGTGATAGGATTCATGACAGAGGTGAAGGGGTGGGCCTGAGTGCTTATCTTCTGTGCTCAAATACAGGAGTATAAATGGTGGATTATGTAATCATTTCTCAGGGACTCCTGTGATCCAGTGAGCATTATCATAAGATTTGGGATAAGAACAGGGGTTTAGGGTGCTGGTAAAGTAAGGAGGACTATAAACTCGGAGGGAAAAAATGGGTAGGAGAAAATGGTCTTAACTCCAGATTCAGATTTTCTCAGGTTATGATAGATGCTAAAGAATTGCATCATTTCCCTGTTTAAAGTTCTTGAGTGGCTTTGTTTTGAACCTATTGCTACTTTTCTTCTAGTTTCAATTAAAATGTCATCTCCTTAGGCTGTTCTTCAACTATCTAAGTGGTTACTCTCCTCTCCTCCACTCTGTATACCCTGAATGTAGGGCACATTGTTTCTTTTATAGAACTTATTACAGGAGGAAATTATTTTATTTGTCTATTCATTTATTGCCTGTCCCTCTCTATTATACTATGAGCTCCATGGGGGCAGGACACTCTCTTATTTACTACTACATCCTTAGCACCTAAAATAGTGCCTAGCATATAGTTGTGCTCAGTAAATATTTAAGCGATTAATTCATTAATTCAAGAAAATCAGTAATATTTTGCCTGAGTTTTAAATTTTTCTTATACTGAATTAGGATGTTAGTATCAAACTAAGTATCATCTACAAATTACTGGAATACTTAGCAGTGTTATAGCCACAAAATGTTTTTAAGGAATGAAATCATCTTTGACTAAAATTTATTTCTTAATGACAATACTTGTGGGGTTAGTTGTACTTTAAAGCATTTAATATAAATAAATCTTCACATGCAAGTATCATAAGAGGGATACTGATTTAAAACTTTAAAATCAGTGGTTATATAGATTTACAACAAGAATTTGAAGAGATTTAATGCTGCAAGTGCAGGCAAAGGAGGATAGTAACCTGAGTATTTGAACAAATATATTACTAGTGGGGTTTTTTTTGCCAAGCAACATATAACAGTGCGAGTTACAAATTGATGGTAGCTGGGAGCCCACTGTAGAGCACTTCATACTTCTCATTCACATAAAAATGTTTGATATAAGCTCTCAGTTTCATAGTTTGTGAAGGCAAATGAATTATTTTGTTGTTGTGCAGGGAGACTATATAGTTGGATAAGCTGATGAGCTGAACCATCCCTTAAAATACATTTGTAGTGATCTTAGACATTTTAAAATACTTGCTTTTGTAAGTAGTATTGACTCAAAGTCCATTGCACATATCTACCTGTCTCTTGTAATTAATAGGGATGGTCCCTCAGCCAGTGTTTGAATACTACTCTCCTCTACCTTCAACCAGCACTCCTACCAGTGCCCCTGTATGACCTGTTCTTAGATACAGCACTCAAAAAGAGTCTGTCCTAAATGACTTGCATGTGCTTTTTCATACAAGTTGGTTTAGATTGAGCTACCACTCTCTTCTATAAAAGCTACTGAGTGTTTTCTGTGATCTCTGCTGAATTTAAACCAGGCCACTTCAGTTACAGTGACCAGTCTCTATGCCAGTATGCACTCATACAACACAACCCTATTGGTTAAACTTGTGTAGGAGGTGATTGAGAATGGGATCCCTAAGTTACTTTTATAAGGTGAATTTAAGTGGACAGTCATATAACCAGGGAAAGTTTTATGGGATTTAATCCCTCTATGATACTTTGAATTATCTGCTAATGATCCTCTCTAGCAGTTGAAAGAGAGTTTCAAAACCAGTGATTAGTACAAATGGTGACTACATTTCTCACTTCAATTATTGCCCAACCTTCACCTTACCACCCCATGCACATTCTTTTGTATCATGCTCCTTCTGATTAGAATCTTAGTCATGAGGATTAGTTATCAAACTTATAAACATCCATTTTCCTGTCTTTTGAGCTTCCTTTGGCCCTCACACAAATAAAACACAGCCTGCCTTCTGCATAGACCTTTCCTATGGATCTCTAACTACTTAATAAAATGACTTGAATTTCCTCAGTGATTCAAATGTTTTGATTAAATGTATTATCTTTGGTTTATTTAATTGTAAACAATCTTAACTATACTAAATACAACTCCTCAAAATAAAGTTCTTTTATGTTGCTTTTTTTGTTTTTGTTTTTGTTTTTTGGCCGAGCCATGTGGCTTGTGGTACCTTAGTTCCCCTACCAGAGATTGAATCTGGGCCCTCGGCAGTGAAAGCACAGAGTCCTAACCACTGGACCGCCGGGGAATTCCTGATTCTTTTGTGTTTTGTACATATTTTTCAAACTCTCCCATCCAAAGGGGGATGTGAACCAGGGTGAGGAGCAAATGTAACATAGTGTTCTAACTTATCCCTTGGAATTCTTTATGTTGCCAAGCAGTATACCCTTGCTGACCGCAATGAATAGTGTCATCCTTTTTTTTTTTTAAATAGTCCTAGACAGTCAAAGCTAGGAGATAACCAAGTATGTATATATGTATTTATTTATTTAAATTCCCAAGGACACTGCTTATTATATTCAGAGGTTAGACTATTTGTCCAGTGGTTTTTCTACCATTCGTTGGTGCCTTGAGTTGTATTCTGGCCTTGTCGGAGATGTTTATTCTGCAGCTTAACATTACTGAAGAGAAGCTTTGTCAATAAATCTTGAAGTGGTTTTGTTTTGTTTGCTTTTTTCATTAGAGCCTACTATCTATACTTTCAGCTTCAGACTCTATACCTGTGTCATTAAATAAGCATTTACTAGTAAGGAGGAGAAAGGAGATAGTTCTTGAGGTGCTTCTCTGGGTAAAAAACTAATTACCATACTGATAGCTCAAGTGCCAGGTATAGATTAAAATCTGTGCTCTCTTGGAGAGAGATATGAGGAATTGAAACTAGATCCTGGGACTTCCCTGGTGGCGCAGTGGTTAAGAATCCGCCTGCCAATGCAGGGGACACGGATTCCAGCCCTGGTCCGGGAAGATCCCACATGCCGCGGAGCAACTAAGTCCGTGTGCCACAGCTACTGAGCCTGCACTCTAGAGCCCGCGAGCCACAACTACTGAGCCCACATGCCACAACCACTGAAGCCTGCACGCCTAGAGCCTGTGCTCCACAACAAAGAGAAGCCACCACAATGAGAAGCCCACGCACTACAACGAAGAGTAGTCCTCGCTTGCCGCAACTAGAGAAAGCCCACACGCAGCAACAAAGACCCAACACAGCCAAAAACAAATAATTAAATAAATAAATATATTTAAAAAGAAAAAGAAAATACTTCCTTATTTCTAATTTTGTAAGTCATGGAAGCAGTAAAACTCATTGCTGTAGTATACAGAACTTCATTGAACAGAATGATACAGGATGAATATGTTTGGCTACAAAAAGAAAAGTCATGGAGTACAAACGTGCGTTGTACGATACTTAACCAGTTGTCAGTTGAAAAGAGAGCAGAACTATGCATTCTTGTTCTACCAGTTATTGATTAAAGAGTATTGAAATATCAAACTAAATTTTTTGATTTGCCCACATCTTTCAATTCTGTCAGTTTTTGCTTCTTATACTTTGGAGTACTATTATTAGGTACATATACATTTATGATTTTTTTTATCTCCTGCTGTATTGATCCTTTTTGTCATTGTAAAAATGTCCCTCTTTATCTCTAGTAATACTCCTTGTCTTAAAATCTATTTTGTTTTATATTAATATAGCGATTCCACCTTCCTTACAATTATACGGGACAATAGTTATAAACCCAACTTCTACCAGGCAAACTGGTTACTCTCATTATAGTGCTTTTCATGCAATTCTCCTGCCCCATGAATGGTCTTCTCCTCAACCTTCATGCAGAAGGATAATTATTTAGGTTGATTTCTTCAATGAAACTGGCATCATATGATACTCTGAACTTTCATGACTCTGCACTTGCTCACCACCACATCCAGGATAGCCTAGAGAAACAGTTCATTGATTGCTTGAGTCTTTTCCTCTGTACCTAGGAGTACAGATATACCAATCAAGGGAAGCCCGAGTCCTGGGTTGCCAACATTCTACCTGTATCTTTACTTCAAGGATGTATAGTGGCTTTTGAATGTTTTTCCATTATTAAGGTGAAAATTCTCCATAATTAACACCACCCTTGACTGACATCCTGAAAACAAGGTATGAATTCTCTTGGATCCCATCTATAACTTCAAGATGCTGATGGTCCTTATAATTTCTTCCTCTCTGTAGCTTATCCTGTCCCACAATACTTGCAGATATTTTATAGATGGATATTTTTAGAAATGTGGGGAGAGCAGTTCTTTCAAAGAACTTCCAGAGCAATGGCCTACTGCCCCTTGTATATTTCTCTCACTAATTGATGTGACTGAGTCAGTTATTCTCAACCTATCACATCCAGTATGCCCATTTATGACACATATTTTATAAGGCTCCCTTTATTCTTTTAAAATTGAATTCATAGATAATATAAACTACTTATCACACAATTTCTGAAAAATAAGTATAATATCCCAACAATATGTAAAACAAGGATAATTTATAACAAGATGATATATTTCAATATATAACTGCTTGGGCATATGAAAGACATTAGAAAACATGATAAAGTATTCACATATTTGTACCTGTTTATGATTTAATTCATTAGTATACTTAGCACTTACTATGTGCTAAGAATATAGCAGAGAATGAAAGAGATTTTTTAAAAAACGACAAAGCAACTCTGTACTCATGGAGCACACATTCTACTGGGGAGAGATAGATAATAAATAAGAGTAAATGAGGTGATAAGTGCTAAGGAGAATTGTCTTTTGGTCTTGTTTATGGTTTCCTTTGCTGTGCAAAAGCTTTTAAGTTTCATTAGGTCCCATTTGTCTATTTGTGTTTTTATTTCCATTTCTCTAGGAGCTGGGTCAAAAAGGATCTTGCTGCGATTTATGTCATAGAGTGTTCTGCCTATGTTTTCCTCTAAGAGTTTTATAGTGTCTGGCCTTACACTTAGGTCTTTAATCCATTTTGAGTTTATTTTTGTGTATGGTGTCAGGGAGTGTTCTAATTTCATACTTTTACATGTACCTGTCCAATTTTCCCAGCACCCTTATTAAAGAGGCTGTCTTTTCTCCACTGTATATGCTTGCCTCCTTTATCAAAGATAAGGTGACCATATGTGCGTGGGTTTATCTCTGGGCTTTCTATCCTGTTCCATTGATCTATATTTCTGTTTTTGTGCCAGTACCAAACTGTCTTGATTACTGTAGCTTTGTAATATAGTCTGAAGTCAGGGAGCCTGATTCCTCCAGCTCCATTTTTCGTTCTCAAGATTGCTTTGGCTATTCGGGGTCTTTTGTGTCTCCATACAAATTGTGAAATTTTTTTTTTAAACATCTTTATTGAAGTATAATTGCCTTACAATAGTGTGTTAGCTTCTGCTTTTTAACAAAGTGAATCAGTTATACATATACAATATGTTCCCATTTCTCTTCCCTCTTGCATCTCCCTCCCTCCCACCCTCCCCATCCCACCCCTCTAGGTGGTCACAAAGCACTGAGCTGATCTCCCTGTGCTATGCAGCTGCTTCCCACTAGTTATCTATTTTACATTTGGTAGTGTATGTATGTCCATGACACTCTCTTACCCTGTCACATCTCACCCCACCCCCCTCCCCATATCCTCACGTCCATTCTCTAGTAGGTCTGTGTGTTTATTCCCGTCTTGCCACTAGGTTCTTCATGGCCTTTTTTTTTTTTCCCTTAGATTCCGTATATATGTGTTAGCATACTGTATTTGTTATTCTCTCTCTGACTTACTTCACTCTGTATGACAGACTCTAACTCCATCCACCTCATTACAAATACCTCCATTTCATTTCTTTTTATGGCTGAGTAATATTCCATTGTATATATGTGCCACATCTTCTTTATCCATTCATCTGTCGATGGACATTTAGGTTGCTTCCATGTCCTGGCTATTGTAAATAGAGCTGCAATGAACATTTTGGTACATGACTCTTTTTGACCTATGGTTTTCTCAGGGTATATGCCCAGTAGTGGGATTGCTGGGTCGTATGGTAGTTCTATTTGTAGTTTTTTAAGGAACCTCCATACTGTTCTCCATAGTGGCTGTATCAATTTACATTCCCACCAACAGTGCAAGAGTGTTCCCTTTCCTCCACACCCTCTCCAGCATTTATTTTTTCTAGATTTTTTGATGATGGCCATTCTGACCGGTGTGAGATGATATCTCATTGTAGTTTTGATTTGCATTTCTCTAATGATTAATGATGTTGAGCATTCTTTCATGTGTCTGTAGGCCATCTGTATATCTTCTTTGGAGAAATGTCTATTTAGATCTTCTGCCCATTTTTGGATTGGGTTGTTCGTTTTTTTGTTATTGAGCTGCATGAGCTGCTTGTAAATCTTGGAGATTAATCCTTTGTCAGTTGCTTCATTTGCAAATATTTTCTCCCATTCTGAGGGTTGTCTTTTGGTCTTGTTTATGGTTTCCTTTGCTGTGCAAAAGCTTTTAAGTTTCATTAGGTCCCATTTGTTTATTTGTGTTCTTATTTCCATTTCTCTGGGAGCTGGATCAAAAAGAATCTTGCTGTGATGTGTGTCATAGAGTGTTCTGCCTATGTTTTCCTCTAAGAGTTTGATAGTGTCTGCCCTTACACTTAGGTCTTTAATCCATTTTGAGTTTATTTTTGTGCATGGTGTCAGGGAGTGTTCTAATTTCATACTTTTACATGTTCCTGTCCAATTTTCCCAGCACCACTTATTGAAGAGGCTGTCTTTTCTCCACTGTATATGCTTGCCTCCTTTATCAAAGATAAGTTGACCATATGTGTGTGGGTTTATCTCTGGGCTTTCTATCCTGTTCCATTGATCTATATTTCTGTTTTTGTGCCAGTACCAAACTGTCTTGATTACTGAAGCTTTGTAATATAGTCTGAAGTCAGGGAGCCTGATTCCCCCAGCTCCATTTTTCGTTCTCAAGATTGCTTTGGCTATTCGGGGTCTTTTGTGTTTCCATACAAATTGTGAAATTTTTTGTTCTAGTTCTGTGAAAAATGCCAGTGGTAGTTTGATAGGGATTGCATTGAATCTGTAGATTGCTTTTGGTAGTAGAGTCATTTTCACAATGTTGATTCTTCCAATCCAAGAACATGGTATATCTCTCCATCTATTTGTATCATCTTTAATTTCTTTCATCAGTGTCCTATAATTTTCTGCATACAGGTCTTTTGTCTCCTTAGGTAGGTTTATTCCTAGATATTTTATTCTTTTTGTTGCAATGGTAAACGGGAGTGTTCTCTTAATTTCACTTTCAGATTTTTCATCATTAGTATATAGGAATGCAAGAGATTTCTGTGCATTAATTTTGTATCCTGCTACTTTACCAAATTAATTGATTAGCTCTAGGAGTTTTCTGGTGCCAGTTTTAGGATTCTCTATGTATAGTATCATGTCATCTGCAAACAGTGACAGCTTTACTTCTTCTTTTCCAATTTGGATTCCTTTTATTTCTTTTTCTTCTCTGATTGCTGTGGCTAACACTTCCAAAACTATGTTGAATAATAGTGGTGAGAGTGGGCAACCTTGTCTTGTTCCTGATCTTAGTAGAAATGGTTTCAGTTTTTCACCATTGAGGACAATGTTGGCTGTGGGTTTGTCATATATGGCCTTTATTATGTTGAGGAAAGTTCCCTCTATGCCTACTTTCTGCAGGGCTTTTATCATAAATGGGTGTTGAATTTTGTCGAAAGCTTTCTCTGCATCTATTTAGATGATCATATGGTTTTTCTCCTTCAATTTGTTAATATGATGTATCACGTTGATTGATTTGTGTATATTGAAGAATCCTTGCATTCCTGGGATAAACCCCACTTGATCACAGTGTATGATCCTTTTAATGTGCTGTTGGATTCTGTTTGCTAGTATTTTGTTGAGGATTTTTGCATCTATGTTCATCAGTGATATTGGCCTGTAGTTTTCTTTCTTTGTGACATCTTTGTCTGGTTTCAGTATCAGGTGTCCTTTTTTTTTTTTTTTTCTTAAAAAAATTGATTTTTAATAATAATTATTTTTTATTTTAATAAATTTATTTTATTTTACTTTATTTTATTTTTTCTTCTTTCTTTCTTTCTTTCTTTTTTTCCTCCCTTTTATTCTGAGCCAAGTGGAGGACAGGCTCTTGGTGCTCCACCCAGGCATCAGGGCTGTGCCACTGAGGTGGGAGAGCCAAGTTCAGAACACTGGTCCACAAGAGACCTCCCAGCTCCATGTAGTATCAAACGGCGAAAATCTCCCAGAGATCTCCATCTCAACGCCAAGACCCAGCTCCACTCAACGACCAGCAAGCTACAGTGCTGGACACCCTATGCCAAACAACTAGCAAGACAGGAACACAACCCCATCCATTAGCAGAGAGGCAGCCTAAAATCATAATAAGGCCACAGACACCCCGAAACACACCACCAGACGTGGACGTGCCCACCAGAAAGACAAGATCCAGCCTCATCCACCAGAACACAGGCACTAGTCCCCTCCACCAGGAAGCCTACACAACCCACTGAACCAACCTTAGCCACTGGGGACAGACACCAAAAACAATGGAAACTACGAACCTGCAGCCTGCAAAAGGGAGACCCCAAACACAGTAAGTTAAGCAAAATGAGAAGACAGAGGAACACACATCAGATGAAGGAGCAAGGCAAAAACTCACCAGACCTAATAAATGAAGAGGAAATAGGCAGTCTACCTGAAAAAGAATTCAGAATAATGATAGTAAAGGTGATCCAAAATCTTGGAAATAGAATGGAGAAAATATAAGAACCGTTTAACAAAGACCTAGAAGAACTAAAGAGCAAAAAAACAGTTATGAACAACAGAATAAACGAAATAAAAAATTCTCTAGAAGGGATCAATAGCAGAATAACTGAGGCAGAAGAACGGATAAGTGACCTGGAAGAGAAAATAGTGGAAATCACTACTGCAGAGCAGAATAAAGAAAAAAGAATGAAAAGAATTGAGGACAATCTCAGAGACCTCTGGGACAACATTAAACGCACCAACATTCGAATTATAAGGGTCCCAGAAGAAGAAGAGAAAAAGAAAGGGACTGAGAAAATATTTGAAGAGATTATAGTTGAAAACTTCCCTAATATGGGAAAGGAAATAGTTAATCAAGTCCAGGAAGCACAGAGAGTCCCATACAGGATAAATCCAAGGAGAAACACGCCAAGACACATATTAATCAAACTATCAAAAATTAAATACAAAGAAAACATATTAAAAGCAGCAAGAGAAAAACAACAAATAACACACAAGGGAATCCCCGTAAGGTTAACAGCTGATCTTTCACCAGAAACTCTGCAAGCCAGAAGGGAGTGGCAAGACATATTTAAAGTGATGAAGGAGAAAAACCTAAAACCAAGATTTCTCTACCCAGGAAGGATCTCATTCAGATTTGATGGAGAAATTAAAATCTTTACAGACAAGCAAAAGCTGAGAGAGTTCAGCACCACCAAACCAGCTTTACAACAAATGCTAAAGGAACTTCTCTAAGCAGGAAACACAAGAGAAGGAAAGGACCTACAACAATAAACCCAAAACAAGTAAGAAAATGGTAATAGGAACACACATATCGATAATTACCTTAAATGTAAATGGATTAAATGCTTCCACCAAAAGACATAGACTGGCTGAATGGATACAAAAACAAGACCCATATATATGCTGTCTACAAGAGACCCATTTCAGACCTAGGGACACATACAGACTGAAAGTGAGGGGATGGAAAAAAGATACTCCATGCAAATGGAAATTAAAAGAAAGCTGGAGTAGCAATTCTCATATCAGACAAAATAGATTTCAAAACAAAGACTACTACAAGAGACAAAGAAGGACACTACATAATGATCAAGGGATCAATCCAAGAAGAAGATATAACAATTGTAAATATTTATGCACCCAACATAGGAGCACCTGAATACATAAGGCAAACACTAACAGCCGTAAAACGGGAAATCGACAGTAACACAATCATAGTAGGGGACTTTAACACCCCACTTTCACCAATGGACAGATCATCCAAAATGAAAATAAATAAGGACACACAAGCTTTAAATGATACACTCAACAAGATGGACTTCATTGATATTTATAGGACATTCCGTCCAAAAACAACAGAATACACATTCTTCTCAAGTGCTCATGGAACATTCTCCAGAATCATATCTTGGGTCACAAATCAAGCCCTGGTAAATTTAAGAAAATTGAAATCATATCAAGTATCATTTCCGACCACAGTGCTATGAGACTAGATATCAATTACAGGAAAATATCTGTAAGAAATACAAACACATGGAGGCTAAACAACACACTACTTAATAACCAAGACATCACTGAACAAATCAAAGGGGAAATCAAAAAATACCTAGAAACAAATGACAATGAAAACACAACGACCCAAAACCTATGGGATGCAGCAAAAGCAGTTCTAAGAGAAGTTTATAGCAATACAATCCTACCTTAAGAAACAAGAAACATCTCAAATAAACAACCTAACCTTACACCTAAAGCAATTAGAGAAAGAAGAACAAAAAAACCCCAAAGTTAACAGAAGGAAAGAAATCATAAAGATGAGACCAGAAATAAATGAAAAAAAATTGAAGGAAACGATAGCAAAGGTCAATAAAACTAAAAGCTGGTTCTTTGAGAAGATAAAGAAAATTGATAAGCCATTAGCCAGACTTATCAAGAAAAAAAGGGAGAAGGCTCAAATCAATAGAATTAGAAATGAAAAAGGAGAAGTAACAACTGACACTGCAGAAATACTAAGGCTCATGAGAGATTACTACAAGCAACAATATGCTAATAAAATGGACAACCTGGAAGAAATGGACAAATTCTTAGAAATGCACAACCTTCCGAGACTGAACCAGGAAGAAATAGAAAGTATGAACAGACCAATCACAAGCACTGAAATTGAAACTGTGATTAAAAATCTTCCAACAAACAAAAGTCCAGGACCAGATGGCTTCCCAGGCGAATTCTATCAAACATTTAGAGAAGAGCTAACACCTATCCTTCTCAAACTCTTCCAAAATATAGCAGAGGGGGGAACACTCCCAAACTCATTCTATGAGGCCATCATCACTCTGATACCAAAACCAGACAAAGATGCCACAAAGAAAGAAAACTACAGGCCAATATCACTGGTGAACATGATGCAAAAATCCTCAACAAAATGCTAGCAAACAGAATCCAACAACACATTAAAAGGATCATACACCATGATGAAGTGGGATTTATCCCAGGAATGCAAGGATTCTTCAATATACGCAAATCAATCAACGTGATACACCATATTAACAAATTGAAGGAGAAAAACCATACGATCAACTCAATAGATGCAGAGAAAGGTTTCGACAAAATTCAACACCCATTTATGATAAAAACCCTCCAGAAAGTAGGCATAGAAGGAGCTTTCCTCAACATAATAAAGGCCATATATGACAAACCCACAGCCAACATTGTCCTCAATAGTGAAAAACTGAAACCATTTCCACTAAGATCAGGAACAAGACAAGGTTGCCCACTCTCACCACTATTACTCAACATTGTTTTGGAAGTTTTAGCCACGGCAATCAGAGAAGAAAAATAAAAGGAATCCAAATTGGAAAAGAAGAAGTAAAGCTGTCACTGTTTGCAGATGACATGATACTATACATAGAGAATCCTAAAGATGCTACCAGAAAACTCCTAGAGCTAATCAATGAATTTGGTAAAGTAGCAGGATACAAAATTAATGCACAGAAATCTCTTACATTCCTGTACACTATTGATGAAAAATCTGAAAGTGAAATTAAGAAAACACTCCCATTTACCATTTCAACAAAAAGAATACAATATCTAGGAATAAACCTACCTAAGGAGACAAAAGACCTGTATGCAGAAAATTATAAGACACTGATGAAAGAAATTAAAGATGATACAAATAGATGGAGAGATATACCATGTTCTTGGATTGGAAGAATCAACATTGTGAAAATGACTGTACTACCCAAAGCAATCTACAGATTCAATGCAATCCCTGTCAAACTACCACTGGCATTTTTCATAGAAGTAGGACAAAAAAATTCACAATTTGTATGGAAACACGAAAGACCCCGAATAACCAAAGCAATCTTGAGAAAGAAAAATGGAGCTGGAGGAATCCGGCTCTCTGACTTCAGAGTATACTACAAAGCTACAGTAATGAAGACAGTATGGTACTGGCACAAAAACAGAAATATAGATCAATGGAACAGGATAGAAAGCCCAGAGATAAACCCACGCACATATGGTCCCCCTATCTTTGATAAAGGAGGCAAGAATCTACAGTGGAGAAAAGACAGCCTCTTCAATAAGTGGTGCTGGGAAAACTGGACAAGCTACACGTAAAAGAATGAAACTGGAACACTCCCTAACACCATACACAAAAATAAACTCAAAATGGATTAAAGACCTAAATGTAAGGCCACACACTATCAAACTCTTAGAGGAAAACATAGGTAGGACACACTATTACATAAATCACAGCAAGATCCTTTTTGACCCACCTCCTAGAGAAATAGAAATAACAAAAATAAACAAATGGGACCTAATGAAGCTTAAAAGCTTTTGCACAGCAAAGGAAACCATATACAATACGAAAAGAGAACCCTCAGAATGCGAGAAAATATTTGCCAATGAAGCAACTGGCAAAGGATTAATCTCCAAAACATACAAGCAACTCATGCAGCTCAATATCAGAAAAAGAAACAACTTAATCCAAAAATGGGCAGAAGACGTAAATAGACTTTTCTCCAAAAAAGATATACAGATTGCCAACAGACACATGAAAGAATGATGAACATCATTAATCATTAGAGAAATGCAAATCAAAACTGCAATGAGGTATCACCTCACACCAGTCAGAATGGCCATCATCAAAAAATCTACAAACAATAAATGCTGGAGAGGGTTTGGAGAAAAGGGAACCCTCTTGCACTGTTGGTGGGAATGTAAATTGGTACAGCCACTATGGAGAACAGTATGGAGGTTCCTTAAAAAACTAAAAATAGAACTACCATATAACGCAGCAATCCCACTACTGGGCATATACCCTGAGAAAACCATAATTCAAGAAGAGTCATGTACCACAATGTTCATTGCAGCTCTATTTACAATAGCCAGGACATGGAAGCAACCTAAGTGTCCATCGACAGATGAATGGATAAAGAAGATGTGGCACATATATACAATGGAATATTACTCAGCCATAAAAATGAACGAAACTGAGTGATTTGTAGTGAGGTGGATGGACCTAGAGACTCATACAGAGTGAAGTGAGTCAGAAAGAGAAAAACAAATACCGTATGCTAACACATATATATGGAATATAAAAAAAAGGAAAGAAAAATGAAAAAAAAAGGTCAGAAGAACCTAGGGGCAAGACGGGAATAAAGATGCAGACCTACTAGAGAATGGACTTGAGGATACGGGGAGGGGGAAGGGTAAGCTAGGACAAAGTGAGAGAGTGGCATGGACATATATACCCTACCAAACGTAAAATAGATAGCTAGTGAGAAGCAGCCGCATAGCACAGGGAGAGCAGCTCGGTGCTTTGTGACTACTTAGAGGGGTGGCATAGGGAGGCTGGGAGGGAGGGAGATGCAAGAGGGAAGAGATATGGGGACATATGTATATGTATAACTGATTCACTTTGTTATAAAGCAGAAACTAACACACCATTGTAAAGCAATTATACTCCAATAAAGATGTTAAAAAAAAAAAAAAAGAATCCGCCTGCCAATGCAGGGAACACGGGTTCAAGCCCTGGTCTGGGAAGATCCCACATGCCACGGAGCAACTAAGCCCATGTGCCACAAATACTGAGCCTGCGCTCTAGAGCCCACCAGCCACAACTCCTGAGCCCACGTGCCAAAACTACTGAAGCCTGTGCGCCTAGAGCCTGTGCTCCGCAACAAGAGAAGCCACTGCAATAAGACTGTGCACCGCAGTGAAGATTAGCCCCCGCTCCCCGCAACTAGAGAAAGCTCATGCACAGCAACGAAGATCCAATGCAGCCAAAAATTAAAAAAACAAAAAGTGGTGTTGGTGTAAAGATATAAAAATAGATCAGAGGGCTATGGGCCAAGATGGTGGAGTAGAAAGACCCTGAGCTCACCTCCTCTTACAGGCACACCAAAATCACAACTGTTTGCAGAACAACCATTGATGAAAAAGATAGGAACTTACCAGAAAAGATCTACAATTAAACATACAAAGAAGGAACTGCAACAAGATGGGTAGGAGGGGCAGGTTCGTGATATAGTCAAGTCCCATACCCCCAAGTGGGTGACCCAAAGATGAGAGAATAATTACAATTGCAGAGATTCTCCCAAAGGAGTGAGAGGTTTGAGCCCCACATTGGTCTCCCCAGCCTTGGGGTCCTGCAGTAGGAAGAGAAGCCCCCAGAGCATTTGGCTTTGAAGGCCAGCAGGGCTTACTTTCAGGAGTTTCAGAGGTCTGGGGGGGAAAGACTTCACAAAGAGTGCATACAAAATCTCACATGCTCTGGGACCCAGGGCAGAAGTGATAACTTGATAGAAGCCTGGGTCATGCCCAACCTGCTGATCTTGGAGAGTCTCCCAGAGAGGCAGAAGGCAACTGCAGCTCACCGTGGGGACAAAGACACTGGTGGCAGCCATTTTGGGGAGATCCTTCTACCCTCTGGACACTGGTATGAGCAAGTACCATATTGGAATCCTCCCTCTAACTTATTAGTACCAGGGCCCAGCCCTTCCCTGACCCAGAGGTCTGTAGGCACTCGTGCTGGGACACCTCAGGCCAAGCAACTCACTGGGCATGGACACAGCTCCACCCACCAGCAGACAGGCTGCCTTAAAACCCGCTGAGCCCTCAGCCACTTCTGGACACAGGCTTGCTCCCCAGAGTTTCGAGGACCGGACCCCATATACCAGTGGGCAGGCACCAGCCTCAGAATCCCTGGCCCCCAGCCTTACACTGCAGGGAGCTTGCTTTAGCATCAGGACAAGCCTCACCTAGCAGGGACAGACACCAGCCACAAGAAAACCACAGTCTGTGGACCCAGTCTGCCCACTAGCAGCCCAGACCCTCCCCTGGGACTGGCTGGGCTCCAGCCCTGCCCACCAGCAACCCTGCTGTAGTCTCAGGCCCAGCTCTGCCCACCAGTAGGCATATACCAGCCACAAGAAAACTACAGCCCCACAGCATGTGGACCCAGTCCACCCACTAGCAGGACAGATCCTGCCTTGGGACCAGTGGGGCCCTAGTCCCACCTTCTAGCAAGTCAATGCAAGCTTCAAAACACCAAGGGCCCCACAGCCAACTAACTGTGTCCGTAACCAACACCTCCCATCAGTGATCTGACATCAGGTCTGAGAGCCCTGCCACCAGACCCCAAGACCCGGCTCTTCCTGCCAGCTGGCCAGCACTAGCCCCAGGACCTAGCTTCACCCACCAGTGGGCAGGCAGTAGCCCCAGGCTCTCCTGGACCCTGATTCTGCCCACCAGTAACTCAGCACTAGTCCCGGGGCTGCCTGGGGTTCCACAGTCAGCCACCTAGTGACCTGGTCCCACCTATCAGTGGCCAGCAGTCTCCACACAAGGCAGGACCTAGCAACCAACCGGACTAGGGTCTAACAAAGCCTACCAGACTACCCACATAGTCAGTCTACCACAACAGAAAGACCCATGCAGCCCTCATAGGGAGAACCCCTGGAGCATAGCTCTGGTGAAGAGAGGGTAGTGCACTGCTGGGACGCATAGGACCTGTCCTACAAAAGGCCACTTTTCCAAGGTTGGGAAACATAATTAACCTATCAGATATATAAAAATAGAAACAGCAAGTTAGGCAAAATGAGGTGAAAGAGGAACATTTTCCAAATGAAGGAACAAGATAAAACCCCAGAAGAGGTTTAGAACTAAACTCCATTTAGTTCTAAATGGAGTGGAGATAGGCAATCTACCTGAGAAAGAGCTAAGGATAGTGATCATAAAGAGGAGAAGAATGGATGCACAGAGCAAGAGGTTAGAAGTTTTTAACAAAGAGAAAATATAAAGAACAACCAAACAGAGATGAAGAATGCAATAACTGAAAGGAAAAGTACATTTGAAGGAATCAACAGTAGACTAAATGATACAGAGGATCAGATCAGTGAGTTGGAAGACAGTAGTAGAAATCACTGATGCTGATCAGAAAAAAGAATGAAAAGAAATGAGGACAGTTTAAGAGATCTCTGGGACAACAAGTGCACTGATATTCACATGATAGGGGTCCAGAAGGAGAAGAGAGAGAGAAAGGGGCTGAGAGCATAACTGAAGACGTAATAGCTGAAGAATTCCCTAACTCGGGAAACAGACATCCAAGTCCAGAAAGCACAGAGAGTACCATACAGGATTAACCCAAAGAGGACCACATCAAGATACATTGCCATTAAAATGGCGAAAATTAAAGTTGAAGAGAGAATGTTAAAAGCAACAAGGGAAAAGCAACAAGAAACGTACAAGGGAAGTCCCATAAGGCCATGAGCTGATTTTCCAGCAGAAACTGCAGGCAAGAAAGGAGTAGCACAATATATTTAAAGTGAAGAAAGGGAAAAACCTACAACCAAGAATATGCTACGTGGCAAGACTCTTGTTCGGATTTGATGGAGAAATCAAAAGCTTTACAGACAAGTGAAAGCTAAAAGAGTTCAGAACCACTGAACCAGCTTTACAAGAAATGTTAAAGAAACTTCTCTATGCAAAAAGAAAACCAAAAAAAAGGCCACAAATAGAAACATGAAAATTACAAAAGGAAAAAGCTCATCTATATCTACAATAAGCAGTTAAGGGATACATAAAATAATTTGATGTAAAATATGATATCAAAAGCAGTAATTGTGAGGGGAGGAGAGTACAAATGCAGGGTCATTAAAATGCATTTGAAATTAAAAGATCACTAATTTAAAATAATCATATATATATGGTACTGGCACAAAAACAGACACATAGACCAATGGAACAGAATAGAGAGCCCAGAAATAAACCCATGCACCTATGGTCAATTAATCTGTAACAAAGGAGAAAAGAATATGCAATAAGGATGAGACAGTCTCTTCAATAAGAGGTGCTGGGAAAATGGACAGCTACATGTAAAAGAATGAAATTAGAGTATTTTCTAACACCATATACAAAAAAAAAACTCACAGTGGATTAAAGACCTAAATGTAAGCTTGGAAACCATAAAACTTCGTGAAGAAAAAAATAGGCAGAACACTCTTTGACATAAGCTGTAGCAATATTTTTTTGGATGTCTCCTAAAGCAAAGGAAATAAAAGCAAAAATAAGTAAATGGGACCTAATTAAACTTAAAACCTTTTGCATAGAAAAAAACAAAAACACGGGCTTCCCTGGTGGCGCAGTGGTTGAGAATCTGCCTGCTAATGCAGGGGACACGGGTTCGAGCCCTGGTCTGGGAAGATCCCACATGCCGCAGAGCAACTAGGCCCGTGAGCCACAACTACTGAGCCTGCGCGTCTGGAGCCTGTGCTCCGCAACAAGAGAGGCCACAATAGTGAGAGGCCCGCGCACCGCGATGAAGAGTGGCCCCCACTTGCCGCAACTGGAGAAAGCCCTAGCACAGAAACAAAGACCCAACATAGCAATCAGTCAATCAATCAATCAATCAATCTTTAAAACAAAAACAAAAACACTAATTCGAAAAGATATACGCACCCCAGTGTTCATAGTAGCATTATTTACAATTACCAAAATATGGAAGCAACCAAGTGTCCATCAACAGATGATGAATAAAGATGTGGTATGTATGTGTGTGTGTATGTATACACACACACACACAATGGAATACTAATCAGCCATAAAAAAGAATGAAATTTTGCCTTTTGCCACTACATGGATGGACTTGGAGGGTATTATGTTAGGTGAAATAAGTCAGACAGAGGAAGACAAATACTGTATATCATTTATATGTGGAATCTAATAAGTAAAACAAACTAGTGATTATAACAAAAAAGTGATTATAACATCTTTTCATTTACCTTCTGGACATTTGGATGTCTTCTTTGGAAAAATGTCTATTCAGTTCCTCTGCCCATTATTTAATCAGATTATTTGTGGTGCTGGTGTTGAGTTGTATGAATTCTTTATATATTTTGGATATTAATGCCTCATCCAATCTATGGTTTGCAAAAAATTTCTCCCATTCTATAGGTTGCCTTTTCATTTGGTTGATTGTTTCTTTTGCTGTGCAGAAGTTTATTAGTTTGATATAATCCCACTTGTTGATTTTTGCTTTTGTTGCTTGTGCTTTTGGTGTCATATCCAAAAATACATTGCTAAGACCAATGTCAAGGAGCGTCTTCCCTATTTTTCCTCTAGGAGTTTTATGGTCTCCAGTTGTACATTTAAGTCATTTAACTCCATTTTGAGTTAACTTTTGTGAGTGGTGTAAGATAAGGATCCAGTTTCATTTTTCTGTATGTAGTTATTCAGTTTTTCCAACAACATTAATTGAAGACACTGTCGTTTCCCCATTGAGTGTTCTTGGCTCTGTTGTCAAATATTAATTGACCATATGTGCAGTTGTTTATTTATGGGCTCTATATTCTGTTCCATTGGTCTAGGGGGGTTTTTTGTTGTTTTGTTTTGTTTTTGTATTTCTAATGTCAGCACCCTACTGATTTAATTACTATAGCTTTGTAGTCAAGTTTGGAATCAGGAAATGTGATGCCTCCAGCTTTGTTCTTCTTTCCTAGGATTGCTTTGGTTATTTGGGGGATCTTTTGTGGTTACATACAAATTTTAGTATTGTTTGTCCTATTTATGTGAAAAATGTCATTGGAATTTTGATATGCATTGCATGAACCTATAGATGACTTTGAGTAGAATGGAAATTTAACAATACTAATACTTCTGATCCATGAACACAGGATATCTTTTCATTTGTTTGTGTCTTCAATTTGTTTAATCAGAGTCTTTTAGTTTTCATTGTATAGGTCTTTCAACTACTTGGTTAAATTTATTCCTAACTATTTTATTGTTTTTGATGCTGTTGTGAATGGGATGTTATTCTTTATTTCATTTTCAGGTATTTCATTGTTAATGTATAGAAATGCAACTGATTTCTGTGCATTGATTTTGTATCCTGCAACTTTACTGAATTTGTTGATAAATTCCAACAGCTTTTTGATTGACTCTTTAGGATTTTCTTTATATAAGATCATAGCATCTGCAAACAACAGCAATTTTATTTCTTCCTTTCCAATTTGGATGCCTTCTTAAAAAAAAAATCCTGTTTTATTGCTACAGCTAAGACTTCCAGTACCATGATGAATAAGGTGGTGAAAGTGAGCAGGCACCCTTATCTTGTTCCTGATATTAGAGAGAAAGCTTTCAACCTGTGATCACTAAGTATGATGTTAGCTATGGGTTTTTCATATATGGCCTTTATTATATTGCAGTGTGTTCCTTCTATACCCAACTTGCTGAGGCTTTTTATCATGAAAGGATGTTGTACTTTGTCAAATATTTTTTCTGCATCCATTGAGATGATTACATGATTTTTATCTACATTCTATTAATTTGGTTTATTACACATATTGATTTGCATATATTGAACCATCCTTGCATCCTGGAGATAAATACCAGGTACTGGTGATGGTGTATGATCCTTTTAACGTGTTGTCAGATTTGGTTTGCTGATATTTTGTTGAGAATTTTTATATCTGTATTCATCAGGGAAATTGATCTGTAGTTTCTTTTCTTGTAGTGTTCTTATCTGGGTTTGGTATCAGGATAATGCTGGGCTTGCAAAATGAGATTGGGAGTGTTCCCTCCTCTTCAGTTTTTTGGAAGAGTTTGAGAAGGGTTGGCACTAATTCTTCTTTAAATGTTTGGTAGAACTAACCTGTGAAGCCATCTGATCCTGGGCTTTTCCCTGTTGGGAGGTTTTTGATGAGTGATTTAATCGCCTTACTCATTGTTGATCTGTTCACATTTTCTATTTCTTCATGATTCAGTCTGTGGGTTGTGTTTCTAGAAGTTTATCTATTTCTTCTAAGCTATCTAATTTGTTGGCATATAATTATTCACAGTAGTCTGTAATGATCCTGTGTATTTGTGTGGTATGGGCTGTAATGCCTCCTTGTTCATTTCTGATTTTATTTATTTGAGTCTTCTCTCTTTTTTTCTTAGTGAGTCTAGCTAAAGGTTTGTCAATTTTGTTTATCTTTTTTTTTTTTAAAGCTCTTAGTTTCTTTGATCTTTTCTATTATTTTTCTAGTTTCATTTCATTTATTTCCACTCTGATCTTTATTTCCTTCCTTCTGTTAACTTTGGGCTTCATTTTTTTTCTTGTTCCTTGAGGTATAAAGTTAGGTTTTTTCCTTGAGATCATTCTATTTTCTTAATACATGTATTTATCACTGTAAAATTCACTCTAAGAACTGCTTTTGCAGCATTCTATAGGTTTTGGTGTATACTTCCATTTTCATTTGTTTCAAGGTGTATTTTTATTTCTCTTTCGACCCATTGGTTGTTTAGGAGTAAGGTAGTTTCTACATACTTGTAAAATTTCTAACTTTCCTTTTGATATTGATTTCTAGTTCCATGCTATTGTGGTCAGAATGATTTCAATCTTCTAAAATTTGCAAAGAAAAATTTGTTTTGTGTCCTATCATGATCTATCCTGGAGAATGTTCTGTATGCACTTAATGTGTATTCCGCTGCTTTTTTTTTTGTCCATGCCATGGGGCATTCAGGATCTTGTTCCCCGACCATGGATTGAACCTGTGCCCCCTGCATTGAGAGTGCCGAGTCTTAACCACTGGACCACTGGGGAAGTCCCTGTATTCTGCTGCTTTTGATAGAATGTTCTATAAATGCTGTTTGGTCCATTTGATCTAATGTATCATTCAAGTTCAGTGTTTCCTTGTTGATTTTCTGTATGGATGATCTACTCTTTGCTGAAAGTAGGGTACTGAAGTCCCTTGGTATTATTGTATTGTTGTCTGTCTTTAGATCTGTTAGTATTTGCTTAACATATTTAGATACTCCAATGTTGAGTGTGTATGTATTTATGATTGTTATATCTTCTTGATGAATTGACCCCTATATCCTTATACGATGAACTTCTTTGTCTCCTCTTACCTTTTTTGGCTCAAAGTCTGTTTTGTCTTATTTAAGTATAGCTACCCCTGCTTTCTTTTGGTTTCCACTTGCATGGAATAATTTTTCACTTTCATTTTAAGCCTATATGTGTCCTTATAGTTGAAGTGAGTCCCTCGTAGGTAGCATATAGTTGGGTCTTGTATTTTATCCATCCAGCCACTCTCTGCCTTTTGGTTGGTGAATTCAGTCCATTTACATTTAGGGTAGTTATTGATATGTAAGTACTTACTAATACCATCTTGTTAATTGCTTTCTGGCTGTTTTGTAGTTCCAGTGTTACTTTTTTTTTTTTCTCTGTTTTGTGCCTACTTTAGTAAATTTGTGATTTTCCATGGTGGTATATTCTGATTTCCCTTTCTTTATCTTTTGTGAATCTACTCTAGGTTTTTGTTTTGTGGTTACCATGAGGCTTACATAAAATATCTGATAGATAAAACAGTCCACTTAAAGCTGATAGCAATGTAACTTTGATCACATATAAATGCTCCACCCTTATACTCCCCCCTTTTATATTTTTGGTATCACAATTTACCTCTTTCTGTATTGTGTATTCCTTAATAAATTATAGTAGCTATAGTTATTTTAAAAACTCTTTTCTTTTAAGCTTTATGTTGTTAAGTGGCTGACATACCATCCTATTACAGTTAGTATTCTAAATCTGACTCTGTATTTACCTTTACCAGTTTGTTGTGTATTTTTGTATGTTTTTATATTACTAATTAGTGTTTTTTCATTTCAGCTTGAAGAACTCCTTTCAGCATTTCTTGCAAGGCAAGTCTATTGCTGATGAATTCCCTCAGCTTTTGTTTGTCTCAGGAAGTCTTTATTTCTCCTTCATTTCTGAATGATAACTTTGCTGGATAGAGTATTCTTGGCTGGCAGTTTTTTTCTTTCAGTTATTTTGAATATGTCATTCCATTCTCTCCTGGCCTGCAAAGTTTCTGCTTAGAAATCATTTGATGTTCTAATGGGGATTCCTTTGTATGTTACAGTCTTTTTTCCCTTTGCTGCTTTTAGGATTCTCTTTTTGTGTTTTTTTTTTTTTGACAGTTTCATAATATATCTTGAAGAAGGTTGTTTTGCATTGAGATAGTGAACCTAGTTGTCCAATTTTCTCCTCAAATTTGGGAACTTCTCAGCTATTATTTCTTTAAATAAACATTTTGTCCCCATTTCTCCTTTTGGTACTCCAGTTATTCTAATAACTGAACATTGTTGGTGTCATATGGATCACATAGGCTTTCTTTCCTCTTTTTTTCTGTTGTTCCCTTCTGACTATCCTCTAGATCACTTATTTCTGTTTTCTGTTTGGTCTATTCTGCTGTAGATTCTCTCTATTGAATTTTTCATTGCATTCATTGGATTCTTCAGCTCCAGAATTTATGTTTGTTTCTTTTTTATGATTTCTATCTCTTTGTTAAGTTTCTCATTTTGTTTAGGTATTGTTTTCCTGACTTCATTGAATTATCTTTCTGTGTTTTCTTGTAGCAAATTGAGTTTCCTCAAAACAACTATTTTGAATTTTTTATCATTTAGATTGAAGAATTCTGTATCTTTGTATTCATTTATTGCAGGATTATTGTTGTCTTTTGGTGATGACATGTTTCTTTGATTCTTCAGGTTCCTTGGAGTTCTGTGTTGCTGCTTTCCCATTTGGAGTAGCAGACACCTCCTCAAGTCTTTACTAGTTGCCTTCAGGTGGGATATACTGTTTGTTGGTCCTGTTGTATCTGGGGCTTTCTCTGACCTCAAATGGGTACACCTGTTTCACACTTCTTGCTCATTCTTGTGGCAGAATTCTTAAGCTTTTATGTCTTCTCTGATTTTTACAGCTCACAAAGCCAATTGCTGGAAACCTCTCTTTTATTTTCCAGAAGGTGGTGCTACAGCTTAAGTTTGTGGTTTCTCTTGTGCACAGACCCTGGTCTCATTATCTGAGTCCATCCATTCCACTGGATCTCACTCTCACTGGGCTCTCATTTGGGAATGTGCAGAAGGAGCTAACTGCAGAAATGGGGGCTGTGGGTTTAGCACTTGGGATGTTGGGGTGCCTGTGGGCCAGGTGGGGAGATCATTACGTGAGGTTCTCCCAGTAGCTCATGGGTGGGCAGATAGCAGGAACCATGTCCCTTTTATGCCTTTGATATTCTTATCTGCCTCTTTCCTAGTCTCCTCCCTACCCCCAGACATGGAGGTCCAACCTCAATACTCTGGGTACTGCTGAAAAGAAACAGGTTTCTCCAGCAGTATCTGCACAGCTAGAGTAGCTAAGTACTCACTCATCACTCTCCCTTCCCCCTACTGTATTGCCTTGGGAGAGGGATAACACTGGCAAAGTTCTAATTACTCTCTCTGTTGCATCCAAATTTGTTTTTTGTTTTGCTTTGTTTTGTTTTTGCTCCAGTGTAGTGCTAAAATCTCCCCTCAGGAAGTCTGGACTCTACAAACATTTTCTTATCTGTGGGTGACTTCCACATTAGCACTCTTTGGGTTTTCCCTAGCTGTAGCTAAGAGGGTTTGGGACCAGTTTGCAGAACTCCTTATTGAGTTCTGTCTGCCTGTTACCTGATGCACAGGTAGGCGAGACTCCTTCCAGGTCCCTTGGCATATGATGTTGGATCTCACAACTCCCAGAGGTACCTTTATTTGTGGATAGATGCTGACTTTTTCTTGCTAAAAGGGGGAACAAGAAGGAGCAACATCTTATGCTACCATGATGCTGATGTCACTCTCAGGGAAAATCTTTCGACCTTGAGTTAGGCAAAGATTTCTTCAGTACATCAACAAAATCATGATCTATAAAAGAATATAGTGTTAAATTGGACTTTATCAAAATTAGAAACTTGTGCACTTTGAAAGACATGATAAAGAGAATGAAAACAATCCACATACTGGGAGAAAATATTTTCAAATTGCATACCTAATCAAGGACGTGTATCCAGATAATAGAAAGAACACTCCAACTCACTAATGAGAAAACAAACTACCCAATTATAAAATAGGCAAAATTTTGAGTAGAGACTTCACCAGTGAAGATATATGGATTGCAAATATGCACATCAAAAGATGCTCAAGTTTATAAGTAACTTGAGAAATGAAAATTAAAATCACAGTGAGATACCACTACATACCTATTAGAATGACTGAAATTAGAAAGCCTGACTATACCAGTTGCTGGCAAGAACACGGGACTCGTATTTTGCTGGTGAGAATATAAAATACAACCACTTTGGAAAACAGTTTGGCAGTTTTTTTAAAAATAACTCCTTTCCAAAATTGCACTGGAAGTCCTAGCTAATGTAATAAGACAAGAATAGGAAAAAAAAAAAAAAACCGCTATACAGTTGGGAAGGAGAAGTAAAACTGTCTTTGTTCAGAGATGACATGATCATCTACTTAGAAAATCTGAAAGAATCAATTAGAAAAAAAACCTCCTGTAACTAATAAGCAGTTACAGCAAGGTTGCAGGATACAAGATTAATAACCAAAGTTGATCATTGAACCTGTATACCAGCAATGAACAGTTGGAATTTGAAACTAAAAACAAAGTAACATTTCCATTAACACTCAAAAAAATGAAATACTTAGATTTAAATATAACAAAGTATGTAGGAGATCTATATGAGGACAACTATCAATTCTGATGAAAGAAATCAAAGTAGAACTAAATTAATGGGGTGATATTCCATGTTCATGGATGGGAAGAATCAGTATTGTCAAGATGTCAGTTCTTTACAACTTGATCTAAGATTCAACACAATACTACTCAGAATCTCAGTAAGTTATTTTGTGGGCATTGATGAACTGTTTATAAAGTTTATATGGAAAAGCAAAAGACCTAGAACAGCCAACACAATAATGAAAAAGAACAAAGTTGGAAGAGTGACACTACTCAACAGCAACACTTATTATAAAGCTACAATGTTAAGACAGTGTAGAATTGGTTAAAGTATATAGACAGATCAGTGGAACAGGATAGAGAGCCTAGAAATAGACTCACACAAATATAGTCAACTGATCTTTGACAAAGCAGCAAAGTCAATAGAGTGGTGCAAAGTAGTCTTTTCAACAAATGGTGCTGGAAGAACTGGACATCCATATGCAAACAAACAAACAGGGCTTCCCTGGTGGCGCAGTGGTTGAGAATCTGCCTGCCAATGCAGGGGACACGGGTTCAAGCCCTGATCTGGGAAGATCCCACATGCCGCAGAGCAGCTGGGCCCGTGAGCCACAATTACTGAGCTTGCGCGTCTGGAGCCTGTGCTCCGCAACAGGAGAGGCCACGATAGTGAGAGGCCCGCGCACCGTGATGAAGAGTGGCCCCCGCTTGCCACAACTAGAGAAAGCCCTCGCACAGAAATGAAGACCCACACAGCCATAAATAAATAAATAAATAAATAATTAAAAAAACAAACAAACAAAAAACTAACATGGATATTACACCCCTCACAAAAATTAACTCAAAGTGGATCATGGACCTCAGTGTAAAGTGGAAAACTATAAAACTCCTAGAAGATAATGTAGTAGAAAACCTAGGGGACCTCAGATATGGTGATGACTTGTTAGATAGAACACCAAAAGCACAATTCATGAAAGAAAGATTTGATAAGCTGTTCTTCATTAAAATTAAAAACTTCTGCTTTGTGAAATAACACTGTAAAAAGAATGAGAAGGTGAGCCACAGACTGGGAGAAAATATTTGCAAAATATTGAATGCATATTTTAAGAGAAAGAAACCAATCTGAAAAGACTACATACTATGTAATTCCAGTTATATGACATTCTGGAAAAGACAAATCTATGAAGACAGTAAAATGATCAGGTGTTGGGGGGGGAGGGTGGGATGAATAGGCAGAACACAGGGGATTTTCAGGGAGTGAAACTACTCTGAAAATAGTAGTATGATACTATGTTATACTATAGTATGATGCTATAATGTGGATACATGTCATTACACATTTGTCAAAACACATAGACTGTACAACACAAGAGTGAACCCTAATATGAACTGTGGGCTTTAGGTATAATGTATCAGTGTAGGCTCATCAGTTGTAACAAATTACCACTCTGGTAATTTTAATAGTGGGGGAAGGATTTTAATAGTGGAGGAAGCTTGCATATGTGAGGTAGGGTGTATAGGAGAAATTTCTGTACTTTCTGCTCCATTTTGCTGTGAACCTAAAACTGCTCTAAAAAATAAAGTCTATTTTTTAAAAAAGTTAAACAGACATCTACTGTATGATATAACCATTTTTCTTCTAGGTGTTACCCAAGAGAAATGAAAGTATATATCCATACAAAAACTGCCACACAAACATTCAGAGCAGTTTTATTTGTAATAACCGAAGACTAGAAATAACCCAAACGTCTCTCAACAGATAAATGGATAAACAAAAGTGTGGTATTTCCATACAACAGAGTACTAGTCAGCAATATAAAGGAATGAACCTTGCTGTTGATACATACATGGATGAATCTCTAAGTAACTATGCTGAGCAGAGTAGACCAGACAAAAAAGAATACATACCATAGTGGCTTGATTTATGTAAAATTCTGGGAAATACAAGCTAATATACAGTGACAGAAAACAGATCAGTGTTTACCTGCAGTCCAAGGAGAGGTAAGGAGGAACATAAGTTAGGTACTACTAAGAGGCATGAAGAAATTTTGAGGGTAATGGATATGTTCATATCTTGATTGTGGTGATGGTTTCACAGATATTTACATGTGTCAAAACTTATCTAATTGTACCCTTTAAATATGAGCATTTTACTGTAGGTCAGTTATACCTCAGTAAAACTATTAAAAATAAACTTAAAAGTTAAGAATGTTATTAACTTACATTTTTTGAAAGACAGTTGTGTTATAGTATCTGTATACTTGCATTACATATTTTTGTTCTTTAATCCTCACAGTAATCCTCTGAGGTGGTTCTTATTTCCATCTTATGGATGAGAACACTGAGGATAAGGCTAAATTAAAATGTCCAGTCCTGATCATGTGCCGACTTCAGACTATACTACAAAGCTACAATAATCAAAACACTATGGCACCAGCACAAAAACAGATGCATAGATCAATGGAACAGGATAGAAAACCCAGGAACAAACCCACGCACTTATGGTCATCAATCTATGACAAAAGGGGCAAGAATATACAATGGAGAAAAGACAGTCTCTTCAGTAAGTGGTGCTAGGAAAACTGGACAGCTACAAGTAAGAGAATGAAATTAGAACATTTGCTCATACCATACACAAAAATAAACTCAAAATGGATTAAAGACCTAAATGTAAGACCAGATATACTATAAAACTCCTAGCGGAAACCATAGGCAGGACACTCTTTGACATAAATCACAGCAATATTTTTTTGGATCTGTGTCCTAGAGTAATGGAAACAAAAGCAAAAATAAACAAATGAGACCTAATTAAACTTAAATGCTTTTGTACAACAAAGGAAACCATAAACAAAGCAAAAAGACAACTTTTGGAATGGGAGAAAATATTTGCAAACGATGTGATCGACAAGGGTTTAATTTACAAAACATACAAACAGCTCATACAGCTCAATATCAAAAAAACAAACAACCCAATCAAAAAATAGGCAGAAGACCTAAACAGACATTTCTCCAAAGAAGACATGCAGATGGCCAACAGGCACATGAAAAGATGCTCATCATCGCTAATTATTAGAGAAAAGCAAATCAAAGCCACAATGAGGTATCACCTCACACCAGTCAGAATGGCTGTCATCAAAAAGTCTACAAATAATAAGTGCTGAAGAGGGTGTGGAGAAAAGGGAACCCTCCTACACTGTTAGTGGGAATGTAAATTGGTGCAGCCACTATGGAAAACAGTACGGAGGTTCCTTAAAAAACTAAAAATAGAGTTACCATATGATCCAGCAATCCCACTCCTGGGCATATGTCTGGAAAAGACAAAAACTCTAATTTGAAAAAATACATACACCCCAATGTTCATAGCAGCACTATTTACAATAGCCAAGACATGTAAGCAATCTAAATGTCCATCGACAGATGAATGGATAAAGAAGATGTGGTATATATGCACCATGGAATATTACTCAGCTCTTGAAGCACTTCCTGTGGAAGTCAAAAACTTTACAGAAAGTAGTAAATACTAAATGAATACTTACTGACCTACTAATTCTGGGTGAGTTTTTTAATTAATCAAAGATTAATGAAAAGTGATAGTTGAGTAGGATCCACGTGTTGGCATAATTCTCTCTTCTCCTCTACAGAGTTGAAAATACAAAGAGAGGAAATTAAAGAGACTATCCTCAAACTTAGTTGTGACCTTTCTTATTGATGAGGGAACTCAATTTGTGACTTTTCTGAGATTACTCAGTTAATTAGTGGCAAAGCTTGGATAAGAAATCAGATCTCCTGAATTTTACACATGATATTTAAAAAATTCACTTCAGATTAATAATAAAATGAGTTCATACAGTCTCCCTTGATTAAAATATTGAAGACCTTGAAAAAATATACTGAAAGGTATACCGACATATTTTTAGGTAATTATCATATAATTTACTTCTGACTGTGAAAAAAACTTTCTTGTTCCCTTGTTCTGCAGTAGCTGTAAGAGTGTACTAAAACAAGTGTTTAGTATTATGAAAATCACCTAACATAGAAAAATAGTCCTCTGTGTTAATAATTTGGCATTAATTGATATCCAGTCTTATCTATAGAAGTCTTTCTACCTTGAGCGACTCCTTTATTCTTCAATTATTATTTAACAGTTTTGTTTTATTGAAAAAGGAACCATAAGTCCATGATTTTTTGAAGTTTAAATCAGTCATACTGGAGATAAAGTTTTTATATCAGTTCATTTTGGAAAAGTGACCTTGTAGCATTAAAGTCAAATAAACTAGTTGTCTTCTGTTTGTGAAAGTAATTCAGTTTCCATAGTGCCTTTAGTCTATCTGAGAAATATAAGGGAGGAGTTTAATACTAGATTAAATATTTGTCAATGCACTTTAGAAGTGTTGTAATTTGGGGGGAAACAAAGAATGCCGAGTTACTTTTTTTTTGGCTTTTATTCTTAGTTTATTATTTTATAAGCTTCCATGTTATTTAAATGTTATAGCAAGCTGATATTATTTTTTTCTTTTCTAGAATGTGCTTTTCCTTTTTCTAAAATTGAAGTATAGTTGATGTAGATGTACAAGTGTACAAGTACAGTGTTTCAGATGTACAGCAAAGTGATTCAGATATAAATATGGAAACATTTGCAGAGGATAGAGCATGTTTTCTATCTTTAGGTGGTTTTATAATTCACTGTTTCTTTGAGATTAGGAGAATAGCTTGTTTAAAATATTGTTGAAATATATTAGCACCAAATATATACAGGACTGAAAGACTAATCTACAAATTGGACTCCACGTTTCAGCAAAAACTAAGCCAGTTTGTAAAATGAGTAGAAAAGAAAGAGGAGATGAGGTGAGGTAGCTGGCCCAGAATCATATTGCTACAGTTAGTTGCAGAAGCAGAACTAGAAGCTCCAGCTTCCAGAGACTACCGGTATTCCTTGGCTTACTTCCTCCATTTTTGGAGCCAGCAGCATTGCATCTGTCTGACCTTTTTTCCATAGTCATATTTCCCTTTCTGTCCTCTTCTGTTTCACTCTTTACTTTTAAGGACCCTTGTGATTACATTGGGCACACCTGGATAATCTCCCCATTTCAAGGTTCTTAACTTAATCACATTTACACAGTCCCTTATGCCATGTAAGGCATAGTCACAGGTTCCAGGGATTAGGAAGTGGGCATTATTTGGGGGAGGGGGGCATTATTTTACCGGTTACAATAGTCATCACTATCCTATACTTGGTCTTCTTTGATGTCGTAGACACCAGTACTTTCACCTCTAATTCATTCCATTTCAGCTACCCACTTCCATCTCCATTATATTTAACTCTTCCTTTGAAATCTTAAGGTTTTAATAATCATGGTCTCTGGCCATTACCCCCATCCTTTTGTCTTTTCATTGTTTACTCCCACTACATGTATTGTACACTTGGTTAGAGGCACAGGGTTGTAGTGGGGAAAGGATGGACTTTCTGGAAGAAGAATTTTGAAAGGTGTCCTTGGGTTTGATCCAGGCCCTCCTATTTACAAATTATGTGGCCTTGGGAAAGTCACTTAAGTTCACTGAACCTCAAGATATTCATATGGAAAACAATACTAATTATTATGGGGTTGTTGTAAGAAGATAGATAGGTATCTAGCTCATAAAGGGCACTCAGTTTAAGGGAGTTCTTATATTTCTTTCACCTTATCAAGTGCTCCATTTTATCCGTCTTGTAAAGACTTGCTGTCCAATTAAGACACATGGCCTCCTGAGAAAATACTGGATAGTCAGATGGTTTTATAATCTTTCCTTTAGAGTCCTAGTCTCGGCATATTTTAGATTGTATCAGAACCACTTGAAAGACTTATTTAAAATGCAGACTATAGGCCCCAGGCCAAGAGATTTTGAGTCAGTGTATCTGAAAAGAGCCCTAGGAATATGCATTTTATCCAACACCACATTCTTGAAATGCAATTAGAGTAGTGGTTTTCAGCAAAACAACCTATTTGGGGGACTTAGATGTGGTCAATGTATTTTCTTAAATTAAGTATTCTGATCTTTTTTCTTTTTATCCTATTCAAAGGAACAGCTACTTAGATGTGGGGAAAGTTTAGTAAATTTTAGTCATAGATATGATGACGCTAAATGAGGACTAGTCACGCATGTGGCATGTGGGATCTTAGTTCCCTCGACCAGAAATCAAACCTGTGCCCCCTGCAGCAGAAGCGTGGAGTCTTAACCACTGGACCACCCTGGAAGTACCCTGGGGCTAGTCTTAAGGTAGAGTCCAACCTGGCTGAACAAAAAAGCAGAGCTGCCTTAATTAGGATCCAGGGTAGAGTATGTTTGATATGCAGCATGCCAGTTCTTTAGCAAGGGCTTGAGTTTTTGTTTTTTGTTTATTTTTACTGAAGTATAGTTGATTTACAATATTATATTAGTTTCCAGTATACAACATAGTGGTTCTATATTTTATAAATTATACTCCATTTAAAATTATTATAAAATATTGACTATATTCCCTGTGCTGTACAATATATCCTTGTAGCTTATTTATTTTATACACATTTGTTTGTACCTCTTAATCCCCTACTCCTATCTTGCCCCTTCCCTTTTCCCTCTCCCCATGGTAACCACTGGTTTGTTTTCTATATGTGTGAGTCTGTTTCTGTTTTGTTATTTTCATTCATTTGTTTTATTGTTTAGATTCCACATGTAAGTGACAATATATGATATTTGTCTTTCTATATCTGACTTATTTCACTAAGCATAGTACCTTCCAGGTCCATTCATGTTGTTGCAGATGGCAAAATTTCATTCTTCTTTATGGCTGAGTAATATACCATTGTATATATTTACCACATCTTCTTTATCCATTCATCTATTGATGGACACTTAGGTTTCTTCTGTATCTTGGCTATTGTACGTAATGCTGCTGTAAACATTGGGGTGCGTGTATCTTTTTGAATTAGTGTTTTTGTTTTCTTTAGATATATGCCCAGGAGTGGAATTACTGGATCATATGGTAGTTCTGTTTTTAGTTTTTTGAGGATCCTGTTTTCCACAGTGGCTGCACCAATTTACATTCCCACTAACAGTGTTATTAGGGTTCTCTTTCTCCACATCCTCGCCAACATTTGTTATTTATGGTCTTTTGATGATAGCCATTCTGACAGGTGTGAGGGGATATCACTGTGGTTTTGATTTGCATTTCCCTGATGATTAACGATGTTGAGTGTCTTTTCATGTGCCTTTTGGCCATCTGTATGTCTTCTTTGGAAAAATTGGTATTCGGGTCTTCTGTTCCTTTTTTAATTGGGTTTTTCTGTTTTGATGTTGAGATGTATGAGCTGTTTATATGTGTTGGATATTATCCCTTATCAGTCATATCATTTGCAAACATTTTCTCCCATTCAGTAGCTTGTCTTTTTATTTTGTTATGGTTTCCTTTGCTGTGCAAAAGTTTTTAAGTTTAATCAGGTCCCATTTGTTTATTTTTGCTTTTGTCTTTTTTGCCTGGGAAGACAGATCCAAAAAAATATTGCTATGGCTTATGTCAAAGAGTGTTCTGCCTCTGTTTTCTCCTAGGAGTTATATGGTTTCTGGTCTTACATTTAGGTCTTTAATCTATTCTGAGTTTATTTTTGTATATGGTGTGAGAAAATGTTCTAATTTCATTCTTTTACATGTAGCTATCCAGTTCCCAGCACCACTTATTGAAAAGACTGTCTTTTCCCTATTGTGAATTCTTGTCTCCTTTGTCACAGATTAATTGAACATTGGTGTCTGGGTTTATCTCTGGGCTCTCTATTCTGTTCCATTGTTCTATGTGTCTGTTTTTGTGCCAGTACCATACTGTTTTGGTTACCATAGTTTTGTAGTATAGTCCCTGAAGACAGGGAGTGTGATACCTCCAGTTTTGTTCTTTTTTCTCAAGATTGCTTTGGCAATTCAGGGTCTTTTGTGGTTCCATATAAATTTTAGGATGATTTGTTCTAGTTCTGTGAAAAATCTCATGGGTATTTTGATAGAGATTTCATTAAATCTGTAGAGTGTTTTGGGTAGTGTGGACATTTTAACAATATTAATTCTTCTAATCCAAGAGCAAAGAATATCTTTCCATTTCTTTGTTATTATCTTCAGTTTTCTTCATAAATGTTTTATAGTTTTCAGAGTATAGGTCTTTCACTTCCTTGGTTAAGTTTGTTCCTAGCTATTTTATTCTTTTTGATGTGATTTTGAATGGGATTATCTCCTTGCTTTCTCTTTGTGATAGTTCATTATTAGCGTATAGAAAAACAACAGATTTCTACATATTAATCTTGTGTTCTGTGACTTTACTGAATTCATTTATTAGTTCTAACAGTCTTTTGATGGAGACTTTAGGGTTCTATATATATATAGTACCATGTCATCTGCGAATAGTGACAGTTTTACTTCTTCCCTTCCAATTTGGATGCCTTTTATTTCTTTTTCTTATCTGATTGCTGTGGCTAGGACTTCCAATACTACGTTAAATAGAAAGGGTAAGAGTGGGCATCCTTACCTTATTCCTGTTTTTAGGGGAAAAGCTTTCAGCTTTCCACCATTGAATATGTCAGTGGTGGGTTTGTCATAAATGGCCTTTACTGTGTTGAGATATATTCCTTCTAAACCAACTTTTTTTTTTTTAAAGGAACTCCTTTATTTATTTATTTATTTATTTATTAATTTAGGGCTGTGTTGGGTCTTCGTTTCTGTGCGAGGGCTTTCTCTAGTTGCGGCAAGCAGGGGCCACTCTTCATCGCGGTGCGCGGGCCTCTCACTATCACAGCCTCTCTTGTTGTGGAGCACAGGCTCCAGACGTGCAGGCTCAGTAGTTGTGGCTCATGGGCCTAGTTGCTCCGCGGCATGTGGGATCCTCCCAGACCAGGGCTCAAACCCATGTCCCCTGCATTGGCAGGCAGATTCTCAACCACTGCGCCACCAGGGAAGCCCTAAACCAACTTTGATGAGAGTTTTTGTCATGAATGAATATTGAATTTTGTCAAATGCCATTTCTGCATCTGTCGAGATGATCATGTGATTTTTATCCTTCCTTTTGTTAATATGGTGTATCACGTTGATTGATTTGTGGTTATTGAACCATCCTGGAATAAATCCCACTTAATCATGGTATATGATTGTTTTATATAAAACAGTTGTTGAACTTGGTTTGCTAATATTTTGTTGATGATTTTGTTGTCTATATTCATCAGAGATATTGGCCTGTAATTTCCTTTTTTTTTTTGGAGTGTCTGTCTGGTTTTGGTATTAGGCTAATGGTGGCCACGAAGAATGTATTTGCCCAGGGTCCCATAGCTAGCAAGTAGCAAGGCTGGAATACAATTTAGGCTTCCTGATTCCAGAGTCTGTCCCTTAACCACCCTTAACCATTCTTCAATTTTTTGGGAATAATTTGAGAAGGATAAGTATTAGCTCTTCTTTATATATTTGGTAAAATTCTGCTGTGAAGATGTCCAGTCCTGGACTTTTGTTTGCTGAGAGTTTTTTGATTACTAATTCAAGAAGGGCTTGAGTTTATTCTACTTCTGAGTGGCCATCCATCATCCAGAGCTCCTTCTAGCTTGCTTTCCCTAATGTCCTTCTTTTCCCCTTTACTTTAAATTTTTTACTTCTGTGTCTATAAGATGGAGAGGAAACAGTGCTAGACTAAGTTCACATTCTGGTCCTGCCACTTACTAACTGTGTGACCCCAAGAAAGTTCTTTAATCTCTGTAAAACTTAGTTTTTTCATTTGTTAGATGAAAATAAAAATAACAGTGCAAGTACTTATTATGTTAGTTCCTTTCTTTTATTTCTGCCTTGCCTTTTTCTTCTTTTTTCTCTTCTATATACCTTTTAACCTCTTCCCAACCTATAGTTGTGGGTAGTAGCCATCAGTTTAGTCTCCAGTTTGACTGTCATTTATCACCCCTGATTTACAGGGGACTAAAAGAACTCCATATTTAGAAGAAATCTTTGACATCATCTAGACCATCCGCATCAGAATCAATGCTAAGAGGAGAAACTGTTCTTGTCTTATTCACTACTGCATTCCCACAGTGCCTGGCTCAGAGTAGACAGTCAATAATGTAATTTAAATGAATGAATGGGGACTTCCTGGTGGTCCAGTGGTTAAGAATCCACCTTCCAGTGCAGGGACCATGGGTTTGATCCCTGGTCAGGGAACTAAGATTCCACATTGCCATGGGGCAACTAAGCCCACATGCTGCAATGAAGAGCCTGTGCGCTGCAATGAAGACCCAGCGCAGCCAAAGTATTAAAAAAAAAAAAAAGAATGAATGAAAAAAGGAACTTTGTCATATGATTCAAAATCTCATTTACTAATCTAAACTTACTATATCCTCTTCAAGTACTAGACACTGAGATCAGTGCTAGGGATTATACCGTACTCATCACTATATTTTTAACACTAAGTATTGGATCTTGCATGCAAATGAATGATTGGAATTAATAAAATAGGTGGTCACATTTTCTTTAGTATCGCCAATGACAGGGAACTTTTAATCTTTCAAGGTAATCAAATAAAAAGCAACCAACTATTTCGTTCATTCAGTCTGACATTTCAAACGGTGATGTAGTGATCCATTAGTGTCTGAGTGAAATATGAGGTTTATCCATGGTCTTCTTACAACATCAAGACTCCCAGTCATCTTCTGTACCCCAGAGCTGATCATAAGAAAGTCCACAGGGATCCACATGCCACGGAGCAGCTTAGCCCACAAGCCACAACTACTGATCCTATATGCCACAACTACTGAGCCCTCACACCGCAACTACTGAAACCCAAGCACTCTAGGGCCCACGTGCCGCAACTACTGAGCCCACATGCTGCAACTACTGAAGCCTGCACACCTAGAGCCCATGCTCCGCGACAAGAGAAGCCACCGCAATGAGAAGCCCGTGCACCGCAACGAAGAGTAGCCCCCGCTTGCCGCAACTAGAGAAAGCCTGCACGCAGCAATGAAGACCCAACGCAGCCAAAAAAAGAAAAAGAAAAGAAAAGAAAGTCCACAGTTTATGTAGAAGACAGATTGAAGCAAATAAGAACTGTCTGTGTAGCAGTTGATCATAAACCAAAAACAGAATAGGCCAACTAGTCATCTGCCACAGAAACTTGAGATACTTCATTGTACTATGGCGGTGAGGCTCAGGGTCAAGAGATGCCCCTAGACCTAGAATTAAGATGATTATTAAAAATTTAGGGACTTCCCTGGTGGCACAGTGGTTAAGAATCCGCCTGCCAATGCAGGAGACACATGTTCAAGCCCTGGCCTGGGAAGATCCCACATGCCACAGAGCAGCTAAGCCCATGCGCCACAACTACTGAGCCTGCATGCCACAACTACTGAAGCCCACGTGCCTAGAGCCTGTGCTCTGCAACTAGAGAAGCCACTGCAATGAGAAGCCTGAGCACCACAACGAAGAGTAGCCCCCGCTCGCCACAACTAGAGAAAGCCCACATGCAGCAACGAAGACCCCATGCAGCCAAAATTTAAAAAATAAAAAATAAATAAATTTTTTTTAAAATTTAGAGAATGTTAAGTAATGATTTAATGCAGAAGACATCTCTGACTTCTAAGGGCTTAGTCTCCAACTTGGGTTCTTAGAACAGAAAGATGAGAGATTGTAGGAAGAATGGAGCTAAAATAGCACCTATAAAACTTTATTGGTTTTATTTGCTAGATGTCTCCCTAGAGTAGACTGTGCACTCCTTAAAGGCTAGGACCGGCCAAGTGCCAGACACAAAGTATATATTTAGTGAGTGTGTGGATGATTAAGCAAGCCACCCTGATAAGATGATTAATTAAGCAAGCCACCTTGCAGTTCTTATTCTTTGTTGTGTCTCACCAAGCCTCAACTGCTATGATTCAGTTGCTGTGATGAGAAATACTTTGCTCCAATCAATAATAACAACAACACCGATAATAATGGCTAACATTTCCATAGTGCTTACTATATGCCAGGCCCTCTACTAAGTGTTTTTATATGCATTAAAACTAATTTAAGGGAATTCCCTGGTGGTCCAGTGGTTAGGACTCCACCCTCTCACTGCCGCGGGCACGGGTTCAGTCCCTGGTTGGGGAACTAAGGTTCCACAAGCCGTGCAGTGCGGCCAAAACAAAAAAGAAAAAAAACGAATTTAATACTTATAACAACTCTATGAGGTAGTTATTAGTTTTATTCCCCATTTTACAGATGAAGAAACTGAGGCACAGAAGCATAAATAATTTGCCCAGGGTCCCATAGCTAGCAAGTAGCAAGGCTGGAATACAATTTAGGCTTCCTGATTCCAGAGTCTGTCCCTTAACCACCCTTAACTACTATACTATACATCCCTCCAATTGTGCTTTTTTGCCTGCCCAACATGCTTTCCCTTACCTTTTCTTCTGATAATGCCATCCTTCATTCTTGTGAGGAAATCATTCCATGTGGTTCAGATAGTGTTGACCACTTCCCTTCTTACCACACATGAGGGTACATGAGAGGCCCGGCTGATTGAATACCCCACCTCCTGACTAGGATGACTGATTCAGGATTCAATCAAATGCATGTACTTTTGACTGGTAGTGTTAATCATAAGGGTTCCACAAGTCTAAAGCAGCCAATGGGTATTTATTCCACAGTTAACAAATATTTTTTGAATGCCAAGCGTTATAGGCACGTAAAATACATTAATGAATAAAGTAAAGGTACCTTCTCTTGTGGTGGCTTACACTGTAGCAGAGGGAGACAATTATTTATGCATAATAAGTAAATTACATAGTGTGTTAGAAAGTAAGTGCTGTAGAAAAAAGGAACAGTAGAATAGGGTTTGAAGGAATTTGGAGTGCTGGGATAGCAGTGGGGAGATGGAACATTTTCAGTATTTAATGGGATTATCTGGTAGACCTCATTGAGAAGGTAACATTTGAGGAGACTTAAAGAAGGGAAGGATATTAGCCAAGCAGATATTTGGAGGGAACGGCTAAAACAAAGGCTTTATGGTAGGACCGTGCCTAGTGTTTGAAGAGCATCAAGGACTGCAGCAGAGTAGTAAAAAAGAAGTCGGAGAAGTAAGTGAGATCCAGATCACAGAGAGCCTGTGTAGACCATTATAGGAATCTCAGCTTTGAATGAAATGGGAAACCATTGGAAGTTTCTGTGTAGAGGAGTGTCAAGGTCAGACAGATTTTTAAAGGACCTCTCTGACTGCTGTATGGAGAATAGATTTGAAGAAGGAGTGGAAAGGTAGAACAGGTAGACCTGTTAGAAGGCTTGTGAAATAATCCTGGCTTGGACCAGAGTAGAAATAGTGGAAATGTTGAGAAATGGTCAAATTTTGGAAATATTTTATAAGTAGAACAAGTATGATTTCCTGATGGATTGTATGTAGGATGTGGAAATCAAGGATGACTGCAAGGTTTTTGGCCTGAGCAATTGGAAGGATGAAGTTTGCCATCAATTGCTATGGGAAGGCTACAGGGGAAACAAAGTTTGGGTTTGTTAAGTCTGAGATGTTTACTAAGACCTCCAGGTGTTTATGTGGACCTCCAAGTAGGGAGTTGGATGTACAAATCTGGAGTTTGGGAGAGAAGTCTTTATCTGAGATATAAATTTGGAAGTCATTGGCATACAGATGTTATTTAAAGCAAAGGCACTAATTGAAATAACCAAGGGAGTAAGTCTAACTAGAGAAAAGGACCATGGACTGAGCCCTTGAACATTCTAACATTAAGAATTGGGGACAAGAGGAGGAGTCAGCAAAGAATATTAAAGGGGGGTGGCTCAATAAGATAAAAGGAAAACCAAGACAGTGTGGGGTCCTGGAAGCCCATGAAGAAAGCATATCAAAGATGAGGAAGCTGTTAATTGTGTCAAATGTGAGATAAGGGCTGAGAAATGCCTATTTAATTTAGCAATGTGGAGGTCATTGATGACTTAGATGAAGTCATTTTTTTTCACTGGAGAGGTGGGGGCCCCTGATTGGAATGGATTCAGAAAGCATGGAAGGAAAAGAATTGGATACTATAAACAACTCTAGTCTTGCTCCAAAGGGAGCAAAGAAATGGGATGGTGGATAGCAGGGAAAGTAGAGTCAATAGGAGGTGCTTTTGTTTCTAAAGATGGGGAAAATTACATCAGGTTTTTATGTTGATGAGAATGATCCATTTTTGCCATCATGAAAGCAGAGTCAAGACAGATTTTTTTCATGACATCATCTGAATCACTGCATCCACCCATACCTATAGTTGGAGTCACCCACTTGAACTTCCTGGTTAAATGAGTGAAGACATTCCCTTTTTTGTTTAAGCAGTTTGAGTTGAATGTCTGTCACTTTCAAGGAAAAGAGTCCTAAACTGCTTTTTCTTCCTGTCTTCAAGATGGTCTTCATAATATTTTTAAAGTTAATTTTTCCTGGGTTTCTATTATTATTTATACTATTTATTTGCTACTTATTACTTACATTGATATACATGCACATCTTCTTGTAAATAAAAAATGTTTTGCAGTTTTACAAATTGAAAATGAAATTATTATAGAGAAACTTGGAAAAATCAGCTGCTATCCTCTGTTTAGTTAAAACATAGTATTTTACCATGGTTTTATTTTGTATCACTCAGTGTTTTATTTCAAAGCAAACATCCATTTAACCACTTCCAGAACAAGAAATGGAATATTGTCAGCACCCTGTCTCACTCAGGCTGCCTCTCAGTCACTATCTCCACCCTCCACACAAATATAACTACTACCCTGGGGTTAATGGTAATCAGTTTCTTGATTTTCTTTGTTTTCCCACTTAAGCATATAACACTAAATACTACAGTTTAAATTTGCATGTTTTTTTAAACTTTATATAAGTGTACTCATGCAGTATACTTTTTGTCTAACTTACTTTACTCAGCATTACATTTATGAGATTCATTCATATTGTTAAATGTAGTAATACTGTAGTATAATCCACAGATATCATGATATAGCATATTTTCAAGTCTCCAAAAATTTCTGTCAGGTGGCTTTTTGTCAATTTCCCCACCTGCCAAGAGGCAACCACCGTTTTAATATTTTTCACCTTAGTTTCCCTGTTCGAGAACATCATATAAATGGGATTATGTAACATGTATCGATGTTGAGCATTATATTTGTGAGATTTGTTATATTATTGTATGTATTGGTAGTTCATTCCTTTTTAATGCCAAGTGGTATTTGATTGTATGAATATACCACAATTTGTCCATTCTTCTTTGAATAATATTTGAGTTTTTTCAGATGTTTTACTGTGTGACTATAGCTGCTATGAACATTTTAATACAAGGGCATGTGAACGTTTTTTTAAATTTCTCTTGGCTAAATACCTAGGAGTGCAATTGTTGGGTCAAAGTATACAGAGATGTAAGTAATTATTATTTTGGAATTCATCATTTTATTTATGGTTATTCCCACTAGCATTATATCAAAGTTGCTCACTTCTTGGCCGACATTTTGTGATGTCAGTCTTTTTAATTTTAGCCATTCTAGTGAGTGTGTTGTGGTATCTCATTATGGGTTTAATTTACATTTCTCTAATGACCAGTGATGTTGAACACTTTTTCATGTGTTCATTAATCACTTCTATATCTTCCTTTGTGAAGTAGCTGTTCAAATCTTTTGACCATTTTTAAAAAATTTATTTATTTGGCTGTGCCAGGTCTCGGTTGCCACTTGGTGGGATCTTTGCTGCAGCCTGTGGGATCTAGTTCCCTGACCAGGGATTGAACCCAGGCACCTGCATTGAGAGCACGGAGTCTTAACCGCTGGACCACCAGGGAAGTCCCTCTTTTGCCCATTGTAAAAAGTTGGGTTGTGTGGGGGTTTTTTAAACTGTGTTTTAGAAGTTCTCTATAGATTCTGGATACAAGTCCTTTAGCAGATGTGTTTGTCAGATATTTTCTCCTTGTCTGTGTCTTGCCTGTTCATTTTCTTAGTGTCTTTTGTAGAGTGGAAAATTTGACAAAGTCTGATTTATCAGTGTTTTTCATGATTATTACTTTCTCAATAATGTTTTTATAGTTTTTCTGACAGCCTCATCTATACCTTTAGTTAGACTTATTTCTAAATATTTGAAATTTTTATGCTGTTGTAAATGGTATTTTACAATTGCATTTTCTAATTGCTGCTCTGTCAAAATACAACTGATTTTTGTGTATTAAATTGCTATCCAGTAACCTTAAATTCATTAATTAATTTTTTGTAGAATTTTTTGGATTTTCTACCTCCACAATCATATCCTCTACAAATAATGGGAGCTTTTTGTTTTTGTTTTTCTTTCTAATCATTATACTTTTATTTTCTCTGCCTTTCTGCACTGGTTTGGACCTCCAGCACAAAGTCAAATAAAAACGGTGCTAGTAGTATCCCTTTCTTGTTCAATTATCTTTTAAAAGTAACCATCACCACCAGCAACAAACTTTCAGCATTTAGTTTGATGTTTAATGCAAGTTTTTATTGATACCCTTTATCAGATTAAGGAAGTTCCCATGTCTTCCTATTTGCTAACAGTTTTTATCATGATTACAGATTGAATTTTATCATTAGTTATTCTAAACCAAGAGGTTTTATTTGGACATTTAGTTTGTTGCAGAATTTACTTAACTAATTTTTAAGTTGTCCTCATAAAATCTTTATTTAAACTATTCCTCCAGGTGTTGATACATGTGGATACTTAGAGTGTGCAGAAGACTCTGACTTCTGTGGTTGAGATTTTGGTGTCTGGGGTTTTGCTCCTTCTAGGATGTTGCTCCAGCGCAGCTTTTTTTTGACCAGATGTACTCCGTGTTACACTTTACTTATGCCTTATTGTAATCCAGTGAAGTAAATAGATCAGTATCATTTAATAGGACAGTATGATGGAAGGAGTAGCTCTCTGATTAGGGCTTGCCTAAGATAACCCAGCTAGTGAGTGGCAGGACCCAGACTTAAATACATAGCTTTTGATTTAAAGCGTAATGTACTTTCCATCATACCACAGCCACCTCTACTTGTGCCTAAGTGTTGGTTAGTTTGGAGAAAAGAGACTAGTTTAGAGACTATTGGAGGTAGTAATCTAGATAAGCAGTAATGCGGGCCTGAACCACTAAAGTGGTTGTAAGAATTAAAAAAGGAAATGGCATGCAACTTGTATTTTTGCCATTCCCTTTACTATTTTTCTATAACTTTTTCTCATTTCTATCATAGGAGTTTTTTACCATGTATTATAATTATCTGTTTACATGTCTCTCTTTTTTTTACATTATAATATACTCAAGGACTGTGTCTAATTTTGCATCTTTATTGCTCAACTTTAGCACATTGTTCAGAAGATGTTATTTGATTGTCTATTTGCTTGACAGAGTGAATGAATAGATAGATTATAGAACCATTTTTAGAGAACTTTGTAAACTTTGTATGTAGGAGGCAAGGAAGAGAACAAGTTGTAGTACATTCGACCAAAGTTCAACACTGAATGACCAGGATATTTTCTTTAATAGGGTCTGGGAAATCAGAGGAGTATAATTCTGGGGGGAAAGATGATGAGTTCAGTTTGGAACATGTTAAGTTTAAGTGACTTCCTTAGGAGATGTTCAGCAGGCAGTTGCAAATGTAGATCTGGAGCCTAGAAGATTTTTAGAGATAATCCTTTTGGGTGTTCCAGCAAAAAGTAACCATTGAAATTACCTGACACTATCCTAGTTCTCACCATCGCTTCTCTTCTATAATAACTTTAACAGCCTCCTAACTAATCTCTCTGCTTCTGTTCCAGCCTCTCTTTCAATTCATCCTCCACATTCCTACCAGAATGATCTTCCTAAAACATAAATCTGATCATGATATTGTCTTATTAAAATAATCTTTTAGGGCTTCCCTGGTGGCACAGTGGTTAAGACTCCGCCTGCCAATGCAGGGGACACAGGTTCGAGCCCTGGTCCGAAAAGATCCCACATGCCGCGGAGCAACTAAGCCCATGCACCACAACTACTGACCCTACACTCTAGAACCTGCAAGCCACAGCTACTGAGCTGGCGTGCCTAGAGCCTGTGCTCTGCAACAAGAGAAGCCACCGTGATGCGAAGCCCGCGCACTGCAACAAAGAGTAGCCCCTGCTCGCTGCAGCTAGAGAAAGCCTGTGCACAGCAACGAACACCCAACACAGCCAAAAATAAATAAATTAAATAAATTTATTTAAAAATATAATAAAAATAATCTTTTAACGGCTCTTCCTTGTTTTCAGAAAAGAATCAACACTCTTTACCTGTTTCCTTTATAGTCTCATCCCTCCTTACCTCTTCGGGCACGTCTCTCCATCCTCTTCTTTACACTCTATCCTGCAGCCATACAAAACTGCTTGAAGTCCCATGTAGAGGCCACTATTATAGAAGAATAGATGGTGGAGGTGGTGGTGATACTACTACTAATAGCAGTATTTTTTCAACAAATGTCAGGATTGTGCCAGTTGTTATTTTAAGGATTTATATATAATAATAAAATAGCTAACACTCAATGTAGCACATACCATGTAACAGCACCTTTCTAAGAGCTTAACACTTTGCCCCATCAACCAGAGAAGGGTGTCTTCTTAGGTTCAGTTAAACATTCAAACTCAAGACTGTAATAGGCTACACTTGACATTAATCTACTCAAAAGTATATAGGACATTTCAAAACTTAACTGTAAAGCTACATGAGTCAAAATAGTGTGGTATTGGCATAAAGACAAACATGCAGACCAATGGAATAGAGTATAGATCCCAGAAATAAACCTTCGCATATATGATCAAACGACTTTTGACAGGGGTGCCAAGACCATTCAATGGGGAAAGGACAGTCTTTTCAACAATTGGTGCTGGGAAAAATGGATGTCCACATGCAAAAGAAGGAAGCTGGACTCTTACCTAATACCATATACAAAAATTGACTCAAAACGGATCAAAGAACCTAAATTTAAGACCTAAAACAATAAAACTCTTAGAAGAAATCATACGACAAAAGCTTCATGGCATTGTATTTGGCAGTGATTTCTTGGATGTGACACCAAAGGCACAGGTAATAAAAGAAATTGGATTTCGTAAAAATTAAAAATTTTGTACATCAAAAGACACTATCCACAAAGTAAAAAGGCAATGCACAGAATGGGAGAAAATATTTGCAAATCATATATCTGATAAGGAATTAATATCCAGAATATATAAAGAACTCCTAAAACTCAACAACAAAAGACCAAACAACTTGATTATAAAATGGGCTAAGGACTTGATAGACATTTCTCCAAAGAAGATATACAAATAGCTAATAAGCATATGAAAAGATGCTCAACATCACTAATTATTAGGGAAGTGAATGCAAATCAAAACTCTAATGAGATACCCACCTCACACCCAGTAGGATGGCTATTATTAAAAAACAAACAAACAAACAAAAAACAAAAAACAAGTGTTAACAAGGATGTGGAGAAATTGGAACACTCGTATATTGCTGGTAGGAATGTAAAATGGTACAGCCGCTCTGGAAAATAGTATGGAATTTCCTTTAAAAAATTAAAAATGGCCCAGCAATTCCACTTCTGGGTATATACCCAAAAGAATTGAAAGTAGGGTCTCAAAGAGATATTTGTTCACCCTTGTTCATAGCAGCATCATTCACAATAGCTAAAATGCATAAGCAGGACTTCCCTGGCTGTCCAGTGGTTAAGACTCTGCGCTTCCACTGCAGGGGGCATGGGTTCGATTCCTGGTCAGGGAACTGAGATCCTGCATGACACAGGGCAAGGCCAAAAAAAAAAATGCAAAAGCAACCCAAGTATCATTGATGGATGAATGGATAAGCAAAATGTGGTAATACATAAAATGGAATGTTATTCAGCCTTAAAAAGGAAGAAAATTCTACAATATGCTGTAATATGAATGAACCTTGAGGAGATTATGCTAAGTGAAATAAGCCAGTCCCCAAAAGACAAATACTGTTTGATTCCATTTATATGAGATACTTAGAGTAGTTAAGATCATAGAGACACAAAGTAGAATGGCAGTTGCCAGGGGCTTGGGGGAGGGAAGAATGGAGAGTTATTGTATAATAAGTACAGAGTTTCAATTTTACAAGATGTAACAAGTTATATGGATGGATGGTGGTGATGTCTGCACAACAATGTAAATGTATTTAATACCATTGAACTGCACACTTAAAAATGGCTAGGATGGTACATGTCTCTTTGTGAATTATGGTTTTCTCAGGGCATATGCCCAGTAGTGGGATTGCTGGGTCATATGTACCACAATGTTCATTGCAGCACTATTTACAATAGCCAGGACATGGAAGCAACCTAAATGTCCATCGACAGATGAACGGATAAAAGAAGATGGGGCACATATATACAATGGAATATTACTCAGCCATAAAAAGAAATGAAATTGAGTTATTTGTAGTGAGGTGGATGGACCTAGAGTCTGTCATACAGAGTGAAGTCAGAAAGAGAAAAACAAATACTGTATGTTAATGCATATATATGGGATCCAAAAAAAAAAATGGTACTGATGGGGACTTCCCTGGTGGCACAGTGGTTAAAAATCCACCTGCCAGGGACTTCCCTGGTGGTGCAGTGGTTAAGAATCCTCCTGCCAATGCAGGGGACACGGGTTCGACCCCTGGTCCGGGAAGATGCCACATGCTGTGGAGCAACTAAGCCCATGTGCCACAACTACTGAGCCTGCGAGCCACAACTACTGAGCCCACATGCCACAACCACTGAAGCCTGTGCTCCGCAACAAGAGAAGCCACCACAACAAGAAACCCGCGCACCGCAACAAAGACCCAACGCAGCCAAAAATTTAAAAATAAATAAGATAAATAAATTTTTTAAAAGTCAATAGATTGGTTTTTTAAAAAAAAGAAAAGAATCCACCTGCCAATGCAGGGCACATAGGTTCGAGCCCTGGTCCGGGAAGATCCCACATGCCACGGAGCAACTAAGCCTGCACACCACAACTACTGAGCCTGCACTCTAGAGCCCGCAAGCCACAACTACTGAGCCTGTGTGCCACAACTACTGAAGCCCGAGTACCTAGGGCCCATGCTCCGCAACAAGAGAAGCCACTGCAATGAGAAGCCCGCGCACTGCAACGAAGAGTAGCCCCTGCTCACCGCAACTAGAGAAAGCCCGCGTGCAGCAACAAAGACCCAATGCAGCCAAAAAAATATATAAAAAATAAATAAATAAATTTTTAAAAATTAAAAAACAGTGGGAGCAAGGAAATGCTGGCCAATTGATGGGATTGTATAGTAAGAATGTAATTTTGTTTCAGAAGGGTTGCTGACATTAGAGATTTTTCCAATGGAGAACTGCTCCTTGGATCCAGTGGATGATGTGAATGCATTTAGAACCCTGAGTGAAGACCTAATGAGAATGTCTTCTATTTGATTGGTGTTTGTATTGAATCAGGTTACTGTAGAATGTGGAAAAATGCTTTTCTCCAGTTTCTAAACAAAATGAAAAGCATTGTCCTAATTGAATTTGTTTTGACATTCTTGCTGCCCCACACAGGTCAAGTTGCAAGATGGAACAAAAGAATAAAGCTAGAGGGTAGTATGAGGCCTTGACCAAAATGCCTTAAATGTTAGGAATGGTGTTCTTACTAGCGCATGAAACCTTTAAATAAAGAATGTTATGTGGGATATGCATTCATCTCCATATTAAAAAGACCATGTTGGAAATAAAATGTCATGGAGTTTAATAAAAATGAGGATTAAGATCGCCTGAAAATTAGTCTTTTGATTGCTGTAAGAATTTGATTACAGTTCAAATGATATTTATGCATAGGCATTTTCTTTAAATCATTTGAGGTTAAGACTCGGCTCAAAATGAGAGGGTCTTTAGATATTGGAATAAAGGAGTTAACTGCAGTTATAGTCGGAATACTAACATAATAATAACATTTTTTGAGTATTTATGGTATGCCAGACACTATTCTAAGTGCTATTTATTACCTCATTTTAGTACAATTTCAGTATATTCTGATGACTTGATTCAGTGTATACAATCTCAAAGAAGTAGCCAGAAGTTTTTCCTCTTGGAAAAGGATATCTGGGTAATTTTTAATGCTTTAATATAAATCTGAATACTCTTTTGAAGACTCTCAAAAATAAACATTTCGTCACTCAATATTGTGGTTGATCAAAAACACCTATGGGTATCCTTTTCTTTTTGTGTTTTGTTTTTTTAAAAAATATATTTATTTATTTATTTGGCTGTGCCGGGTCTCCATTTGTGGCACGCGGGATCTTCGTTGCGGCATGCAGGATCTTTTAGTTGCGGCACGCAGGATCCAGTTCCCTGACCAGGGATCAAACCCGGGCCCCCTGCATTGGAGTGTGGAGTCTTAACCACTGGAGCACCAGGGAAGTCCCTCCTTTTCCTTTTGAAAAACAATTTATTGTTTCATTTTTATTTTCCCCCATTGATGTAGACTACTAAATGGAGTAAGGTAATTTCTGAAATCATTTTACAATTGTATGTTGCCCTTTTCTCTGTTCAAATCAATAACCCAGGTGGTAATTATTAGCCTGTAACACCCCTTTTGGCAACATGTGTACCTTGTATATGTATACACATTGTTTCTGCAGATAACTGCTTAAAGGGTGTAGTATTTTTTCCCAATCTGTGAACTGAGGAGCGCATCTGATATGCAGTTCTGAATAGATTGATTGTCCATCAATATACAAGACAACTTGTTCTATAAGTCTTCTGCTCCACAGAGTGGTTGGGGTAGGGGGAATGAATTTATCATTTTTAAAGTGATTATGTTTTATGCGTATTAGATTTGTAAATGAATCTTCTGGACAAATCATTCCCATTTTATTTTTTCTAAATAAAATGTTTCTAAAATAACAAAAGAAAAATAATTCAATCTTTTAAAATATACACCTAATTCCCTTAATAGAGATCCAAGTAAAAGAGTACTGGAAAACTAGGTAATGCAAGGGTATCTCTAAGTGAATACCTGGGCTTGGGAAGCCTCATTGTTCTTTAACTGTGTTGCTGGGACAGATGGAGAGCGGAGACCATTGCCTGCTGAAGCTGATGCTGAGAAGGGCCTGTGGCTGCTCTTCAGAGGTTAATACAAGGAAAACCTCTTGATTTGCCAGAGGAGTCTGGGAGGGGAGCAGATGGCCACAAGAAGGGCCCTCCAGCTTACTCAGCTGCTCTGAGAAGCTTAGGGTGACCTCTCTAATACAAACAAACCGAATAGCTCTCAGGGTAATAGGGCAGCATCATTTGTATTCCCGAATAACAATACTGCTCCTCACTTGCAGTCTCCTGCACCCTCACCCAGTCTGTGGGCGCCATCTGCTTCTTGTGAACTTATATAGGTGCTGGCTCTGGCCAGTTGGGATCACTATTGAATGATAGCAAACACATTTCTCTGGGAAATGTGTTCTTTACAAATTACTTTCATATGAATCTGGTAGGCATATAACTATTATAATGTCTATTTGCATAATTAAGAAACTGAGGCAAAGAGGAATTGAGGGGTATTGGAGTTAGAACTCAAGCACCCTGATTCTTTAGCTCTGTATATAATAGTGTGAGTCCACAGAGCCATTCCAGTGCTCTTGTTTAGGCAGTAGTTACCCAGCTTTTGAGTAAGGTTTTCTAGAAGGGAAATTAGTTATTTTGAGGATGTCACTTGCACTGTTTTAAGCCTTTGTGTGACTACCATTTTGCTAGGTGACAGAAAGGAAAAAGAGTGGCTGCTAGTATACTGCTTTGGCCTTACAGGAGACAGGAATTAAGTGAGAAGGTCTAATGTATACTATATAGTTTCATCAAAACCAAATTTATTCAAGAGGAAAGCGTTCTCATTCAAAGGAGTTATCTAGTTTGTATATCTCTGTGTGTGTATACACTTAAACTGACTATAAGAAAAATTATTCTTTTTGTAAACCACAGCTCTCCTTTTCCCTGCCATTGGCTGAAACTACATTCATTTTCATGCATTAGCACCTGCTCAAGGGTCTGGTGAATCAAAAGAGCAATGAGCAAAGTGGTTTTAATTGCCCAAGCTTTACTAGAGGCGTTCTTGCACTCAGAAACACAAAAGACTTTGAATGGTGTCAGAGGGCTGTACTGAGAAGTGCTTTCCTTTAGAACTTTCAGATGATTCACTCACTGTGCTGAGACATTGTCTTGTACAGATAAATTCGTAAACGTATCTTCATTCCAACTGTGAGAGCATCACAGAGCACTTAGTTTCAGTTGCCTTGAACAATTGCCCAGGAAACCAGGCAAACATCAGAGTTTACTGACTTGTCATTAGTGCATCTTTGTAGAACTGTGCTTGCTAATGACTTTTATAAAATTTTGTATACATAATTTAAACTGCATAGTCATATTCCATATATTGTAGTTAAGAGTGCAGGCTCTGCCTGGTACAAATCCCAACTCAACCTTTCACAGAATGTGTGCTCTTAGACAAGTTCCTTTACCTCTCTGAGCCTCAGTTTCCTCTTCTGAAAAAGGTGACTAATAAATAAACCTATCTTGTAGAGCTGTTGTGAGGGTTTAATTAGTTAATACATGGAAAGTATCAATACTTAGAACGCTCTCTGGCACATAGTAAATATCCAGTAATTGTTAACTAATAAATTGCTCATATTTTATATTTTAAAAAAGGGTTTGAAAATTGGCGGAAGCATAACAGCTGTCCATTTGAGGCATAAATATGAATTATGGAAGATAATCTTATGCTTCACTATTATTAGCTTGTTACTTTGCTCACCATCCCAGCAAAATTGTTTAATTATTGGCTGATTTTTTTTAAATCATAAAATCAAGAATTTTATAAACATGCTTATTTAATTCTCTGTGTATCATGAATGTGGATATATAAATTAAAGATTCAGTTTAGTGTTCATTTATTCATTCATCCATACACAAATACTTATGAAACCCTTAAAATGTGCCTGAAATGAAAATATAGAGGTGAAAAAGACATAACCTCTGCTTTCAAGGAGTTCACAATCTAAAGGGAAAAGGCAAATATAAAAACTATTAATTACACTGATGTCAAGTGCTGTAAGAGAGATATGACTGATAAAAAAATGAGAGCTCAAGAAGAAGCATTTAATTCTCCAGGGAGATCAGGGAAGATTCCCCAGCGTAGGTATCATTTGAGTTGAGAATTAAGGATAAGGAGGTGAGAAGGTCACACCTGGTATGGGGACATAAAGGCTAAGGAAACACTGCATAGTCAAGAATCTGCAAGTAGTTTAGTGTGTTTAGTGCTTTGAGAAGTGGCAGGAAGCAAGTCTGAAGAGATAAAAAGAGGCCACATCATAAGTTTGAACTTTACCCTATAATCAGCGAGGAACCATTTGAAAGATTTTAAGCAAACATTTTTATAAATGTTTTTTCTATGCCAGACTCTGTGTTAGATACCAAGACTGTGAAATGAATAGGTCACAGTTTAGTAGGAATGACATGATTTTGTTTTAGGAAGATCATTCTGCTGATGTTATGGAAGGTGGGTAGAGGGAATAAGACTTGCAGGCAAGAAGATTAGTTAATCCAAGCAGGAGATTATTATGATCTTGGGCTGAGGCAGTGTTAGCAGAGTTAAAGGAGAGGCACTAGAATGTAGAGATATTTAGGAGGCAGAATCCACAGGACTTAGTGACCCTCTTGGATATGGAGCAGAGGCAGGAGCTAGGATGCATCCCAGAGCCATAGCTCCTGCCTGCTTCTCCAGCCTCATTGTATGCCCCTTTACCCCCCTCCCTGTTGGCTTTCCAGTTGCTGGTCTTCTTTCCGTTCTTTAAACATTCCATGTTCCTCTTGGCCTTAGCACCTCTGCATAGCCTTCTTATCCGTCTGCATATGTACTTTTTTTTTTTCTACCTGGAGTCCTCTTTACCACTACTCTGCATTCCCCATCCTTTCACCTAGTTAATTCTGATTTATTCTATAAAATTCTGCTCAAAATGCTAAACCAGGTCAGGTCTTCCATATTATATACTATTCTATCATTCTGTACTTCTTCACAATTAAAATTAAATAATTTTCTGTGGACTTAGTTGTTTAATATCTGTCTCCCCAGCTACACTATAAATGCCATAAAGTCAGGGATCATTTGGTCTTTTCACAGATGTATCCTTGGGACCTAACATAGTAGATCTTAAATAGTTATTTAATGAATGAATTAACCTTAAGATACTTTTTAAAAAGAGAAATTAACATCTTTATGTGTTCTGGCTCTTCAAATTTCTTGTAGCCTCTAAGGGGAAGACATGTGCTGTAACTTTTGGGTTACCAGATTGAATACATTTTGCATATTCTCTGCCACTTGTCCCTGTTAGGATTCCATTTTTCTATCAGTTTGGTAACTTAGTATCGTAGTAGCTGACTGTGTGTAAACAAAGGATGAAAATTGAATTAGTATGATTTAGCAATGTCCTAATTTTTACAAAAAAAAGTTTAAGGAGCAGTACCAAACATCACTCTGATTTTCCTAAGCCAGGAAAATGAAGTTGGTGTTTGGGAAACACTATAATAGAAATAAAATGTGGTTGTTAGGAGCTTAGACTCTGTGAAGCCAGAATGCCTGGGTTCAAATCCTAGCTCTGCCACTTACAGGCTGTGTAAACTTAGGCAAATTGAATAATTTCTCTAAGCGTCAGTTTCTTTACAAAAAATGGGGATAATAGTACTAAACACATAACATTGTGGTGAGGATTAAGTGATGCAATGTTTGTAAAAGAACACATGGTAAGTGCTCAAAAACTTAGTGATTAAAAGTTATTTGTTTCTTTTTAAATCAAAAGAAGCAATTTGACTGTATTCAGGAAGTATATTAATTTGAAGGAAACTCTTCACAAGTTTATTTTTCCTAGTCTTTAAAGCCTAAAATGTTTCAGAATGTGAATTTATGGTCATTTTAATTTCTGTTATCATGACTGTAATCGTGTAAATGATTACAAGCTGCAAATTGCATAACATCTCTGAGCCTGTTCTTCATCTGTGAAATTATTATCTCTTCGGTCCTTTATTAGTTGATTCTGGGTAAAATGCTCTCTTGTGAACTAAACTGTAAGCTCCATAGGCACAAATGTTAAAGTTTCTTCATTTAATATGATTCAGTTTATCACTTTGCTGTATACCTGAAACTATCACAACATTGTTAATCAACTATACTCCAATGTAAAAAACAAAAAAACATGATTCAGTTTAGCAACTGGGGCACCAGATAGAGTTTCATATGGAGGTGATATTTGAGCAAAGCCATGAAGAACATAGGATTTCCTTATTTGGGAAAGAGACATTTTATTTATATTTTCCTCGAGTATAAAACTGGTCCTTGGTACTTTCTGTTTAGTCCAAGGTTGGGTCCAGCCCATGCCCTGGATTCCCCAGCACTGATGCTGGAAAAGAAATGTTAAGTAAACAATTTCAGTCTTTTCCATTTCCTCTTGTGCCACCATTTAGTTTAGAAGGCAGGAGAATAAGAACTCTTAAGCCATGAGCACTCCTGGATTTTTTTTTTTTTTTTTTTTTTTGGCTGCGTTGGGTCTTTGTTGCTGTGCGCGCGCTTTCTCTAGTTGCGGCAAGTGGGGGCTACTCTTCATTGCGGTGCGTGGGCTTCTTATAGCAGTGTCTTCTCTTGTTGAAGAACACGGGCTCTAGGCGTACAGGCTTCACTAGTTGCAGCACTCGGGCTCAGTAGTTGTGGTGCACAGACTTAGTTGCTCCGCAGCACGTGGGATCTTCCCGGACCAGGGATCAAACCCACGTTCCCTGCATTGGCAGGCGTATTCTTAACCACTGCGCCACCAGGGAAGTCCCCACTCCTGGATTTTTAACAATTTCTTGCTAATCTTGAAGTTCTCAGAGCTCTTGTTGCACATTTAAGCGTGACAAGCTCTAGCAAGGACTGCCTGCAAAGAACTCAGTTATTAGGGGCCTATGAGGCCATTTCTGCACACTTTTTGAATCTTTTCCCACTCCTAAATGGTACTTGGAGCATGTTGAAGGCAAGGAAAACATGGCACACTTATAGGATAACATTCTGGTAGGGGCTTACCTCATAGCAGGCATTTATAGAAGGTCATTTTTTTCCTAGAAGCTGAGACATCAGAGCCATTGTGATATGTAGTGGAGAAGGGACTGCAGTACAATTTTATTCTAACATTTCTAAACAGTGTAGAGGCCAGGTGGGAAAGGTGCCTCAGCCACAGAACAGGAAGTTGAAATTTTTTCAAATCTTTTTCTCAGGGCAAAGCTAGCTTTGTGATTTGGGGGTGGGTTGGAGGGATGCAGTGCTTGCAAAACTAAACAGGAACTCCTTGAAAGTATATGGTGCATTCAGGGCTCACTCAGTGTTAAAGCACTTGAGGTTTTTTTTCCCCCTGTGTATGAAGTTGATAGGGCCACAAGGGGAGCAGCTGCCTGATTGACTGACTGTTTCTTCAGAAAGCCAGGTCTCTACTAGACCCACCATCCCTGACTGCTCTGCACCAAAAGACATGCTGTAAGGAGGAAGGAAGTATGGGCATTTGACCTTTATGGCCTACGGGAGCCACTAGTGAAGCAAGCACGTTGCTTCCCTATGTGCCTGCCTACTCCTTCTCCCACCAGTCCATCCATTATCTTAATCATTTCAAGACTTACAACTGATAAAAAGAGACTGTTTTAAAGTCTCTTGGGCATTTTGATAAGCAGGATGATTTCACAATATATGTGTTTTCTTTTTATATTTTAAGAAAATGTGAATGAAGGATCATCTCAAAGCTGATATTCAGGAAAACTTTGTGTATAAAGTAGTTGTTTTTCCCATGAGTTCTAAGCAATTTTTGTGGTTGTTTCTGTCACTTTTTTTGTTAAAAGCCCACCATGTTCCAGGCACTGAGCTAACCATTTTATGTTTTTTTCCTTATTTTACAGTTTAGGCTGTTAAGAGTCAGAGAATGTGAGAGAGCCAAATTTCTTTTTTAAAGTAAAGCCACGCGAGTGAAATAATATCAATAGATCAAGGCAATGATCATCAATGACTACTAAAACTATTAGGTGAAAAGTTGACAAGGAACTTTATAATGGATGGAGCAGGCTAACAACACCTGAACCCAGTGCTGAATTCTAACAGCACAGGAAGAAGGATCATCGGGCATGATGTGTCTCCTGATGGGATGTATTAGAAAGTATGCAACACAACCTGTGAAGTAATTTTACCAAAACCCTGAATCTGGTCAAGTCTCTCTAGAGCTAACTATTATTTTTCAGTAAGTAATTGAAGGGGAAGAGGAAGGAGAAGGAACTTGTAGCTTAAGAGACATTATCAACCAAATGTAATATCTGGACCTTGTTCGTATTCTGATTTGAACAGACCTTTCCTGTTTTTTGCTCTGTTCTGTTTTTGAAGTCAGTTGTGGAAATCTGAATACTGGATATTTGATATTAAGGAATTATTAATTTTCAGTTCTTGTGGGACTTCCCTGGCAGTCCAGTGGTTAAGACTGTGCTTTCAATGCAGGGGGAGCAGGTTTTTTATCCCTGGTTGGGGAACGAAGATCCCACATGCTGCACAGGGTGGCACACACACACACAAAAATTAAGTTCTTGTCTTTTAGAAATGTATACCGAGGTATTTACTGATGAAAGGATATTTATGGGATTTACTTCAGTATAATTAATTGAGGAGGACAGGGAAGGAGCTAGGAGAGGGTAAAGGTTAAACAAGTTTATCTTTGTATTGATAATTGTTGAAGCTGAGTGATGGATGTAGAGGACTCATACAGCATTCTCTCTACTTCTTTGTTTGAAAATGTCCAAATAAAAGAGTTAAAAGGTAAAAAGAGCACACAGTGGGTATTCAATAAATACATGCTGATTCAATAGAAATTTTTTAAAATTAGGCTTCTACATCTTTGCTTAAATCAGCAGATTATTGATGGCAGTTAGGTTTGCAATGGGAAAGAAATACTACATTGAACCTCTATGTAGCTTTATTCTCAGGAGTAATTAATCTTGAAAAAAGTGTTACTAGATTATAATAAGGGAAAAAGGAACTCCCAGCAAGGAAACTTCCACAGAGCCACCCAGAACCTTCTGCCTTTCAAATGGGCTTAGGCCTGGAGCATGAGCTATACTGGTGTTAATACAGCTGATGGAGCCCAAAGATTTACCCAACTCAAATGAACATGTTCCCAAGAGCATCATGGGCCTTAATCAAAGCCTCTAGGGAGCCATGTCTAACTAGCTTTTGAAAATTATTTTGCAGAAAGTTTCTCAGTTGTTTTAACATTGACCTGCTGTGGAGACAGATGGAATCTAAATTGATATTCAACATTTTGTCTCTAATTCCAGATTAACCTAGAAGTTCAAACCATTACCAATGCTATAAAAACTGAAATTGTAGAATTTCAGTAAACATAGAAGTTATTTTCTAATAATGTTTCTAGTTTTATAGTTGTTTTACAGTTTATATAAATGTGGTATTGATTGCCATACAACACAGTATTATACAGAGGCAGTATAATGTAATAGTTAAGAGTATGGGCTTTTGAGCCAGACTGCCTGGCTGTGAATCTTGGCTTTGCCACTTACTAGCAGAATGACCTTGAGCAAGTTACTTAACCTCTCTGTGCTTGTTTCCTCATACATAAAATGGGAATAATAATAGTAACCAGTCAGGGTTTTCCAGAGAAACAGAATCAGTAGGAGATAACTGTATATACATATATAGTATATGTTTCCAGGCCATCAGGCTGGAAATTCTTGGTCAGGATCTGATGCTACAGTCTTAAGGCAAAATTTCTTCTTTCACAGAGGAACCTCAGTTTTGCCTATAAGGCCTTTCAGCTGATTGAACAAGACCCACCCACATTATTAAGGATAATTTCCTTTAGTTAAAGTCAGCTGATTGTAGATGTTAATCACATCTACAAAACACCTCCACAGCAACACCCAGATTAATTAGTATTTGATTGAATAACTGGGTTCTATAGCCTAGTCAAATTGACACATAAAGCTTACCATTATACCTACTATCAAATTCATAAAAATTGTGAAAATTTAATGAGTTAATGCATGTAAAGTACTTAGAACAGAGCCGAACACATAGGAGGCACTCATAAAGGTTAGCTATTATTGTATACTCTTTAAATCCCAGAAGTACTCTATTTCTAGAAAAGATAATAAGATTTAGTGATAGTTACTATGAAATCATAATATATCTGTGCTAGATAGAACCTTGGAGGTCTTCTAGGCCAGCCTCTCAACTTAAAAATATGGAGGCCGAGGTCCAATCTGTTTTTCATAGTGCAGCCATAGTGATTTTGCTTTTTTACAGTAATGAACAGTATACAGAGAAAGCCCTGCCCTCATGCGGCTTACATCTTAATAAGATACCCATAGTTTCTGTCCCAACTCTAACCAATATTCTTATTCATTTTCATGCAGGAAGGGAATGAGAGAATTGGGTTCAGAGACTGTGCTACAGGCCAAGTGCCCCCAAGCAAGTAGAAATGTTTATACTCAACTTTTAGATTCAGAGGCTTGGAACCTAAGGTTTTCCCACATTGGCATCATTATCTTATTTGAAATTTTAAAGTAGTCCTTCTAGGGACTTCCCTGGTGGCGCAGTGGTTAGGAATCCGCCTGCCAGTGCAGGGGATGCGGATTCTAGCCCTGGTCTGGGAAGATCCCACATGCCACGGAGCAACTAAGCCCATGTGCCACGACTACTGAACCTGCACTCTAGAGCCCGCGAGCCACAACTACTGAGCCCGCGAGCCACAACTTCTGAGCCCACGTGCCACAACTACTGAGCCCGTGTGCCACAACTACTGAAGCCTGTGCGCCTAGAGCCCGTGCTCCACAACATGAGAAGCCACTGCAATGAGAAGCCCACGCACCACAACAAAGAATAGCCCCTGGCTCGCCGCAACTAGAGAAAGCCCGCACGCAGCAACGAAGACCCAACACAGCCAAAAATTAATTAATTAATTAATTTAAAATAAATAAAAATAAAAAAATAAAGTAGTCCTTCTATGGGGTCTCTTTTCATCAGGACTTAAGTCATTTCTCAAGAATATACTAAATACTCCTGAGGGCCTGAGGGAAATAAAAAATGTACTTTCTTAGCACCTGATTTTCAACCACTGTGAAACTTGGCCACTGGGCAAGTTGTCTCATTCCCTTGACATGAAGACCCATTAACAAAAACTGCATAGAAGTATGAATAATAAATCTGTAGGACATTTACAGTTTGACAAAGCACTTTTAAGAGCTAGGCAGAGCAAGTATTATTATCCCCACTTTATTAAGGAGGAAGCTTAGGCTCAAAGTTGTAAAGTGAGTCGCCCAGGGCTTCCCTGGTGGCGCAGTGGTTGAGAATCTGCCTGCCAATGCAGGGCACGAGGGTTCGAGCCCTGGTCTGGGAAGATCCCACATACCGCGGAGCAACTACGCCCGTGAGCCACAACTACTGAGCCTGCGCGTCTGGAGCCTGTGCTCCGCAACAAGAGAGGCCGCAATAATGAAAGGCCCGCGCACCGCGATGAAGAGTGGCCCCCACTTGCCGCAACTAGAGAAAGCCCTCGCACAGAAACGAAGACCCAACACAGCCATAAATAAATAAATAAATAAAATAAAAATTGTATAACTTAAAAAAAAAAAATTATATAAAAAAAAAGTGAGTCGCCCAGAACTACATAGTAAATAGCAGATCATGGCTGCCTAATTCGTAGTGTAATGTGCTCTCTGTTGTGTTATTCTACTGGCTATGTCCAGGGGATAGAAATCTGGAGAAGAGTTACTTCTCAACTCTGCAGAAGGTTCCCTTCCTTAGTTCTAAAGTGAAGGCAGTCTTTAGCCATACTTAATCACATTTGAATATAACTTTTCTACTTTGCTTTGAACAAATGACAATCAATATTTTTAAATCTGCAACTAAGTTTAACTGAGAAAAAGCCTCTGTGAAGTCTGGAAATGAACTTTCTCAGTAATGTGCACCTTTCTTTGGATTGGACCTAAATGTGCCTTTAGTAATGTTAATTTTGCTAGATTTTATGGGTATGCTTATAAATTTAGGACTTATTCTTTTTATGTCTTTTTTTTTTTTAAAGTCCTTCAATCAGTTATTTATTTATTTATTTATTTATGGCTGTGTTGGGTCTTCGCTTCTGTGCGAGGGCCCTCTCCAGTTGCGGCAAGCGGGGGCCACTCCTCATCGCGGTGCGCGGGCCTTACACTATCGCGGCCTCTCTCGTTGCGGAGAACAGGCTCCAGACGCACAGGCTCAGTAATTGTGGCTCACGGGCCCAGTTGCTCCGTGGCATGTGGGATCTTCCCAGACCAGGGCTCGAACCCGTGTCCCCTGCATTAGCAGACAGACTCTCAACCACTGCGCCACCAGGGAAGCCCTAGGACTTATTCTTTTTTTTTTTTTTTTTTTTTTTTTTTTTTTTTTTTTTAAATTTATTTATTTATTTTTGGCTGAGTTGAGTCTTTGTTGCTGCGCGTGGGCGTTTCTCTAGTTGCAGCGAGCGGGGGCCACTCTTCGTTGCGGTGCGCGGGCCTCTCACTGCAGTGGCCTCTCCCGTTGCAGAGCACGGGCTCTCGGTGCGCGGGCTTCAGTAGTTGTGGCTCGTGGGCTCTAGAGCGCAGGCTCAGTAGTTATGGCGCACGGGCCCAGTTGCTCCGCGGCATGTGGGATCTTCCCGGAGCAGGGCTCGAACCCGTGTGCCCTGCATTGGCAGGCGGATTCCCAACCACTGTGCCACCAGGGAAGCCCCTAGGACTTATTCTTACTTTAATTAGCCATAATTATCTGAAACTTGAACTTTGGAATGTTTTTTCTCCTCATTTTTTAATTCCGCCAGGTCACGATGGTAGCTCTGAAACTAATATATGCACCTTTTATTATTTGGCAAATATTTCTCCAACAAATATAAGATTATTTTAAATTGCTTTCCTATTCACAGTGTGGAGTGCAGTAAAACAAGGAAATCTATGAAATTAGCTTCACCTTTGTTCCTGTCTCTACTATACCGTTTGGTATATTATATTGTAATCATTTATTTGTCTGTGGTTTTTGAGGATGAGGACTTTGTCATGGCATTTTCAGAGGTAGTGTAGTATAAATAAAAGAAAATAAACTTTGGAGTCAGTCAGACCTGGTTCCAAATCCTAGGTCTATCACTTTCCAGCTGAGGGCCCTTGGGCAAATTTGTTAACCTCTGAGCCTCAGTTTACATACCTTTAAAATAAGGAAAATAATACCAACTTCATAAGGTTGTTATGACAAATTATTAAATGCACCCAACACAGTTCTGCTACGTAATAGGTGCTTCACGAATATTTGATATTCCTCTCCTTTTCGTGTTAGCATCCCTAGGCTAACAGGGATACTTACAAAAAAGTTTGTTACTTAAAGTCTTATTAAACTTTTGTTGATTGACTGAATGATTGTTTGAATACATATTTTGTCAAAGAAGAATCATATTTAAAGAATAAACAGTTATTATAGAATGAATTTGCTATTAAATTTAACTTTTTTCAATTTAGTTGTAACTTAAAAATGTATTCTGTCTACATTTCAAAATTATTGGTGCTGTGGCTAGTGAGTGGAGGTTAACACTGCATAGTCTCACTGCACCAAGCTCTCTGCTTTCTACGTCTTATGAGGCTTCTTGCCTTTTAGGTATTCCATGTGGTTACCATTTTGGAAGTGTTTGTTTTAAGGAAGAAATGTTGCCCTTATCTTCCTTGTCCTTCCTCATGGCATCCTTTTGGTTTCTCTCGTTTATAACACTCACCTTACTCTAGATTGTACTGACGTTATTTGTAGACTTGTCTTTGGCCACAAAGAGCTCAAAATCTACGACCGAGGTTCTTAACTTATTCAAGGTTCTTGAATAATCTTTTTGAGACTATGATAGAAGGTATGAAGTGTCGCCCTAGAAGAATGTACATATGTACAAACAAAAGTTTTCTTATTAGTTCTGGAGGTTCATGGACTCCAGGGTAAAGACTCTTTTTCTAGATTGTGTGTTTCTTAAGAGCAATACCTGGGGGTACTTACCTGGTGGTCCAGTAGGTAAGACTCCGCGCTTCCAGTGTAGGGGGCCAGGGTCCGATCCCCGGTCGGGGAACTAGATTCCACGTGCCTGCCGCCACTAAGAGTCCGCATGCTGCAACTAAGGAGCCTGCAAGCTGCCACTAAGAAGCGTGCAAGCCACAACTAAGAGCCCGCATGCCGCAACTAAGACCCGGCGCAGCAAAAACAGATAGATAGATAGATAGATACTTAAAAAAAAAAAAAAGCAATACCTGGGTTTCATTGACCTTTGACAGAGCCTACTGTGTATGTAGGAGATACTCAGCAAATAGTTTCTGAATTGATGAATTTAAATGCAAAATGAAAACCTTCAGGTTTCTTACTACAGAATCTCTAAACATATCTTTTTTGTTTCCTTAGGCTTCCATCTCAGTGGCACAGTAACTGAGCCGGCCACTACTTCTGAACCAGCAGTGACTTATAAAGTTGCCATCAGTTTTGATCGATGCAAAATCACTTCAGTGGCGTGTGGCTGTGGGAACAAAGACATATTCTACTGTGCCCATGTGGTAGCGCTCTCACTCTACAGGATCCGTAAACCAGACCAAGTCAAACTGCGTCTTCCTATCTCAGAAACCCTTTTCCAGATGAATAGGGACCAGCTACAAAAGTTTATTCAGTATTTAATCACGGCACACCACACTGAGGTTCTTCCTACTGCACAGAAGCTGGCAGATGAGATTCTATCCTCCAACTCCGAAATCAACCAAGTAAACGGTAATTGTACAACATTTTTGTTGCTAAAAATATATTTTGTTGCTTTATTGCATGTTTAGAGATTGGGATACATTTGCCATTGTAATCACTCAACCTTAATCAGTTCATTCTATCCAAACTATTTATTAACTCTGTTTCTTAAAGCAATCCAATTGTCCGCCTCACAAAGGTTTGGCAAAAAAGGACAGAGAATGTTAGAGTTACATATTGATCTAGTTTATGGACTTCATTTGTCCATACAATCCCTGCCCCAGGAGCCTGTGATATTCAGGAGTGAGAGAAAGCATAAAATAATTAGTGCCATTCAGTGAACTGAAATGGATATGAGAATTCCTTAACATTTCAGAAACCTGCATAACATCAGGGTTATTCCAAAGAGCATCTGCTAGCATTGTGTTTATGAGCTATATAATGGGAGGGTTTATGGATGGAGAAAGATATTATGTTCACTTACTCATTCAACAAGTATATGTTGAGTACCTACACTGTGCAAGTGGTAGCGCTGATTGTTGAGAGCATAAAACAGATATGGTTCCTGCCTTCAAACAGCTTATAATCTAGTAGAAAAGACAGCTAAGTCTGAAATAAATGCTTGCCTTTATTATGAAGCCAGGTTGTAGATACTTAATCACAGGAAACCGTTGAAGAATTTTGAGAAGAGGAGCTATATGAGCCAATTTTTCATTTTGTTGGTTAGGTCCTACTATGTTCCAGGCATCATGCAAGAGACTTTATACATGTTTATATATGTTAATTCATTTAGTTTTCAAAACTACCCTGTGAGGTAGGTATTATAACCATTTCCGTTTTATAAATAAGGAAATTATTTATAACCTAGGCTCACCTGATTTCAGAACTCAGGTTTTTAATGCTTCTCTCTACTACCTCTCTATTTTTAGAAGAAACTTTGGTATTAGTGTGAACAAGGCAGTGAGACCAGATGAATGGCCTGTATAATACTATAGTATGTGCCAAAGGGCCTGCTTTTCTCAGTTGCCCAATAGAGCTAATCAAGTCCTACACACAGCCTCACCACTCCTCAGAAATAAGGATAGTCAGACAGGCTTCCAGGAACTCTTGCTAACTAGCCGAAATAATCGTCTGTTGCTTTATCCTCAAAGTTGTAGTGTTTACATGGTAACTGAGCTCTATTTGAGAGATACTGTTAAAGAGTAACTTTATATATATATATATAATCTTCTTATCCCACATAGGGAGGCTGTTCTATTTCTCTGGCCTCCTTAAGTCTAGAGTTCTTAGGGACCTGAGTTCAGATCCAGGTCTGTTAACACCACAGCTGGGCTATGGCCTACTTTCGTGCATCATTCCCACTAGCTCTTTCTCAGAATTTTTGCCTATATCCAAGCTCTCTTGCCTTTTCTTGAACTAACCACCTTGGTTGAGTACCTGTATTGCACCTGCCTTGTTCGTCACCACTGTCACCAAAGCAACCCTCTTTCCCCTTTACCACTGTGCTGAAGCAATCTTTATTCCTCGTTATACCTCCCATCTCAGCATCTTATTATTTGTCTGAAATTAGTCTAAGTTGCCACAGTGAACTTGAGATGTTATTCTCAACCTTCCCCAGGAACTACTCCTTCTGTACCTGTGTTTATTCCAGACTAATATTAGCTTTCTACCCCAGGTTCCCTAGTATTCCACAAGGTCTTTCTTAATATATTTCTAATAACCAGTGCTGATATAGGCAATGTTACTGAAAATGGTGAGGGGGAGGAGTGGATATATCTTAGAGGCAACATGGACGGGATTCAATATCCAGGTGTGTAGGATGGGTGGGGAGTGAAGAAGAGGAAGATGAGAAAAAACTCAGTTCCAGAATGTCCAGCTACGATGGCTGGATTTGACAATAATGTTGCCATTCACTTAGGGAACGTAAGGGGAGGGATAAATTTAGGAGGAAGACGAATTCAGTTTAAGTTTGAGGTGCTTGTAGAACACTTAGGTGAAGATTTCTGATACAAAATTGGGTATGTGGATCTGGAACTGAGGACAAAAGTCAGAATTTTGGAGTTATTAGCATAGAGATGATCTTTGAAGTCCTGTTTCTGTTCCCTGCTAGATCTATAAACACCTAGGACATCTTCCGTCTCCTCTCTCTAAAGCCCTACTCTTCACCAAAACAGACTTTAAAAAGCAGGAATAAAATTTCTAAAACTGCTAGCTACCTGCTTTTTTTTTTTTTTAATTTATTTAATTTTGGCTGCGTTGGGTCTTCGTTGCTGCATGTGGGCTTTCTCTAGTTGCGGTGAGCGGGGACTACTCTTTGTTGTGGTGTGTGCGCTTCTCATTGCGGTGGCTTCTCTTGTTGTAGAGCACAGGCTCTAGGCGCGTGGGCTTCAGTAGTTGTGGCACACGGGCTCATTAGTTGTGGCTCATGGGCTCTAGAGTGCAGGCTCAGTAGTTGTGGCGCACGGGCTTAGTTGCTCCACGGCATGTGGGATCTTCCCAGACCAAGGCTCGAACCCATGTCCCCTGCATTGGCAGGCGGATTCTTAACCACTGCGCCACCAGGGAAGCCCTAGCTACCTGCTTTTAATCCCAGGAATGGATCCAGGTATTGCTGTGCTCCTCATGTCCCTGAAAACTTTTATTAGTCCCTGTAAGTGGTTTTAGCTAGACTTTGCCTTGTCCCCTTTGGATTGGTGACTCAATTTGGACTATCTTTCCAACTCTTCATTTAGCACTGCTCCATGCTCTGTTTGTGATTTTCTCTGGTAACTCCATACCCCGAGATTCTCTGGCATATAGCGTCCAGGCCAGGGCTTCAGTTGCTCTTTATCCATACAGAGAGTTTGGATACCAAGAGAAAATTATGATAACTTGAGGAGTTAGGTCAGGAACCATGTCATACAAATTTCTGAGTCTCCATCACCAGGCATGGTACCTGGAAAATAATAAGGTTTTGTTGAATGAATACAGCCATGCACATACAGGTGATGAAACAGGGGCCAGTGTAGGAATTTGCAAAATAGAATGAGAAATGAGGAGAAGCTAGCAAGTAACTATAAAATTGAGTTTTAAGTATGAAATTGAATTTTAAGAAGTAAATGGTCAACAATGTTGAATATTGTGGAAGACACAGACCAGAACTAACAAACATAGAACAGCAATTTGGGGGAAATAAAGACTATGCAGAGAGAAGAAAACCTTGAAAAATTATTATTAATATCATCATAGGAATAGAAGAAGATATTGTAACCATGAAATAAAAACTGGATACTATAAAAAGAAATTCACAGAACAGAAAGAACTAATGAATATTACAAATATAATGGCAAAAAAAATTATAAAACTAAGTGATGGAAAATAAAGATAAGGAAAGTTCCTATAGAGTAGAGCAAAAAGACCAAAGAGTTTTTTAAAAAAGAAGATGAAGAGATGAAAAATAGGAAGAAAAAAGGATGTTAAAAATTAAGAGAATGAGTCCTGGAATTCCGATGTTTGAAAAATAGGGATTCCAGAAATAGAAAACAGAGGTAAGGAATTCATCAATAAAATAATTAAAGAATGTTTTCTAGAACAAAAATGTGTGAGTGTCCAAAGTGAAAGGATTCCACTAAATGCCCAGCAATGGGAAAAGAAGAATCTTTTGAATAAATAAGGCTGGATCAATTGGAAATTCATTCTGGGGAAAAAAAACTTGATTCCTACCTCATGCCATACAGAAAAATTAATTGCCAATGAATTGCAGATATAAATGTGAAAAGTAAAACAATAAAGCATATAGGAGATAATATGAAAAAAATTTTCATGTTCTTGAGGTAAAAAAAATTTAAGTAGAAGATTGATAAATTGGACTACATTAAAATTTTTAAACTTCCGTTTATCAAAAGGCACCATTAAGAGACTAAAAAGGCACGCAAATAGTGGGAGAAGATATTTACAATACATACAGCTGACAGAGGGTTTGTATCCTAAATACCTTAAGAACCCCTACAAATAGTAAAATGGACAGAGACACAAAAAGGCACTTGGCAAAAAGGATATCCAAGTGGCTAATAAACATATTAAAAGGCACTTTAACTAATTAGTAATCAGGGAAATGCAAATTAAAACCACAGTGAGATTCCACTACATAGCCACCAGAATGGCTAAATTTTTTAAACTATCAGTATCAAGTATTGGTGAGGATATTGAGCAACTGGAACTAATATATTGCAGGTAGGAGTGTAAATTGTTACAGTCACTTTGGGAAACTGTTGGGTATCATCTAACTCAAGTTGAACCTATGTGTACCCTACGACCCAGAAATTCTTCTCCTAGATGTCTACCCAGTGGAAATGAGTAGCATAATTTGTGAGAGCCTGAAATAGAAACAATCCAAATGTCCATCAGCAGTAGAATGGCTTAATAAATTAATACGTTCATGTAATGGAATACTATATATCAATGAAAATAAATTGTTTTGCTAAACATAATAATATGAGTGAATCTTACAAACATGATGTTGAGTGAAATAAGCCAGACACAAAAGAATAAATGTTGTATGATTCCATTTATGTAAAGTTCAAAAACAAGTCCCTAGTGTTAGAAGTCAGGTTAGTGGTTAATTTGGGAGAAGAGGAAGGGAGATGGTGTTTGCAAAGGGGCTTCTAGGCTGCTGGTAGTATTCTGTTTTCTTGACTTCAGTGATAGTTATTATAATCACTATGTGATAATTCATCAAGCTTTACAATTAAGATTTGTGCACTTTCCATAATTCATATTTCAATTAAAATTTCTAAATTTAATTTAAAAAGCTGTGTGTTTGTATGCATGCATATGTGTATACACATATGTGTATGTACCGAACAAAAAGACGGGAAGAAAATACACCATGATATTAACAAGGAAACTTATGGTTGGAGGCACTATGAGTGGATTTTTATTTTCTTTATTCTTTAGTATATTTTCTACAATAAGCATGTATTGTTTTTATAACTTAAAAAAGGATGTTTAAGAATGAAAGAAAAATTGATTCCACAGACTTATCAGTTCCCTCAGGACAGGTCTCACTGTTACAGTCTTAATGCTAACTTGGAGCCTCAACCCACATGATAGTTTGTTTAATAATTATTTATAAAACATCCTTTTATTTTATCTTCACTTGTTATCGTTTATCTTATAATCCTGTGGAAATTTTCATACAAAAATGTCAAAGTATCATTTATATTGACCAAGTCCACTTTACCACTACTGAGGGTAATTAGTTTCATACTCATCTCTTTTTATAAAAAGACTAAAATGTTCTAACCAGTGAACACATATAAGGATATATTTATCTTTTGTTTTTAACCAAAGGATCATTTTTTTTTAAGATTTTGCCTGGGAGTTAGTGAGAGAGCTAGAGAAGCTGGTTGTGAACTCCAGGCCTGGTTTATCTAGTTAAAATTATCTTTGTTCTTATTCGTTCATTCCTAAATGCTGTACCCTTCTCTGCTATCTGACCTTTAATGTTGCAATTTCTTAAAAATTAATCTTAAATTTTCTCCTCTTATTCTATATGATCTCTGCAGGCAATCTCAGCTACCTCCTTTACCTTAATGTCATCTATGTATTATGACTCACAGATTTACTTCTCCTATATCCAACTGACTATTCTATATCAAAGACATCCCAAAATCAACATATCCAAACATGAATTTATCTTCTTCCTCAAACTTGCACAATAAATAGCACCATCATCTAGCCACTAGATCATGATAGAACACTTTTTTTCTCATAATCCACATGCATTCCAGTGCAAGACCTGTTAATTTTACCTCTCAAATATCTTTCATCATTTTCCACTTCTCTCTGTTGATACTGTCATCACCCTAAATAAAACCACTATAATCTCCCACCTAAATTGCTACTATAGCCTTCTAACTGATCTTTCCATATCCACTGTTGCTCCCTTCTATTCCATTCTCCACACAGCCATCCAAAGTAACTTTTCTATAACTACAGATTTTGTCATATCACTTCTTGTTTAAAATCCTTCAATGGCCTCCTGTTGCACTTAGGGTAAAATCCAAATTTCATGCGGCCTACAAAACCTTGCATGATCTGGCTTTTGCCTTCATTTTCACATGATATTCCCTCTCCTTGGAATACTCTTCCTATCCTCTCCCCCTTGTTATAGATGTACTTAATTACCACAATGATTTATGGCTTCATGCTTTTTTGAGCAAAAAATACACACAGTATTTCCTCCAGTCTCTGCCAGGCTAACTCTTATTCATTCCTCAATTATTCACTTAAATGTCACTTTCTCGGGGAAAACTTATTTGACCTTTCTTTACACACAGATATGTACCTGGGTGATTATTTGCTTGACATCCCTTTCCCCAACTAGTCTATCAGCTCCACAAGGACAGGGACTATGTCTGCTTATTTAACACTGTCTATCCAGTGTTTGGCACAGGCCCCTGGCACATAGGAGGCTCTCAATAAATATTGAACAAACGGAAATGTCTTAGAAAATCCTTCTTGGGCCTTTTGGGTTTTTTTCCGGCCATGCCTCAAGGCTTGCAGGATCTTAGTTCCCAGACCAGGGATCCAACACAGGCCCTCGGCAGTGAGAACCCGAGTCTTCACCACTGGACCGCCAGGGAACTCCCATGACTTTGATTTCTTCAACAGCCACACCAGCTCCATATAGACTGTTACCTGGACGTCTCAAATACTGACTTACTCCCTTTTTTTTTCTGCAAGCACCCATTTTGGCAGCTCAGTTTCTTGTCTCCTGGGTTCCTTATAGACCAGAAAACATTTACGCAGTTTACCTTCCTTTCTTTACTATCAGATAAACAAACCCTTTTGAAGTTTTAGGTGAAATTTTACTGTTAATAACTCTCTAGGCTTTGCCTTATCCTAGCCTAATGTAAGGTACCTAATGCCGTGCCTGGCACATAGTAGGGGCCTAATCACTGCTTGCCGTTATTATAATTTTGAGCTCTCATTTTCAAAATCCCCTCCTGGTATTCCAGCAGTAATTGCACTATCCCAGAAGTTTTCCATCATGTGCACACTCGGTATTAATAAACTGTGCCTGATTTCTTACACAGCTGCTGCTACTACCACCAGCTGGGCCCAAAAGATGCACCAGTTTGCTCCATACCCCTTCAAATCCTTAGAGGTGGTGTCACTCCACACCTCCAATCTGTTGACTAAGGCTAGCTCCCCTGGGAGACTGGGTCCTGCTCCTGATTTTTCTTTTTCTAGTTGAACCACCCAAGGGTAAGAATTGGTATTCAAACCATCTCTGCCCCTTGCTTTCGGAGCACCATTGCTATTCTTTCCTCATCAGCAAGGTACTCAGAGGCCCAATCCTTGGTTTATACCTAGTTTATCTTATTTTATCTCACTTCCATCTCTGTAGAGCTAGTGAAAACTAGAATCAGAAGTGAGACTCTGTAATCTGCATTTTTAACAACAAACCCCAAGTGATTAACATTTGAGAATCACTGTACTGGTGAGAACTCTTGTTATTCTCACTGTGCGGAAAATGCATTATTCTGACTTACCCTATATTCTGTGTGGTAGAATAAACCAAGAAAGGATTTGGCTATTTTCAGACACACCATCCAGCTTACATTCAGGGTCTGAAACCAGGTGGTAGATCACAGCAATATGAGGCTAGAGGCCAAAGTATAGCTTTGTAGTGAAGAACAAGACTTTGAAGAGAGACCAACATATAGATTCTAACTCATATAATTTCCATCTGTTATATTACTTACCTGTATAAGCTTCAGTTGTTTTCGCTTTAAAATTAGGATAATAATGCCACCTCATAGAGTTGTTGGGAGAGTTCACTGGAATATACTCAACAGATATTCACTGAGCATCTACTATGTGACAGGCACTGTTCACATGTTGCAAATATACCAGGAAATAAAACAATTTATGCCCACAAGGAGCATACATTCTAGTGGGGATGTGTATAAAAAGTGCTTAGACTCTGGCGTGGAGGAAACATTCAATGAATGGCTGTTATTAACAAATATTTAAGGATAAGGAGTGTATTTGTTTTTCTTTGCCACTTTCAGTTTACAGAAGAAGTATAGGATATATTATTTGCCCACCTGGAGCTAAAATCAAGGTGGTCAATAGGACAAACTTTTGTTCATTCTATAAATATTAACTCAGTGCTGTAATGATCCAGGCACTGTGAGGTTTAAAAATGAATCTGTACACTAGTCTTTAAAAACTTCAATTTAGTTGGGAATATATGAGAAGTGCACAATTCCAACGTAAAAGAAAATGAAAACAGGTCTTCTGAATAGCCAAAGCGATCTTTTTTTTTAAAATATATAAATATATATATATATATCTTTAACATCTTTATTGGAGTATAATTGCTTTACAATGGTGTGTTAGTTTCTGCTTTATAACAAAGTGAATCAGCTATACATATACATATATCCCAATATCTCCTCCCTCTTGCGTCTCCCTCCCACCCTCCCTATCCCACCCCTCTAGGTGGTCACAAAGCACCAAGCTGATCTCCCTGTGCTATGCGGCTGCTTCCCACTAGCTAGCTATTTTATGTTTAGTAGTGTATATATGTCCATGCCACTCTCTCACTTTGTCCCAGCTTACCCTTCCCCCTCCCCGTATCCTCAAGTCCATTCTGTAGTAGGTCTTCGTCTTTATTTCCATCTTGCCCCGAGGTTCTTCATGAACATTTTTTTTTTTTTTTAGATTCCATATATATGTGTTAGCATACAGTATTTGTTTTTCTCTTTCTGACTTACTTCACTCTGTAGGACAGACTCTAGGTCCATCCACCTCACTACAAATAACTCAATTTCGTTTTTTTATGGCTGAGTAATATTCCATTGTATATATGTGCCACATCTTCTTTATCCGTTCATCTGTCAATGGACACTTATGTTGCTTCCATGTCCTGGCTGTTGTAAATAGAGCTGCAATGAACATTGTGGTACACGACTCTTTTTGAATTACGGTTTTCTCAGGGTATATGCCCAGTAGTGGGATTGCTGGGTCGTATGGTAGTTCTATTTTTAGTTTTTTAAGGAGCCTCCATACTGTTCTCCATAGTAGCTGTATCAATTTACATTCCCACCAACAGTGCAAGAGGGTTCCCTTTTCTCCACACCCTCTCCAGCATTTATTGTTTATAGATTTCTTGATGATGGCCATTCTGACTGGTGTGAGATGATATCTCATTGTACTTTTGATTTGCATTTCTCTAATGATTAATGATGTTGACCATTCTTTCATGTGTTTGTTGGCAATCTGTATATCTTCTTTAGAGAAATGTCTGTTTAGGTCTTCTGCCCATGTTTGGATTGGGTTGTTTGATTTTTTAATATTGAGCTTCATGAGCTGTTTGTATATTTTGGAGATTAATCCTTTGCCCATTGATTCATTTACAAATATTTTCTCCCATTCCGAGGGTTGTCTTTTCATCTTGTTTATGGTTTCCTTTGCTGTGCAAAAGCTTTTAAGTTTCATTAGGTCCCATTTGTTTATTTTTGGTTTTATTTCCATTTCTCTAGGAGGTGGGTCAAAAAGGATCTTGCTGTGATTTATGTCAGAGAGTGTTCTTCCTATGTTTTCCTCTAAGAGTTTGATAGTGTTTGGCCTTACATTTAGGTCTTTAATCCATTTTGAGTTCATTTTTTGTGTATGGTGTTAGGGAGTGTTCTAATTTCATTCTCTTACATGTAGCTGTCCAGTTTTCCCAGCACCACTTATTGAAGAGGCTGTCTTTTCTCCACTGTATATTCCTGCCTCCTTTATCAAAAATAAGGTGACCATATGTGCATGGGTTTATCTCTGGGCTTTCTATCCTGTTTGATTGATCTATATTTCTGTTTTTGTGCCAGTACCATACTGTCTTGATTACTGTAGCTTTGTAGTATAGTCTGAAGGCAGGGAGCCTAATTCCTCCAGCTCTGTTTTTCTTTCTCAAGATTGCTTTGGCTATTCGGGGTCTTTTGTGTTTCCATACAAATTGTGAAATTTTTTGTCCTAGTTCTGTGAAAAATGCCATTGGTAATTTGATAGGGGTTGCATTGAACCTGTAGATTGCTTTGGGTGGTAGAGTCATTTTCACAATGTTGGTTCTTCTAATCCAAGAACATGGTATATCTCTCCATCTATTTGTATCATCATTAATTTCTTTCATCAGTGTCTTATAATTTTCTGCATACAGGTCTTTTGTCTCCTTAGGTAGGTTTATTCCTAGATATTTTATTCTTTTTGTTGCAATGGTAAGTGGAAGTGTTTTCTTAATTTCACTTTCAGATTTTTCATCATTAGTGTACAGGAATGCAAGAGATTTCTGTGCATTAATTTTGTATCCTGCTACTTTACCAAATTCATTGATTAGCTCTAGCAGTTTTCTGTGTCATGTCATCTGCAAACAGTGACAGCTTTACTTCTTTTCCAATTTGGATTCCTTTAATTTGTTTTTCTTCTCTGATTGCTGTGGCTAAAACTTCCAAAACTATGTTGAATGATAGTGGTGAGAGTGGGCAACCTTGTCTTTTTCCTGATCTTAGTAGAAATGGTTTCAGTTTTTCACCATTGAGGACAATGTTGGCTGTGGGTTTGTCATATATGGCCTTTATTATGTTGAGGAAAGTTCCCTCTATGCCTACTTTCTGGAGGGTTTTTATCATAAATGGATGTTGAATTTTGTCGAAAGCTTTTTCTGCATCTATTTAGATGATCATATGGTTTTTCTCCTTCAATTTGTTAATATGGTTTATCCCAATGATTGATCTGTGTATATTGAAGAATCCTTGCATTCCTGGGATAAACCCCACTTGATCACAGTGTATGATCCTTTTAATGTGCTGTTGGATTCTGTTTGCTAGTATTTTGTTGAGGATTTTTGCATCTATGTTCATCAGTGATATTGGCCTGTAGTTTTCTTTCTTTGTGACATCTTTGTCTGGTTTTGGTATCAGGGTGATGGTGGCCTCGTAGGATGAGTTGGGGAGCGTTCCTCCCTCTGCAATATTTTGGAAGAGTTTGAGAAAGATAGGTGTTAGCTGTTCTCTAAATGTTTGATAGAATTCGCCTGTGAAGCCATCTGGTCCTGGGCTTTTGTTTGTTGGAAGATTTTTAATCACATTCTCAATTTCAGTGCTTGTGATTGGTGTGTTCATATTTTCTGTTTCTTCCTGGTTCAGTCTAGGAAGGTTGTGCTTTTCTAAGAATTTGTCCATTTCTTCCAGGTTGTCCATTTTATTGGCATATTGTTGCTTGTAGTAATCTCTCATGATCCTTTGTATTTCTGCAGTGTCAGTTGTTACTTCTCCTTTTTCATTTCTAACTCTATTAATTTAAGTCTTCTCCCTTTCATTCTTGATGAGTCTGGCTAGTGGTTTACCAATTTTGTTTATCTTCTCAAAGAACCAGCTTTTAGTTTTATTGATCTTTGCTATCGTTTTCTTCATTTCTTTTTCATTTATTTCTGATCTGATATTTATGATTTCTTTCCTTCTGCTAACTTTGGGGTTTTTTTGTTCTTCTTTCTCTAATTGCTTTAGGTATAAGGTTAGGTTGTTTATTTGAGATGTTTCTTTTTTCTTAAGGTAGGATTGTATTACTATAAACTTCCCTCTTAGAACTGCTTTTGCCGCATCCCATAGGTTTTGGGTCGTCGTGTTTTCGTTGTCATTTGTTTCTAGGTATTTTTTGATTTCCTCTTTGATATCTTCAGTGATCTCTTGGTTATTAAGTACTGTATTGTTTAGCCTCCATGTGTTAGTATTTTTTACAGATTTTTTCCTGTAATTGATATCTAGTCTCATAGCATTGTGGTCAGAAAACATACTTGATATGATTTCAATATTCTTAAATTTACCAAGGCTTGATTTGTGACCCAAGATATGATCTGTCCTGGAGAATATTCCATGAGCACTTGAGAAGAATGTGTATTCTGTTGTTTTTGGATGGAATGTCCTATAAATATCAATGAAGTCCATCTTGTTTAGTGTATCATTTAAAGCTTGTGTTACCTTATGTATTTTCATTTTGGATGATCTGTCCATTTGTGAAAGTGGGGTGTTAAAGTCCCCTACTATGTTTGTGTTACTGTCGATTTCCCGTTTTATGGCTGTTAATATTTGCCTTATGTTTTGAGGTGCTCCTATGTTGGGTGCATAAATATTTACAACTGTTATATCTTCTTCTTGGATTGATCCCTTGATCATTATGTAATGTCCTTCTTTGTCTCTTGTAATAGTCTTTGTTTTAAAGTCTATTTTGTCTGATGTGAGAATTGCTACTCCACCTTTCTTTTGATTTCCATTTGCATGGAATATCTTTTTTCCATCCCCTCACTTTCAGTCTGCATGTGTCCCTAGGTCTGAAGTGGGTCTCTTGTAGACAGCATATATACAGGTCTTGTTTTTGTATCCATTCAGCCAGTCTGTGTCTTTTGGTTGGAGCATTTAATCCATTTACATTTAAGGTAATTATCGATATGTGTGTTCCTATTACCATTTTCTTACTTGTTTTGGGTTTATTGTTGTAGGTCCTTTCCTTCTCTTGTGTTTCCTGCCTAGAGAAGTTCCTTTAACATTTGTTGTAAAGCTGGTTTCGTGGTGCTGAATTCTCTTAGCTTTTGCTTGTCTGTAAAGCTTTAAATGTCTCCGTCAAATCTGAATGAGATCCTTCCTGGATAGAGTAATCTTGGTTGTAGGTTTTTCTCCTTCATCACTTTAAATATGTCCTGCCACTCCCTTCTGGCTTGCAGACTTTCTGCTGAAAGATCAGATGTTGACCTTATGGGGATTCCCTTGTGTGTTATTTGTTGTTTTTCCCTTGCTGCTTTTAATATTTTTTCTTTGTATTTAATTTTTGATAGTTTGATTAATATGTGTCTTGGCGTGTTTCTCCTTGGATTTATCCTGTATGGGACTCTCTGCGCTTCCTGTACTTGATTGACTATTTCCTTTCCCATATTAGGGAAGTTTTCAACTATAATCTCTTCAAATATTTTCTCAGTCCCTTTCTTTTTCTCTTCTTCTGGGACCCCTATAATTCGAATGTTGGTGCGTTTAATGTTGTCCCAGAGGTCTCTGAGACTGTCCTCAATTCTTTTCATTCTTTTTTCTTTATTCTGCTCTGCAGTAGTGATTTCCACTATTTTATCTTCCAGGTCACTTATCCGTTATTCTGCCTCAGTTATTCTGCTATTGATCCCTTCTAGAGAATTTTAAATTTCATTTGTTGTGTTGTTCATCACTGTTTGTTTGCTCTTTAGTTCTTCTAGGCCCTTGTTAAACGGTTCTTGTATTTTCTCCATTCTATTTCCAAGATTTTGGATCATCTTTACTATCATTATTCTGAATTCTTTTTCAGGTAGACTGCCTATTTCCTCTTCATTTGTTAGGTCTGGTGGGTTTTTGCCTTGCTCCTTCATCTGATGTGTGTTTCTCTGTCTTCTCATTTTGCTTAACTTACTGTGTTTGGGGTCTCCTTTTTGCAGGCTGCAGGTTCGTGGTTTCCGTTGTATTTGGTGTCTGTCCCCACTGGCTAAGGTTGGTTCAGTGGGTTGTGTAGGCTTCCTGGTGGAGGGGACTAGTGCCTGCGTTCTGGTGGATGAGGCTGGATCTTGTCTTTCTGGTGGGCAGGTCCATGTCTGGTGGTCTGTTTTCGGTGTCTGTGACCTTATTATTATTTTAGGCCGCCTCTGTGCTAATGGATGGGGCTGTTTTCCTGTGTTGCTGGTTGTTTGGCCTAGGGTGTTCAGCACTGTAGCTTGCTGGTTGTTGAGTGGAGCTGGGTCGTGGCGTTGAGATGACGACATTTGGGAGATCTTTGCCGTTTGATGTTACGTGGAGCTGGGAGGTCTCTTGTGGACCAGTGTCCTGAACTTGGCTCTCCCACCTCAGAGACACAGCCCTGACGCCTGGCTGGAGCACCAAGAGCCTGCCATCCACACGGCTCAGAATAAAAGGGAGAAAAAAAAAAAAAAGAAAGAAGAAGATAAAGTAAAATAAAAATAAAATAAGGTAAAATAAAATAAAGTTATTAAAATAAAAAATAATTATTAAAAAAAATTTTTAAGTAATAAAAAAAAAAGAAAGAAAGAAGAGAGCAACCAAACCAAAAAACAAATCCACCAATGATAACAAGTGCTATAAAGTGTACTAAAAAAAAAAGAACAAAACATCAGACAGACAGAACCCTAGAACAAATGGTAAAAGCAAAGCTATACAGACAAATTCACACACAGAAGCATACCCATACACACTCACAAATAGAGAAAAAGGGAAAAAAATATATATATATCATTGCTCCCAAAGTCCACCTCCTCAATTTGGGATGATTCGTTGTCTATTCAGGTATTCCACAGATGCAGGGTACATCAAGTTGATTGTGGAGATTTAATCTGCTGCTCCTGAGGCTGCTGGGAGAAATTTCCCTTTCTCTTCTTTGTTCACACAGCTCCTGGGGCTCAGCTTTGGATTTGGACCCCCCTCTGCGTGTAGGTCACCTGAGCCCGTCTGTTCTTTGCTCAGACAGGACGGGGTTAAAGGAGCAGCTGATTCGGGGGCTCTGGCTCACTCAGGCCGGGGGGAGGGAGGGGTACAGATGCGGGGTGAGCCTGCGGCGGCAGAGGCCGTCATGACATTGCAACAGCCTGAGGCGCGCCATGTGTTCTCCCAGGGAAGTTGTCCCTGGATCATGGGACCCTGGCAGTGGCGGGCTGCACAGGCTCCCGGGAGGGGAGGTGTGGACAGTGACCTGTGCTTGCACACAGGCTTCTTGGTGGCTGCAGCAGCAGCCTTAGCGTCTCATGCCCATCTCTGGGGTCCATGCTGATAGCCGTGGCTCGTGCCCATCTCTGGAGCTCCTTTAAGCAGTGCTCTTAATCCCCCCTCCTCGCGCACCAGGAAACAAAGAGGCAAGAAAAAGTGTCTTGCCTCTTTGGCAGCTCCAGACTTTTTCCCTGACTCCCTCCCACCTAGCTGTGGCACACTAGCCCCCTTCAGGCTGTGTTCACCCAGCCAACCCCAGTCCTCTCCCTGGGATCCGACCTCCGAAGCCCGAGCCTCAGCTCCCAGCACCCGCCCGCCCCAGCAGGTGAGCAGACAAGCCTCTCAGGCTGGTGAGTGCTGGTCAGCACCTATCCTCTGTGCGGGAATCTATCTGCTTTGCCCTCCACACCCCTGTGGCTGCGCTCTCCTCCGTGGCTCCGAAGCTTCCCCCCTCCGCCACCTGCAGTCTCCGCCCATGAAGGGGCTTCCTAGTGTGTGGAAACCTTTCCTCCTTCACAACTCCCTCACACTGGTGCAGGTCCCATCCCTATTCTTTTGTCTCTGTTTTTTCTTTTTTCTTTTGCCCTACCCAGGTACATGGGGAGTTTCTTGCCCTTTGGGAGTTCTGAAGTCTTCTGCCAGCGTTCAGTAGGTGTTCTATAGGAGTTGTTCCACATGTAGATGTATTTCTGATGTATTTGTGGGGAGCAAGGTGATCTCCACGTCTTACTCTTCTGCCATCTTGAAGCTCCCCCCCAAAAGCAATCTTGAGAAAGAAAAATGGAGCTAGCGGAATCAGGCTCCCGGACTTCAGACTACACTACAAAGCTACAGTAATCAAGACAGACAAAAAGAGTCATGTACCACAATGTTCATTGCAGCTCTGTTTACAATAGCCAGGACATGGAAGCAACCTAAGTGTCCATCGACAGATGAATGGATAAAGAAGATGTGGCACATATATCCAATGGAATATTACCCAGCCATAAAAAGAAATGAAATTGAGTTATTTGTAGTGAGGTGGATGGACCTAGAGTCTGTCCTACAGAGTGAAGTAAGTCAGAAAGAGAAAAACAAATAGCGTATGCTAACACATATATATGGAATCTAAAAAAAAAAAAATGGTCATGAAGAACCTCGGGGCAAGACGGGAATAAAGATGCAGACCTACTAGAGAATGGACTTGAAGATATGGGGAGGGCAAGGGTAAGCTGGGACAAAGTGAGAGAGTGGCATGGACATATATACACTACCAAATGTAAAATAGCTAGCTAGTGGGAAGCAGCCGCATAGCACAGGGAGATCAGCTTGGTGCTTTGTGACCACCTAGAGGGGTGGGATAGGGAGGGTGGGCGGGAGATGCAAGAGGGAGGAGATATGGGGATATATGTATATGTATAGCTGATTCACTTTGTTATAAAGCAGAAACTAACACACCCTTGTAAATCAATTATACTCCAATAAAGATGTTAAAAAAATACAACAGGTCTTTAGGAGAAGTAATTATAAAGTACTAGGAAGAGTGTTATTGCCTTTTTATGCATATGAGCATAAGATGGACATAGTTTTGACAGATGGCAATGGGGTATATGGCTAATTCAGTGAGGGGGTAAAAAAGTCCTACCAAGTGAACTAAGCAGTAGGTGAGTTTTGGCAGCATTTGCCTCTCTATACTTACTTTATGGTTTCCATTTCTCATTGCAGCCGTGACTATAGAGCTGAGGCAATATTGACGAGAAGTAGTGTTTTTTGGCCAAAGAACAGGTTGTGGGGAGAGGAAGGGAAGTAAAGGATAAAAGCATAAGTAAAGTCATAAGGAAATGTCGTTGACTTCTGCGAATACTAAGTTTCTAGCTGAAACATAGCATAAGTATAGGAAAGCCAAGGTTAGAAATGAAAGGGCCTGACCAGGGAGGGCCCTGAATGCTTAGCTAAATTTGGACTTCATTTATTAAGAATAGTTTATCACTGAAGACTTCTGAGCAGGGAAGTGATATGATCAGAACTTGGTTTAGAATACTACATTTGAAGAAAAGTAGCATATAGTAGATTCCATAAACTGGATGCTTATAGTGTTAATTAGTATTTATAGAATAAATTAATGTGTGAGCCCTCCTGATTCCCTGGAGAATAAGATGCACTAAAAAAGCTTAGCAGGAGCTTCCCAGGTGGCACAGTGGTTAAGAATCCGCCTGCCACTGCAGGGGACATGGGTTTGAGCCTTGGTCCAGGAAGATCCCACATGCCGCGGGGCAACTAAGCCCATGTGCCACAACTACTGAGCCTGCGCTCTAGAGCCCGCAAGCTACAACTATTGAGCCCTCGTGCCACAACTACTGAAGCCCACGTGCCTAGAGCCCATGCTCTGCAACAAGAGAAGCCACCGCAATGAGAAGCCTGCGCGCCAGAACGAAGAGTAGCCCCCACTCACTGCAACTAGAGAAAGCCCATGCACAGCAATGAAGACCCAATGCAGCAAAAATAAATAAATAAATAAATTTATTTTAAAAAGCTTAGCAGAAGAGCAGCTTTTCTCTGCAGATTTCATTTAAGCAAGGCTTTGATATAAGAGTACAAGAAGGTTGGTAGACGTACTGATGAAACACAACATGAATTTGTAACCAACTGCATGACCACACCTATAGAGTATTGACTTACAGTCTTTTGTCACTTGGAGACAGGGTTCTAAAAACTTATCATAGGACTCTGTCTTTGAGAAAGTGACAGAAGAAGATTCAGTTTTCATTCCACAAATATCTCCTCAGTGCTTGTCATATTACCAGCACTGTGCTATAGGTAATTCAACTGTGAGCAAGGAGCTAACAGGCTACTAGGGGAGAGGGATGCATAAATAACTAAAACTGTGTTTTAAGTGATGTTGCTGAGGTGAGCCTAGATATGAAAGATATCTTGAGTGCAAATTTGTAAAATTATATCACCAGGTATATAACTCCGCCTGTGCTTCAGGGGCAAGTTTCTTTTTTTCTTTTTTTCTTTTTTTCTTTTTTTTGTGGCTGCATTGGGTCTTCGTTGCCGCGCGCAGGCTTTCTCTAGTTGTGGTGAGTGGGGGCTACTCTTTGTTGTGGTGCGCGGGCTTCTCATTGCAGTGGCTTCTCTAGTAGCAGAGCATGGGCTCTAGGTATGTGGGCTTCAGTAGTTGCAGCACGCAGGCTCAGTAGTTGTGGCTCACGGGCTCTAGAGCACAGGCTCAGTAGTTGTGGCGTACAGGCTTAGTTGCTCCACGGCATGTGGGATCTTCCTGGACCAGGGCTCGAACCCGTGTCCCCTGCAGTGGCAGGCGGATTCTTAACCACTGGGCCACCAGGGAAGTCCCCAGGGGCAAGTTTCTAGAAATTTAGAAGTGTTGACACCACTTGAGAAGCTACAATTTTATAGTGAACTTTAAAAAGAGAATTTTTTATTTTCTAAGAAAGTATTTTTTAATTTTAAAATAATATGTGTGCTTTAAGGCTTATTTGAACTTCATAGAAAAACAAAAAAGAAGAAAAAATGTCATTCTCTTAGGGAAAAAAAAATACATCACTATTTTCATGTTTGTGTATTTCCTTCTGGGCTTTTTCCCCCAGGATGGTATTTGTAGACTTTGGAAGAGGATACAACTGAGAGTTTAGTGAACATGAAACTAGCATTAGCTCTCTTACATTTATTTAGGCCCACACAATTGACAAAGCCCAGATTAAGGCAGAATACCCACCTGTTTCTGAATAGATTCACAGAGGGCCCCTCCTGCTGAATGTGTAGGGTAGGAACTCAAGGGATTCATTTCATCATTCCCATTCCTCACAGGTGCCCCTGACCCCACAGCTGGGGCCAGCATTGATGATGAGAACTGTTGGCATTTGGACGAGGAACAGGTGAAAGAACAAGTGAAGCTCTTTCTCTCCCAGGGTGGTTACTATGGCTCTGGAAAGCAACTCAATTCAATGTTTGCCAAGGTAAGATATGAAAAGTTTTTTTTTTTCTTAAGTAAACTGGGCTTACCACACTTCTGGCTTCATGCATTGTAGCTAGCTCACTTGACCTACCTGTACTGAATGCTTGAAAACTAACTGTGGGGAGGGGAGCTGAGCAGAGCAGACTTGAGCAGGTTGCATCCAGGGACCCCTACTGCCTCACCCTGGTAGTCTTTTTCCTTCTGCTCAGCTCTCTAAGTGAGTTAGCATTCCTGGGGGGATTAGTAATGAAGCCACCTTCCCTCTGCTTTGAACCCAAGGCTGCCCGATGAGGCTTTAAAGAGACTTAGTATTTTGGAACTGGGGACTCTCACAGCAGGCTTTCTCTCTCTGTTTTTTTTTTTTCTTAACACCTTTAGTGAAATATAAATCACATAGCATAAAATTCACCCATTTTAAAAAGTGTACAATTCAATGGTTTTTAATATATTCACAGATATGTACAGCTATCACCACAGTCAACTTCAGAACATTTTCATTATCTTAAAAAGAAACCCCATACCCTTTACCTATCACTCCCCTATTCCCCATGCCCCACTCCCCCAGCCCTAAGCAACCACTAATCTACTTTCTGTCTCTATAGATTTCCCTATTCTGGACTGGCTTCTTTCTCCTGGAATAGTATTTTTTTTTTTAAACATTAGCTTTTTTTTAAAACTGTGGGTTTATTTATTTATTTATGGCTGTGTTGGGTCTTCGTTTCTGTGCGAGGGCTTTCTCTAGTTGCGGCAAGTGGGGGCCACTCTTCATCGCGGTGCACGGGCCTTTCATTATCGTGGCCTCTCTTGTTGCGGAGCACAGGCTCCAGACGCACAGGCTCAGTAATTGTGGCTCATGGGCCTAGTTGCTCCATGGCATGTGGGATCTTCCCAGACCAGGGCTCGAACCCGTGTCCCCTGCATTGGCAGGCAGATTCTCAACCACTGCGCCACCAGGGAAGCCCTGGAATAGTATTTTAAAGTATTTAAAAACATACATCCATGCTGTAGCATGTGTCAGTACTTCATTCCTTTTTATGGCCAAGTAATATTCCATTATATGGATACCACACTTTTTGTTTATCCATTTGTCTGTTGATGGGCATTTGGATTGTTTCCATTTTTTAGCTATTATAAATAATGCTGCTATAAACATTCTTGTACAATGTTTCTGTGTGGACATATATATTTTCATTTCTCTCTAGGAGTGGAATTGATAGGCCATATGGTAGCTCTGTGTTTAATCATTTGAGGAATTTCTAGACTGATTTCCAAAGTGGCTACATCATTCTACATTCCCACCAAACAATGTATGAGGGTTCTGATTTCTCTATATCTTTGCCAACACTTATTATCTGGCTTTTTGATTCTAGCCATCCTTGTGAGTGTGAAGTGGTGTCTCATCGCCCACAGCAGGCTTTCTTGATACATGCAAAGAACTTACATACAGAACAAGAGGCCTTCTTTTTGGCTCTTTGGATATGCTGTGCTTAGTTACTTCATCTTCTCCTCCCCCTCCTCCCCTTCTTTCTCCTCCTACTTTGTTATGATGTGCAGTCACCAACTCTTGCCCCTCCTTATGTGTCAGGTTCGAGAGATGCTGCGGATGAGAGATTCCAATGGAGCCAGGATGCTGACACTAATAACTGAGCAGTTTATGGCTGACCCACGACTCACACTCTGGAGGCAGCAAGGAACAACCATGACAGATAAGTGCAGGCAGCTCTGGGATGAGCTAGGTAAGTCCACATATCTCAGAGAACTGCATGTCTATCCTATCAGCTTGCCCCCTGGCAATAGTGTTAGTGAACACTTGCCATCAGTCATTACATGGATCTTGCTAAGTGAACTTTAGCCCAATTGGCAGAAGATTTAGGCTCTACAGAGGCTACCCAGAGTAATTCTGAACTCACTTGTGTTTCTTCCACAGCATTGTGCTTTGCTATTGACATCTGCATTCTGTTCCAGATGTTACCACATAGAAGGCTTTGGTGAGAGAAAACCTTTTGCCTTGGCTTCTGTTCCATGGCATTAGCCTGGCTCTCCAGATACTTACCAAACTCACTTTTCTTGCTTTCCCTGGGTCTGCTTTTCTTTATCACCCCCAGACAAACCTCTTAGACATAAGGCAGTTTCCAAGACTTGGGCCTTGGACTTCTATTCTTTCTCTATACTCCTTTGAGAACTCTTTTTTTTCAATAGCATGGCTTCAGAGTTTCCTTTATGGTGATCTCATCCTCATCTTCTTTCCACTTATCTGAGTTCCAGTCTCATATTAGCAGCTGCCCTATGACCATTTCTACTGAAAAAAATCTCCTGATCACCTCAAACTTGAGAAACCCAAAAATGAAATCAGGGCTTCTATGAAAAGAGATTTCCCTGAACCTGGCATTGGCACCACCATTTCTTACTCTATCAAACTTGTTGTCAAGCACTCATTTTTTGTTCATTCCCTACATCCAGTTACCAAATTAATTTGATTCCTTGACCTTCAGAATGCAATTTAGTGTCCATTCACACTTTTTACTTCCCATCACCACTGATCTGGTTGAGGGCCTTGGGACTTTTAGATTAAATTAGACCTGTGGCCTCCTGAATGGCTTCTCTGTTCTAGATTCTTCTCATCAAGGCCATCTTCTTTTGTCATTATTTCTCTTTATCATTCCCCTGTTCCAAGGCCAGTTTTGCAGGGCTAATACTCAGCTCCTCCCCCTGTTTGCAGAATCCTCCATACTCTGAACTCACTATCCAGTCATGGCCCCACTCTGGGGTTATACTGGAAAACTTCCATACGACATATTCTAAAAGTTCTAATATAGCTTCTCCATACTCCCTCCAGCCCAGAAAGCAACGACAAACTTTCCACTCATACAAAATAGCACAAGAAAAAAACTACAGTTTAGGATTTTAGTGAATTCCCCCGAAGCATATACATTATAGTCTTAGGGCTAAAAGCCATGGGGAATGAGGCTTAATGACTCTGGGACTATACTTGGTTACTTTGGGGCTGCTGAGTGTGGGGTTTTGATTTGGGTGCTAAGGCTTCTTGATATCACCTGGGGCACTAATGGCTTTGGAGTTCTGATTAATAATGAAGAGCTACATTATTGAGCGTTATGTGCCAGTCTCTGTGTTAAAGATTGTACACACATTGTTTCATGTAATTCTCATAACAAACCTATGAGGTAATTGTGTGTTTGTTGCAAAGAAACAGAGACAGCTCTGGTTACTTCTGGATACAGAATAAAATAAAGAATTATAGAAAACTGTCTCTCTGACACAATCACACTTTCTGAAGTACAGGAATGTTGAACTATTAGTCTAAAGTTACTGGTCCAACCAGTTGTGACCAGGGTCACAATGCATGGCAAGTTGGGAACAGCTTCTTACACTCTTTCCTCAGAAGGAATTGTAGGCATGGACTTCCTTCTAGGGTAACATATCAGCATCTCCATATGTTTAGGTGAGACAGATGAGCTCCGAAAAGTTACTTGTTCAAGGTCACACACTAGTAAGTGGTGGCTCTAACACCAGAACCCCAATCTGTCTGAATCCAAATCAAACATCCTTCTGCAACATCTCCCTCAGTTTCACCTTGTTATGTACTATTTTCTCCCAAAGTGCATGTTTCTTAAGAATTTGAAATTAGCCTTCAGAGAGTCAGTTTCATCTGAGGCCTGAATCTCTTGGGAATAATTTCTGTGACAATCATGGGATTGTTTTGTGGATTTGGGCTTGGCCTTTGGGGCAAAGGTAGGTAAGAGGAAGTAAGCAGAGCTAGATCCCAGTGCTTTTAATGCTTTTGTCATATACTTAGGTTCATTATGAAAAGCTCTTGATTGTGATATTGTCATATCTACGAAATTGCTATATCAACATTCCAAGAAACGCTCAGCATTCTGCAAAGACAGTAGTTCCCAAACTTCTCAAAATCACCTGGAGTACTTGTTTAAACAGATTGCTGGGCCCGTCCCCAGAGTTTCTGATTACATAGGTTGGAGTAGGGCCTGATAATTTGCATTTCTAACCTATTCCCTGGGGATGCTGATGCCACGGTTCCAGAGACCACATTTTGAAAAACACTGCACTAAGAGAAGCCTTATTGGGTCAGACACTAGAGCAAGTACGTTCATGCTTCCCTTGACTACTCTGAGGGTTCCTTACTGGTCACTAGGCCTGCTCCTCTGGGGAGGGCCTCGACAGGGATTGTAGGAATTTAGAGGAGTGGGCTCACTACCTTCAGTTCCTGAACCAGAGATAACAGAAGCAATCAGACATGAAGTTTTCTCATCTCTCCATGTCTGTACACATATGCTTTTAAAAATCTTCTTTTAAAATCTATAAAGTATCTCTGCTCCCATAAAAGGCCACTCCTTATGTACTTGCTCTGGTTCCTATGCCATTTCCTTTTCTCAGGAATTTTGCTCCTCAGTTACTCCTTTCTCTGGCATCATTAATTTCTCCCTCAATACTGGATCAGTTCCATCAGCATACAAATATGCTCTAATAGTTTCAATCTCAAAAAAAAAAAGTGCCTTTGATGGTCCCATCCTCCTGTAATTACTGCCCCATTTCTCTTCTTCCATTCAAAACACTTTCTTTTTTTGTTTTTTAACATCTTTATTGGAGTATAATTGCTTTACAGTGTTTTGTTAGTTTCTGCTGTATAACAAAGTGAATCAAGCTGCACGCAGTTCCTCCAGCCCTAGGACAACGGCTGCCTGGGTCCCAGGAAGTGCGGTGCCCAATCTGAGCTTCTACTCCAGGTGGGCAGCCTCACAGCCTTGTCTCTCAGGGCCCAGCTAAGGCCTGGGTTAGAGCCTTGTGGAAGGTCTCTGGGCAGGGCTAGGGGTTGTAAAGGATGTAGATTGCCGCGTGGATGTGGCACAGGGGGTGCAGTCACCCCACTTCTCTGGTTGCGTGAAGACTGCAGAGCTCACAGACAGACCTCCATTGTGGCTGTTCAAGAAAGAAACCCAGGAGCCCCCAGTGAATTTATGGACTAGTGAAAGTAACAGCCATTTATTGAGCACCTGTGAATCAGGTGCCACCAGTGGGCAGCACAAACTTGTTTTGTGATCTCACTCTCGGTGCCTGCAGTCATTCCGTCACTTCCTAAGGCACTGTTACCCATCTGTACCAGTACCCAGCAGCCTTCTGTTTCCCGAAGAATCTTCATGTAGAGTGTATATGTTGATAAGGAAGCATCAAAGCCAATATTTTACCAGTTTTACAAGCTATCCCCATTTTCAGCCATTAGCTCAAAAAAGGAAGTAATGAGATCAAGACCTTTCAGTGAGACAGACCTGTCAAGGATTTTAAAGGGTTGGTGGTTATTTATCAAGATCCTGGATTGAGAAATCAATGCGTGGATAAGGATTTGACCTGACTTTTGAACGGAATATCATTCTTTCCCCCAAACGTTATCAATCATGATGTTGAAAGAATAGAAAAAATCAGAGTATATTACATGTAGTAAGGCCGTGTGGCTGACAGGGTCTTGGTGCAGGGTGTCGGGCTGGGTGTCAGGCCTGCGCCTATGAGGTGGAAGAGCCGAGGTCAGGACATTGGTCCACCAGAGACTTCCTGGCTCCACGTAATATCAAACGGCAAAAGCTCTCCCAGAGATCGCCATCTCAACACTAAGACCTAGCTCCACTCACAACCAGCAAGCTACAGTGCTGGACACCCTATGCCAAACAACTAGCAACACAGGAACACAACCCCACCCATTAGCAGAGAGGCTGCCTAAAATCATAATAAGGTCACAGACACCCCAAAACACACCATGGGATGTGGTCCTGCCCACCAGAAAGACAAGATCCAGCCTCATCCACCAGAACGCAGGCACTAGTCCCCTCCACCAGGAAGCCTACACAACCCACTGAACCAACCTTAGCCAGTGGGGACAGACACCAAAAACAATGGGAACTACGAACCTGGAACCTGCAAAAAGGAGACCCCCAAACACAGTACGTTAAGCGAAATTAGAAGACAGAGAAACACACATCAGGTGAAGGAGCAAGGTGAAAACCCACCAGACCTAACAAATGAAGAGGAAATAGGCAGTCTACCTGAAAAGGAATTCAGAGTAATGATAGTAAACATGATCCAAAATCTTGGAAATAGAATGGAGAAAATACAAGAAACGTTTAACAAGGACCTAGAAGAGATAAAGAGCAAACAAACAATGATGAACAACACAATAAATGAAATTAAAAATTCTCTACAAGGAATCAATAGCAGAATAAATGAGGCAGAAGAATGGATAAGTGACCTGGAAGAGAAAATAGTGGAAATCACTACTGCAGAGCAGAATAAAGAAAAAAGAATGAAAAGAATTGAAGACAGTCTCAGAGACCTCTGGGACAACATTAAAAGCACTAACATTCGAATTATAGGGGTCCCAGAAGAAGAGAAAAAGAAAGGGACTGAGAAAATATTTGAAGAGATTATAGTTGAAAACTTCCCTAATATGGGAAAGGAAATAGTCAATCAAGTACAGGAAGCACAGAGAGTCCCATACAGGATAAATCCAAGGAGAAACACGCCAAGACACATATTAATCAAACTATCAAAAATTAAATACAAAGAAAAAATATTAAAAGCAGCAAGGGAAAAACAACAAATAACACACAAGGGAATCCCCATAAGGTTAACAGCTGATCTTTCACCAGAAACTCTGCAAGCCAGAAGGAAGTGGCAAGACATATTTAAAGTGAGGAAAGGGAAAAACCTACAACCAAGGTTACTCTACCCAGTAAGGATCTCATTCAGATTGGACAGAGAAATTAAAACCTTTACAGACAAGCAAAAGCTAAGACAGTTCACCACCACCAAACCAGCTTTACAACAAATGCTAAAGGAACTTCTCTAGGCAGGAAACACAAGAGAAGGAAAAGACCTAAAATAACAAACCCAAAACAATTAAGAAAATGGTAATAGGAACATACATATCAATTACCTTAAATGTAAATGGATTAAATGCTCCCACCAAAAGACATAGACTGGCTGAATGGATACAAAAACAAGGCCCGTATATATGCTGTCTACAAGAGACCCACTTCAGACCTAGGGACACATGCAGACTGAAAGTGAGGGGATGGAAAAAGATATTCCATGCAAATGGAAATCAAAAGAAAGCTGGAGTAGCAATTCTCATGTCGGACAAAATAGACTTGAAAATAAAGACTATTGCAAGAATGTATGTGGAACCTAGAAAAATGGTACAGATGAACCAGTTTGCAGGGCAGAAGTTGAGACACAGATGTAGAGAACAAACGTATGGACACCAAGGGGGGAAAACCGCGGTGGGGTGGGGATGGTGGTGTGCGGAATTGGGCGATTGGGATTGACATGTATACACTGATGTGTATAAAATTGATGACTGATTAAAAAAAAAAAGACTATTGCAAGAGACAAAGAAGGACACTACATAATGATCAAGGGATCAATCCAAGAAGAAGATATAACAGTTGTAAATATTTATGCACCCAACATAGGAGCACCTCAATACATAAGGCAAAAGCTAACCGCCATAAATGGGGAAATCGACAGTAACACAATCATAGTAGGGGACTTTAACACCCCACTGTCACCAATGGACAGATCATTCAAAATGAAAATACATAAGGTAACACAAGCTTTAAATGATAACATTAAACAACATGGACTTAATTGATATTTATAGGACATTCCATCCAAAAACAACAGAATACACTTTCTTCTCAAGTGCTCATGGAACATTCTCCAGGATAAATCATATCTTGGGTCACAAATCAAGCCTTGATAAATTTAAGAATATTGAAATCGTATCAAGTATCTTTTCCGACCACAATGCTATGAGATATCAATTACAGGAAAAAATCTGTAAAAAATACAAACACATGGAGGCTGAACAATACACTACTTAATAACCAAGAGATCACTGAAGAAACCAAAGAAGAAATCAAAAAATACCTAGAAACAAATGACAATGAAAACACGACGACCCAAAACCTATGGGATGCAGCAAAAGAAGTTCTAAGAGGGAAGTTTATAGCAATACAATCCTACCTCAAGAAACAAGAAACATCTCAAATAAACAACCTAACCTTACACTTAAAGCAATTAGAGAAAGAAGAACAACAACAAAAAAAAAACCCCCAAAGTTAGCAGAAGGAAAGAAATCATAAAGATCAGATCAGAAATAAATGAAAAAGAAATGAAGGAAATGATAGCAAAGATCAATAAAACTAAAAGCTGGTTCTTTGAGAAGATAAACAAAATTGGTAAACCAGTAGCCAGACTCATCAAGAATAAAAGGGAGAAGACTCAAATCAATAGAAGTAGAAATGGAAAAGGAGAAGTAACAACTGACACTGCAGAAATACAAAGGATCATGAGAGATTACTACAAGCAACAATATGCCAATAAAATGGACAACCTGGAAGAAATGGACAAATTCTTAGAAAAGCACAACTTTCCGAGATTGAACCAGGAAGAAATAGAAAATATGAACAGACCAATCACAAGCACTGAAATTGAGACTGTGATTAAAAATCTTCCAACAAACAAAAGCCCAGGACCAGATGGCTTCACAGGCGAATTCTATCAAACATTTAGAGAAGAGCTAACACCTATCCTTCTCAAACTCTTGCAAAATATAGCAGGGGGAGGAACATGCCCAAACTCATTCTACGAGGCCACCAAAACCCTGATACCAAAACCAGACAAAGATGTCACAAAGAAAGAAAACTACAGGCCAATATCACTGATGAACATAGATGCAAAAATCCTCAACAAAATACTAGCAAACAGAATCCAACAGCACATTAAAAGGATCATACACCATGATGAAGTGGGCTTTATCCCAGGAATGCAAGGATTCTTCAATATACGCAGATCAATCATTGGGATAAACCATATTAACAAATTGAAGGAGAAAAACCATATGATCATCTAAATAGATGCAGAAAAAGCTTTTGACAAAATTCAACACCCATTTATGATAAAAACCCTGCAGAAAGTAGGCATAGAGGGAACTTACCTCAACATAATAAAGGCCATATATGACAAACCCACAGCCAACATCATTCTCGATGGTGAAAAACTGAAACCATTTCCTCTAAGATCAGGAACAAGACAAGGTTGTCCACTGTCACCACTGTTATTCAACATAGTTTTGGAAGTTTTAGCCACAGCAATCAGAGAAGAAAAAGAAATAAAAGGAATCCAAATCAGAAAAGAAGTAAAGCAGTCACAGTTTGCAGATGACATGATACTATACATAGAGAATCCTAAAGATGCTACCAGAAAACTACTAGAGCTAATCAATGAATTTGGTAAATTAGCAGGATACAAAATTAATGCACAGAAATCTCTTGCATTCCTGTACACTAATGAAGAAAAATCTGAAAGAAAAATTAAGGAAACACTCCCATTTACCACTGCAACAAAAAGAATAAAATACCTAGGAATAAACCTACCTAAGGAGACAAAAGACCTGTATGCAGAAAACTATAAGACACTGATGAAAGAAATTAAAGATGATACCAACAGATGGAGAGATACCATGTTCTTGGATTGGAAGAATCAACATTGTGAAAATGACTATACTACCCAAAGCAATCTACAGATTCAATGCAATCCCTATGAAACTACCAATGGCATTTTTCACAGAACTAGAACAAAACATTTCACAATTTATATGGAAACACAAAGGACCCCAAATAGCCAAAGCAATCTTGAGAAAGAAAAACAGAGCTGAAGGAATCAGGCTCCCTGACTTCAGACTATACTGCAAAGCTACAGTAATCAAGACAGTATGGTACTGGCACAAAAACAGAAATATAGATCAATGGAACAGGATGGAGAGCCCAGAGATAAACCCACGCACATATGGTCACCTTATTTTTGATAAAGGCGGCAAGAATATACACTGGAGAAAAGACAGCCTCTTCAATAAGTGGTGGTGGGAAAACTGGACAGCTACATGTAAAAGAATGAAATTAGAACACTCCCTAACACCATACACAAAAGTAAGCTCAAAATGGATTAAAGACCTAAATGTAAGGGCAGACACTATCAAACTCTCAGAGGAAAACATAGGCAGAACACTCTATGACATAAATCACAGCAAGATCCTTTTTGACCCACCTCCTAGAGAAATGGAAATAAAACCAAAAATAAACAAATGGGACCTAATGAAACTTAAAAGCTTTTGCACATCAAAGAAGACCATAAACAAGATGAAAAGACAACCCTCAGAATGGGAGAAAATATTTGCAAATGAAGCAACTGACAAAGGATTAATCTCCAAAATTTACAAGCAGCTCATGCAGCTCAATATCAAGAAAACAAACAACCCAATCCAAAAATGGGCAGAAGACCTAAATAGACATTTCTCCAAAGAAGATATACAGATTGCCAGCAAACACATGAAAGAATGCTCAACATCATTAATCATTAGAGAAATGCAAATCAAAACTACAATGAGATATCATCTCACACCGGTCAGAATGGCCGTCATTAATCTACAAACAATAAATGCTGGAGAGGATGTGGAGGAAAGGGAACCTTCTTGCACTGTTGGTGGGAATGTTAATTGATACAGCTACTATGGAGAACAGTATGGAGGTTCCTTAAAAAACTAAAAATAGAACTACCATACGACCCAGCAATCCCACTACTGGGCATATACCCTGAGAAAACCATAATTCAAAAAGAGTCATGTACCACGATGTTCCTTGCAGCTCTGTTTACAATAGCCACAACATGGAAGCAACCTAAGTGTCCACTGACAGATGAATGGATAAAGAAGATGTGGCACATATATACAATGGAATATTACTCAGCCGTTAAAAAAAACGAAATTGAGTTATTTGTAGTGCGATGGATGGACCTAGAGTCTGTCATACGGAGTGAAGTAAGTCAGAAAGAGAAAAACAAATACTGTATGCTAACACATATATATGGAATCTTAAAAAAAAAAATGGTCATGAAGAACCTCGGGGCAAGATGGGAATAAAGACACAGACCTACTAGAGAATATACTTGAGGATACTGGGAGGGGGATGGGTAAGCTGGGACAAAGCGAGAGAGTGGCATGGACATATATACACTACCAAACATAAAATAGATAGCTAGTGGGAAGCAGCCGCATAGCACAGGGAGATCAGCTTGGTGCTTTGTGACCACCTAGAGGGGTGGGATAGGGAGGGTGGGAGGGAGGGAGATGCAAGAGGGAAGAGATATGGGGACATAGGTATATGTATAACTGATTCACTTTGTTATAAAGCAGAAACTAGCACACCATTGTAGAGCAATTATGCTCTAATAAAGATGTAAATAAAATAAAATAAAATAGATAGCTAGTGGGAAGCAGCCGCATAGCACAGGGAGATCAGCTCAGTGCTTTGTGACCACCTAGAGGGGTGGGTGGGATAGGGAGGGTGGGAGGGGGACGTAAGAGGGAGGGGATATTGGGATATATGTATATGTATAGCTGATTCACTTTGTTATAAAGCAGAAACTAACACTCCATTGTAAAGCAATTATACTCCAATAAAGACGTTAAAAAAAAAAAGTGAATCAGCTATACGTATACATATATCCCCATATCCCCTCCCTCTTGAGCCGCCCTCCCACCCTCCCTATCCCACAAAACAACACTTCTTGAAAACCTTGTCTGCACTCTTTCCATTTGCTTACCTCCATTCTCTCTCGAGCCCACTGCAGTTGAGCTTCCATTGCTCATTGCTGCCACTCTACTGACAAGTAGCTCTTGCTACAGTCACCAGTGCCTTCCATATTGCAGTGGCCACTTCTCTGTTGTTATTTTACTTGACCTCTTAGCAGTTTTCAATAAAATTGACCATACACGTCTTGAAACATATTCTCTTAGCTTCCATAACCCCACACCCTCCTGGGTTTCCTCCCACATTCTGGCTGCTTTCTGTCAGACTGCTTTGTAGGCTCCTCTTCCTTTCCTCAACCCTTCTAAATATTGAGTATTCTGCAGCACCCAGTGCCCTGTCTACATTCTGTACCTAAGTGATCATATTCAGTCCCATGGCTTTAAATATAATCTAGATGTAGGCAAGTCACAAATTTACGTCTCTAGCCCTGACCTTTCTCTTGAGCTGTAGGCTCAGTGTCCAGCTTCCCACCATGTCTAGGAAACATCTCAAACTTAACATGACCATCACAGAACTCTTATTTTTCCCACCAAAGCCTGATTTTCCCCATCTCAGTACAGGGTCGTGAGATATATCTAGTTGCTCAAAAAGAAAATCTGAGTCATCCTAGGTTCCCTCTGTTTTCTACCTTCTACACCCAATCCAAGACCTGTTGACCCTCACAGTTGGAATACTGAATAAGATAATATATATAAAGTGCCTATTATAATGTGTAGCCCATAAAAAGAAATAAATTGTCGCTATTATTTATTATTATATTTAATATATAATAATTATGTAAAATGTTAACTTCCATAGTACCTACACTTGGTTAGAGGTGTGTTTTTTTGCTTTTTTTTTAAAATTTATTTATTTATTTTTGGCTGTGTTGGGTCTTCGTTTTTCTGTGCTAGGGCTTTCTCCAGTCGCGGCAAGCAGGGGCCACTCTTCATTGCGGTGCGTGGGCCTCTCACTATCGCGGCCTCTCTTGTTGCGGAGCACAGGCTCCAGACGCGCAGGCTCAGCAGTTGTGGCTCACGGGCCTAATTGCTCCGCGGCATGCGGGATCCTCCCAGACCAGGGCTCAAACCCGTGTCCCCTGCATTGGCAGGCAGATTCCCAACCACTGTGCCACCAGGGAAGCCCTTGGTTAGAGTTTTTGATGCTTTTTTTTTTTAAACATCTTTATTGGAGTATAATTGCTTTACAATGGTGTGTTAGTTTCTGTTTTATAACGAAGTGAATCAGCTATACATATACATATGTCCCCATATCTCTTCCCTCTTGCGTCTCCCTCCCTCCCACCCTCCCTATCCCACCCCTCTAGGTGGTCACAAAGCCCCGAGCTGATCTCCCTGTGCTATGCAGCTGCTTCCCACTAGCTATCTATTTTACTTTTGGTAGTGTATATATGTCCATGCCACTCTCTCACTTTGTCCCAGCTTACCCTTCCCCCTCCCCGTATCCTCAAGTGATGCTTTTTTTAAGTTGCTGGAAAATCTGCTTTTGGATTGTGGTAACACAGTCCCTACATGCCTATTACATGTAGGCACCTGCAGGATTTTTTGCCTTGTCTCTTTCTTAGAGATGCAGCAATCTCTTGAGTTTTTTAAAAAACAAATCCATAATGACTTAATAAAACAGAAAACTCATTTTAAACTTACAGGTTAAAGTACTCACTTTCTAGGGATCCCCTTTTTAATATTTCAGTGCCTAGGAAATAGTAACTCCTTGATGACTGTAGTTAGTTCCCTGTTTTTTTTACCTCTTAAGCCTCTCTCAACTCACCCCAATCTGTTTTCTGTTCCTGTTACCCTATTGATTTTGCCTTTCATAAGGCCAAGTTTAATGGCCTCTCTTTGGTTCTTGTTATACTTATGAAGATTAAATGTGAAAATCTTTTACTTCACTATAAACAAAAAGCACATCTTAAACTGTAAAGTAAATGTTTGTTACTAATATTGACACTCTGCCTCATTAGACATTGCTAATTGGCTTGTGTGTCACTAATTTCTCCTGGTTCTTCCATCTCTCTTATCTTTCTTTCTTAATCTCTTTTGCTTATTCCTCCTTCTCCTCTGCTCACAACTTAAATATTGGTGCTTCCTCAAAATTCTGTTCTTAGCGCTCCTCTTCCCTCATCTTAAATAATGAGGTTTTCTTATCTTTTTTGTTTGTTGGTGGGTGGGACCCTATCCCCACATTAATTTTACAAGAACCAGCAAACAGTGTAACACAGACACCATAGGAAAAGACTACAATGTGAAGAAAAAAATTTTTTTCATGAGGTTTATACAGGCCTTTAGGATTCTTAAATTCTAAAAGTAGAGAAAGTAACTTTTATGATCTGAATATTTGTGCATCTTTCTTACTGTCACACGGTTAGAAATTTTTTACCTCCTTTACCTCCTATATATTAGGGATTTCCTGCCACCTGGTGTTCAGAAAGGACACTGTAATTGGTAGGAACTCAGTCCCAATAGTACTAAAAGCTAACATGCTAGATTACAAAAATTTTCTACCAAAAGGAAAAAACATCCAATAGACTAAATATCCAAAGAGACTAAAATGACTCATGAGAACGTCTTTGCCTTCGCTTATGTCCTTTCTCCTGTTTGGGTATATACCCTCCCTCAATCTCTCTGCCCAAACCACTCCTATTTATCTCTCGTTCTTTCAAAATGAAGTAATACATGTATACAGGTTAAAATGTCAAAGAGTTCTACAAACTTTTTAATAAAAAACAATATTCCTCTGCCATATTCCTTCACATTGTCAGTTCCTACTTCTCAGAAAGAGCAATTTTTAATTCTTTTAGCTGCTTTTTCTAACATGCCTCCACATTTCTAAATAACTGTTCTTTCTTGATTTTTTAATTCTAGGTATTCTCTTTTTACTCCTACAATAAAAGATGAAGATTTACCTCTCTAAGGGTCACACCATTATATTCTTTCCCAAACAGGCTTTCTCATTCTTTTCAATGTGGATAGGCTGAGCATGTTCCACATCTTTAAGTTCTGCTTCCTTTTTGGTTCACAGTTCTGTCTTTAAATAATTTCTTTCTTCTTGTATTTTACTATAAGCAGTCAAGAGAAACCAGGCTGCTCCTTCAACACTTTGCTTAGATATTTCCTCAGCTAATTTTATTACTCACAAGTTCTACCTTCCACAAAACACTAGGACATGAACACCATGTCTGGATTATAAGCCTGTCACAGTCTTCTCAGAACCAAGTAGGGAAAGAGGGTTGGATGGTGGGGGTAAGGGTGTCCATTTGTACAATATGTGTATTTTTCTTAATCCCTCAGTTTTTCGCATGGAAACCCCACCCTCAGTTGTACACAGTATTCCCAATCCAGAGCCTCTCTGAATCTATCTTTCCAGTGAGTAAAGCTCTGGTTTTCTTCCAGGAGAGAGAATGAACAGGCACTGAGCTACCTTGAATAGAGGAGGAAGTCTGTGATCCTGAGACCTTTGACAAACTTCTAACCTGTTCCACTGTTTTTCGGCCCCACTTTCAGCGGGGCTCTGCAGCATGAATCAGTCTGCTGTTGGGCTTTCCTAACTGCTAATGGAGTTTTCAACTTTCTTCTGCTATGTCAGCTATCTCTCATCCACATGCTTTCCAGATTCCAAAATTTTATGACTCTTCTCTTTCATCTCTCCCATTCTCTGTGTCTATGTGAGTTTATGCCTGTTTTTATCCCTCTACTTTCATTTTAGTGAAGTATCAAGAGGGACTGATAATGAGCATATGTATTTAGTTAGCCATTTTTTAACTAGAATTAACTCATGTTTATTCTTCAAGGACAAACTCAAATGTTATAACTTTTCCTGACCACACCTACAGAGTTAATTGTTCCATCATACATATTTTCACAGCACTTTATATGTGGCTATAATAGCATTTACTATGCTTTAGTATAATTATTTTTTGAGGGACTCCTAACTATAATCCCCTTAAGAACCATCATTATATAATACTATTATATTACATAGTGTAGTTTCTTTTTCATGGTGGATTTGAAAAACTGAATTGAGCCAATAGAAATGAATTTTCATCATCTCTAGTTAGTACCTGAAACTGAGGCTTAAATGGTCTTTTAAAACATTCCTATTTGACTTTGAGGGGCCTTGAAATAGTGTCTGAATATACCGCTGTCTATAGATGTAACACCATCCCAAAGGATGTTTAACTTAAGACACTCTGCAGCCAGGCTTATTGTTAACTTGAGATTGAGAATATTTCTGTCTTAGCCACATAGCCAACTTTGAAAATAAGAAGCAGGTTTGCTTGCAAAGAAGGGTGATGTGGTCAAAGAAACAGTACTCATTGGTTATGTGGAATATGTGATACTCTGCTATAGTGACAGAGAAGATCCAAGAATGTGATAGTTTTAAGGCATCACAGCTGATCAACAGTATCAAAATCCAAGTACAAATAAACAATTTTCCCTGGAAAAGGGAAATACTAAATTCCACTCTGTGCCAACTAATATGCTAGGCCCTTTACATTATGATCTCAGTTTTACAGTTGAGGGATTTGAAGCTCAGAAAGTCCAAGGTCAACTAAAATTGAATCCTTTTCTGAGCACCTTCCTTCTTATGCTAAATGCCCTTCCTCTGTGCTATTATTGTACCCTGAATATATCTTTATCTTAACACTTATCATATTCAAATGACACTGTGTTTATTTATCTATCTCCCCCATTGGACAGCTCCTCAAGGGTAGGAACAGGGTCTTATTCTCCAATACAAGGTCTTGAACAAGAACTCTCTCAATAAATGTTTGTTGGACTGCAGATCTGAGCTCAGAATTCAAGCCCAAATCTGTCTTGTTCATCATCACAGGCATATCCAGATATCAAGATAGTCACTCTGCTTTAAGAAACCTTTGGGAAGGAAAAATAAGCATTTCTGAAAACTTTAGCAGATTTGGTTTTTTATATTGAGAAAAGCTGATGTTTTGGAAACTTTTCCTACCAACAAAAAATGGAAGAAAAGAGTAAACTGAAAAATTAAGGCTTAGACATACATCAAAGGAGAGATGTTAAGAATGTGGGTTGTTTTCTTTTCCAGGGGCGTTATGGGTGTGCATCATTTTAAATCCACATTGCAAACTGGAGGAAAAATCCTGTTGGCTGCAGCAACTGCAGAAGTGGAATGACCTGGATGTCTGTCCCCTGGAGGATGGGAACTATGGGCATGAGCTGCCCAACATCACCAACGCACTTCCCCAGAATGCCAGTGACCGTTCAGGTGAGCCAGATATCATTTTAGCATCTTCATGCCTGGAACTCCAAAAGGTTGGAGGGTAAAGCCTGAGAACAAAGGTGGCTGGACAACTTTTGGACTGTCAGAATTGTCATCCTAAATAAGAAAAGCCTGTCCTTTTGTTTGTCTTGAAATGCCAAACCTTAAATAAGGGTAAGCTTGTATCTTTGACATTGAGGATGCTGTCCTTTTCCACATCTAGAGTGTCCTTACAGTGTCCAGCATAAATTCCTAGATCCCTCTTCATGAATCCTCTTTACCCTTCAAGTTTTTCATGACTAATGGATCTTGGCCTCAGTTGGGGTTGGTTTTAGCTCAGAAGACCTACCTCAAGGGAATGATAGAAGACCTGGGAGGAAAAAAAAAAAAAACTTAAAAAAATGTCCTGACAATTGCCTTTCTTACTTACTTTTCTCTGTTTTCCTCAAATTTTTATACAGCAGATTTCTAGGAGGGGGTCATTGTTCCGAGATATGGCTAGGACTCTTGCTCCATTTTAAGACAAATCCAGTACAGTGATATTGTACCCTCTGCCTTTTGAGCCCACTGACCAGGTATCACTGGACATCAACATTCACATCAGCTTTAGTTCATCTAACTCAGGCCATTTGCTGTTGGCAATTGATTGCTATTTAGCCCATGGGGATCCTTTATTGGTAGATTGTATCAGACATTGATTTTACATGTCCTCCCTTTTATTTTAAGTGATAAATCTACTGATATTTTTAACCTCTAGGAGGAAATCACTTAAATTATTGTTCTTGCTTGGTCTTCATCTACTGTACCATAATTGATTATCAGTGTATTTAAGGCAACCAAGGTAATGAGAGATGAAAAGCCTACAACTTTGCCACTTGAAGCTACCCTTTGCTGGCATTCATCTAACCTCCACAACACAGGAATCTATCCTTTTAGTATTGACTTTGGTTTGGCATAGAGAGAGTCACATGTGTATAAACACATGCCTCCAGTCTGGCAGTTTCTTCCTTGTCACAGTATACCGGTTATTCGTTGTTACTGGTTCTTATTTGAGGATGTTGTTTCCTCTTAAGTCTTCTCAAGCTGTGGCTGATTTATCTCTCATATCTCTTTACCTTTGGGCCTGATGGAGCAATAGGCATCCTGCTTATTCTTCATTGCCATTTCTACATCATTGTCCTACCCTCCTTCCTAAAATACCCCCCAGCTTTAAAGTCAGTGCTGTTAAAATATGCTGTCTGCTGCCCTCCAGGTTTTGGTCATTTGACCTCTGGGGCAATCCCCCTCATTCCTTGGAGATTTTTGGTTACTGGCTCACTAACACTACTCTCTGCCTCTACTTCTGTCATGATTCTTGATCATTTAAATAGCCGCATAGATGGTACTTTCAGTATTCTAGTCTTTCAGTTCTTTGACCTCCTCTCTTTTAATAGTCTATCTTCTATCATAACTTAGCTATGCAACCTCAAGATCATACCCTAAAGCTTGTCATTACCAATAACTACACCTTCTTCACAATCGCAATTTCAAGCAGCTCCAATTAGCACCACCAGTCTTACTAGGTTATTTTCTCTGGTATTCCAGTTCCAGTAATTCTTTGACCCACTAGGAATTTTGATCCTATCACTTTTTCATTCTTGTGGTAGCCTCATTTTCCTTCTTATCCCGATTAGATTCCTTGGTGCATCATTATAATCACTACCTTGCATACATACTCAACCCCCTCGTTCCCTTAGTTACACTCACATAGCAAAACCCTAACCTTAGTAGTTCAGTCTAACTTTCTAGTTACTCGGTGCTCACACCCGCACAGCTGAACGTGGTGGAGAGAAACATGACTATGATAACTGGTCTTATCTTAAGTTTATGACCACTAATCTCAAGTGGGTCCATAGTATTGTTCAGACATCAACTACATTTCCCTAGTCTATGCCTTCTTTCAGTCTTCTAAATTACTATTTCACACCACCTTTTCCTTAAAACTTTCTATACTTTCTCCCCATCCTCACTTTCATCCTGAAGACTTGCTTCCTGTTCCCTGAGAATATAGAAGCAAACAGAAGAGAATTTCCAAAACTCTATCACCACATCTGCTTCTGTCTATACCCATCTACTCTGCCTCTTCCGCTGTTTTTGTTTGTGCTTCTGTCTAAGTCCAAACCCTCCACTTGTTCTTGAGATCTTATTCCTTTTATCTAGGACATCACCCCAGGAATTATCTCTACTCTCTCCTGCATCACAGATTTTTGTGGATTATTCCTCTGAGTATACAAGCACATTGTTTTATCTTTCATCCCAAAACAAACAAAGCAAAAAACATTCTTGTTGACCCCACATGACTCTCTGTCTACCACGTTGTTTCTCTGAGGTAGTAGAAATAAGTGGTAGAATTAAGAAAAATGCTCAAAAGAATATTATATATTTATCTTCTCTACTTCTTCTGCTCTTATTCTCTCTTCAACTCACTCCAGTCAGGCTTTCATCCCTTCAGTACTGAAACATCTCTTGTACTGGTCACTAACGCTGACCATTGCTAAATCTAGTTCTCAGTCAGAATCTTACTTGACCTATCAGCAGTATTTGTCACAATCGATCACTCTCTCCTTCAAACACCTTATTTCCAAGACACTGCTCTCTTGGTTCTCCTCTTCATTGGCCCCTCCTCCTCAGTCTCCTTTACTGTCTCCCCGCCACTTCCCAACCTAAAATGCTAGAGTACCCAGGGCTCAGTTATCAAACCACTTCTCTTTCTATATTTACTCCCCTGGTAATTGCATTGTTTTAATAATCATCTATATACTAACAACATCCAGATTTATATCTCTTGCCCAGACTTTTCCTCTCAACTCCAGACTTACATGTTCATCTACCTTTTTGATGTTTCCTCTTAGATATTAATAGGATCTCAGTAGGATTTCTTACCCCTCTAGCCCCACCCAAACCTGCTCCTCCTGCAGTCTTCCCTGTCTCTATATATGACAAGTCTATCTTAAAAACCTTGGAGTCATCCTTGAGTCTTCTCTTTCTCATCCCAGATCTAATCCATGAGCAAATCCTATTACCTTTACCTTCAGAATATATCCAGGGTTCATTTACTCTCATCACGTCCACTGCTTATTACTCTGAACAGATTACCACCATCTTTCACAAATTATTGCAGTGGCCTCCTAACTGCTTCCATCGTAAAGTCTGTTCTCAATACTGCTGCCAGTTGTCCTTTCAAAATGCAAATCAGATCATATACCTTCAATGGCTCAAAGACCTCCAGTGGCTTCTCATCTTTGCCTCATGGCCCAGAAGGCCCTCCATGGTCTGGTTTCCTAGTACCTCTCTGACCTCATCTCCTATGACTTTCCTGCTTATTTACTTCATTCTAGGTACACTGGCTTCCTCACTACCCTCAAACACTCCAAATATGTTCCCACCAATAGCACTTACTGTTCCTTTTGCCTAGGATGCTCTTCCCTTAGTTATATCTGAGGCTTGCTCTTCAGTTCCTTCAGGTCTCTGTTCAAATGTTACCTTATTAAAAACCATGCTATATAAAACAATAACCCCCACCCAATACCAGCTTGCCTTTCTCCCTAACTTTGCTTTAGTCTCCTCCTTAGCACTCATAACCATCTTATATATTTACTATACTATACATTCATTTAACTGTCTCTCCCCATTTGAATATAAAGGTCCATGAAGCCAAGGACTTCTTATATCCTCAATACCTAGAACAGCACCTGCCATGTAGTAGGCAGTCATTATTTGCTGACTTCATGAAATACAAAACATATTGGGAGCCTAATCCCCACTGTGGGCTGAGCAGACCCATGGTAGATTCTCAGTTTAGCAGGAGAGGGGCTCCGACTGCAGCCAGTAGAAGGGTCATTGTGCTTCAACTGAGGGGTGACATGAAGGAGGAGCAATTTCAGTAAATATTGTCAGTGCTATTCTGATTTAATCCTCTGAGCCTGCACTCTAAGGAATATACCAGTTTCTGAAGAGATGACCAGATTCCAAGGACTTTTGCTTAGTAGATGAATATGTTCATTTCTTTCATGTTCAGTCTGAATCCTCTGACTTTCCCTCCCAATATTTTTGCACAGGCTCAGTAGATGCACAGCTCATTTGGGCATCTCTGGAAATATCTGTATTTCAGTTCTTGATCCCAAAATAGTTTCAACTGTTCTTAGTCTGGCAGAGAGTCAGTTAAATGATTGTTTATGTTTTTATTTCCTTAAATGTCACTTCCATGAGTCCTTCTATATCCACATTTTATGATTGTATCTTCCATCTGGTCTTCCTACACACCACCCTGAAGAATTGAGCTTACTTTGTCTGCTGTTTCCCTGTAGCCCTTTTCCTGAAGCGAGATGGCATGGTAGGACTCCAATGAGAAAACAATTTAGTCTTTTGTCAGCATCAATTTTTCTTATTGGAGAACAAGGTTGTAAGCTTGCAGACACTAGTGTGATAAAGATACCAGAATACACAGGGCTTCAGCTCTTTTTCAGCTTTTATATCAATGTCACAGAAGTACTTAGTCTGATGTGGGTCATGCTGTAAAAGAAACAGGTTATGGGTTGGCCAGGGATATTACCTAGCTGCTTCTCTGTTCCTCTGGCTTCTACAGAAGCAGTTTGTATCCTCATAATTGAGCAGCTGAGCACCACTGTCCCTCCTCTTTTTCATGTGGCTCTGGGTCCTAGGAGAAATTGGTCTTCAGCCATAGATCTGTGTAGAAAGGTTCTTCCCATAGAGGGCACAGACACACGAAAAGCTATCCAGTAAAGAAGCAACACAACGAACACCCAGACAGATGGCAGAGTGACTGCTGTCACTAACTATACACTATTCTTCTGCCATTCCTCCCAGCCTGAAGAAGACACAGGAGCTAGAGCTTCAGATTACACGTCATTGAACTGCTGCATTTCTTTCTTTCCCCAGATTCTTTATCCAGACCAAGACGGACAGTGTTCACTAGAGCCATCGAGGGCCGTGAATTGCATTGGCAGGACAGCCACTTACAGCGAATAATCAGCAGTGATGTATATATAGCTCCTGCCTGCCAGCAGGAAAGTGAGAGACTACTCTTTAATTCCCAAGGCCAGGCACTGTGGCTTGGTAAGTGTACCTGTCCTACTCTCACAATTTCAGAGCCCACTCTCACCTCATGCCAAGCCTGAGTGAGCCATCTGCATAGGTACCAGCAACACAACTACACTTTGGACAGTCTTCATACAGATCTTCTGGGGCCTTGACTAGGGCCTCAGGGTATTTATGTGTAGCCTGGGCGATTTGCATATGTACAAATGAGGTACAGTAACCTCAAATAGAGGGATTTATATTGTTTCCTAAGTTTGGGGAGGGGAAAGGAGTTAGTAAATCTGAAAGAGTACTAACAAAATCATTAGACATTAGTTCACAGGCTCTCTTAATCAGCAGTTACCGAGCAACATTGTAATCTACTCTGAAATTACATATTTTGCTGAAAAGGCATGAATTTTGAAACTTAAATGACTCTGTACTAGTAGCTAAGGCACTATCTGCATTTGTCACCAAGCTGTCTTCCTTTCCTCATTCCTTCCGTCATCATAACAGGATAGAGCTGTTCCATTGTGAGTTAAACCCTCCTCTAGCCTCTGTCAATCTATTCTTGACTTTATTATAGAATGCCCATTCCAAACTAGACACTTATTAAAAATACACATTTTCTGAGTCTTACGACAATAGCGTACATTTTTTTTTTTAATTTTTATTTATTTATTTTATTTTATTTATGGCTGTGTTGGGTCTTCGTTTCTGTGCGAGGGCTTTCTGTAGTTGCGGCGAGCGGGGGCCACTCTTCATCGCGGTGCGCAGGCCTCTCACTGTCGCGGCCTCTCTTGTTGCGGAGCACAGGCTCCAGACGCGCAGGCTCAGTAATTGTGGCTCACGGGCCCAGTTGCTCCACGGCATGTGGGATCTTCCCAGACCAGGGCTCGAACCCGTGTCCCCCGCATTGGCAGGCAGATTCTCAACCAATTAGCGTACATTTTTATTATCATCTCCCAATTCCCTACCTCCATCCCTCACCCCATATCTTTGTCTTTCACAAGATCTTGCTGAATCCACCTGAAATTCCCTTTGATTATATTGCTTCTTCTCTGATCTAACACTTCTAAAACATATATATAACTAGCATGAGAAAAAATATAACCTCATTAATAAACAAAGATGCAAATCAAAACAACACTGAATTATCATGTTTTGATTGTCAAATAGTCAGAAATTTTATAATTAAAGATAATTAGGGGGACTTCCCTGGTGGCACAGTGGTTAAGAATCCACCTGCCAATGCAGGAGACACGGGTTCGATCCCTGGTCCAGGAAGATCCCACATGCCGTGGAGCAACTAAGCCTGTGCACCACAACTACTGAGCCTGCGCTCTAGAGCCTGCGAGCCACAAGTACTGAGCCCGCATGCTGCAACTACTGAAGCCCATGCGTCTAGAGCCCGTGCTCCGCAAAAAGAGAAGCCACCACAATGAGAAGTCCACGCACCGCAATGAAGAGTAGCCCCCGCTCACCACAACTAGAGAAAGCCCGCGTGCAGCAACGAAGACCCAACGCAGCCAAAAATAAATAATAAATAAATAAATAAAATTAAAAAAAAAAAAAGTTAATTAGGTTTTGGTAGAAGAGGGGTTACATGTAGGAGAGGTAATCTCATATACTACTAGTAGGAATGTAAATGCTTACAACATTTCAACAACATTTATCAAAAGCCTTTAAAATACATTCATAGCCCTTGATCCAGGAATTCTACCTCTAGGAGTTTATCCTGAGCTATAATTAACTAAGAATATGCATAAAGTTATGGGGTTTATTAGAGCATGGATGTATAATGTACAGATGAGAAAAACTGGAAGCAATCTAAATGTCCAACAATAGGGGATTGATTGACTTAATGGATAGTATGCATATTCAGTGGAATGATATGTAATCATTTTTAATGTTATAGAAGTGTATTTAAGGATATGGGAAAATATTTACAATATGTTATTAAGTGGAAAAACCTAGTTACAAAACAATAATTAAAATATCCCATTTTTATTAAAATTAAATAGAAAAGTCTGGATATATATATTTTTCATAAAATGAAATATGAAACTAGAAATAATGGTTCTCTCCAATCTTTATTTTCTATTTTGTTTATCTGTATTTTCAAATTTTCTATAATTATTTGTATAATTTTTAATGTTATCTTAAAAGAAATCACAAAATAAACCATAAATCTCATTATAATCACTTCCCCATTTATAAGCCTTTGGTAGTCATTTGTTATACCTAAGGTAAATCCAAACTCCTTAGTATGGCATCCAAAGCTCTTAACATCCCAGACTCTACCTTTCCAGGCTATCTCTAGCCACATAACCTACCTCTACACAGAGCTATTTGCCATACTCTGAAGATGTTATCTAGAATACTTTTTATGCTTTTACTTATATGCCTCTGTTTATATGTTATATATAAAGGCAACCAGGAATGCCTTTCCCTGCTTGTCTACATATTTAAAATATTATTTTCCCTACAAAGGATATAGCTCAAATATTATTTTCTTTCTGTGTATATTTCTATCATGTCACTTCTTTTCAACTGTTTTATAATGATCTGTTTATGTATCATTTGTGAGCACTTTGAGGAAAGTGACCATTTCTTATTCATCTTTGTAGTTGCTTTGCCCAGCATGCTACCTGGCATTTAATAGGTTCTTAGGAAGCATAGGATTAATAAACAAATGAGGCCTTTCCCTCTATAAAGGCAGTTTGTTGCTACATTGCATTCCTGTAGTACATGTTCACAAAGAGGTACAACATTTTATTATCCTAGTTCTTTGCCCCTTTCTACACCAAACCACTACACTGAGGCTGCAGGGTATCTCCTTGGAGGTAGTACGTGTGACTTATTCAACTTTCTATCCCTAAAAGATAAAATACAATTTCTGGTACACAGTAGATGTCAGGTTGAATTTGAGGAACTGAACTGAGTACAGTCTCCCTTTGTCAAGCATGAATTTTCCTGATTTGAAAACTTAACTCAATCAAAATATTTTCTTCTCGTCTGGTAGAGCATGTGCCTACAGCCTGTGCTCGGGTTGATGCCCTGCGTTCCCATGGTTACCCAAAAGAGGCCCTCAGACTCACAGTGTCCATTATCAATACTCTGAGGTTGCAGCAGCAACGGCAGCTGGAAATCTACAAGCATCAGAAGAAAGGTATAGTGATCAAGAGCCATCTTAACTCCTTAGGCTGAGGCTGATGAGGATCCTCAGGGGCTGCAAGGCCTAGTACTTAATTTTCATTAAGTTTCCTGGTGTTACAGGGGCTAGGGGATTCTAGGTCATTCTCCTTGCTGTGTGGAGTGCCTCACTTTACCTCTGTGAATATCAGTTTTCTTATCTGTAAAATGGGAATAATAATGCTGGCCTGCCTCTCTCACAGGACAGTTGAATCCACTAAGATCTGGTATGAGAAGATCTGTAAAGCTGTATCTACATATGTGTGCTGTCAGCAGGCAGCCTAAATGCATACCACATGGCCTCAGAGCTGGCTGATGAGCTTGTGACCAGTCTTATCAACCCAAAGCAAGACAGTGAGGGAAGCTTTACTTTGAGTTTCAGGGCCGGTGTCTGAAAGAGACTGGTGAAGAGACTAATGGAGAGACCAGGCAGGGACAGAGAGCAGTGTGTCTCTATCACTCTCTGAAACCTTGACCTGCTTGTTTCCAGAACTGTTGCAGAGAGGAACCACAACGATCACAAACCTAGAAGGCTGGGTGGGCCACCCCCTGGATCCCATTGGCTGCCTGTTTCTCACTTTGACTGAGGCCTGTCGCCTGAATGATGATGGCTATCTGGAAGTGTCAGGTACAGGGGTCAGCCCAAGGCAAGCCGAAACTGCCCTTGGGAGCTCTCTTCTCCTCCATGACAGAGGTTGTTTTACCCGTCTTGCAGCCTTTTGGTCTCTTCTCCAAACTGGACCTCCCCTGAGAGGTTTTCTTGGGATTGCTCTCTTTCCCACTCTGTGGACGGGCCCTGCCCTACTCACCCATTTTACTGTGCCAGCCTCAGTCTTCCTTTGCTCCTCTCACTTCCCTACCGTGTGAATGCCTAAAGAGTAATCCAAGGGGAATAAGAAGGGCTAGGGGGATTTGAGGAGTCAGAGGCCAAGTAGTCCTCAGAGTCTGGAAGGGGGAAAAAACTTCCATCAGCAGTGTGTGTATACCTTGTGTAATACTCTCATGTTCCCCTTGAACATTCTCCTTTATGGTGGTTTTGTACCAAATTTACAAAACAGAAATAAAAGGGAAGTAATTTAATAAAGTCTCAAAGTAGCAAGGACTTGAGACAGAACTGATTCTTCTTTCCTTTATGCTATCACTGTATTGTATACATACATCTATTACGGTATTTAGCACACTGCATTACAATTTGTTTACAAGTAAGTATCTCTTACTAGACTGTCAGGTTCGTGAAAGCAGAAATTACGACTTATCATTGTGATCCTAGCACTTAGGGCAATAACTCCCATTTAATAGTCTTCCATAAATATTTACCAGATGGAGGAAGGGGAAAGGAAAGAAATTAAGACTCTGGCTTTTAAACCTGTGCTGTCCTCCTGAAACTTTGAACCCAAAGGTGGAACATATAAAGGAATAATAACATAAAAGTTGCAAATGTCACAAAAGTAATAGTTTAACTGGATGGATTTGGATTTCTGTGGGTAGAGATACAAGGGGTGGCCCCAGTGCAAGGTAGCGGCTACCCTAACTTCTTTCTGATCGCCTGAAAAAGGACTCATCATCTTTGGTCTGTTTCATCTGCAAAATGACACTTACATCTTGAAAACCTGAAGTTGTACTTGGGGTTTATTTACCATAGACATACACTTAGCTCCTTCCACATACCAGGCCCTGGAGATGCCTCAGGCAGTAAGATAAAGTCTCTTTCCTTTAAGGTTCTTACATTCTAGTGAAGAGACAGACACAAAGATAGATAATTACAGTATTACATAACATTCTAGCAAAAGATTAGTATGATTGTATTCTTCCCCAGCTGGCCTAACCAGATAATGCATTAGGAAGGAGTTAGGAATCTTTGTAACCCTGTATAACCTTTTTTCAGTATGTTTGTCTTACTGTTCTGGTGTTTGACTCAGCTTCCCTGTGTTAGCTCTTGACCAAGCTGTATTCCAAAGTGTGGGGGGAAGAGAGGCAGAAAAATCCATGGGGCCTGACCTACCGAATCCGGTGCCCTGTCATCCTCAGATATGAATGAAAGCAGAGCCCCTGTGTACCAGCATGTGCCTGTGGCTGCAGGCTGCCCAGACAGCAGTGAGTCCTACCTGTCATTGGCCATGGAAGTTGCTCTGATGGGGATGGGTCAACAGAGGGTGATGCCTGAAGGCCTCTACGCACAGGACAAGGTGTGCCGTAATGAGGAGCAGCTCCTGAGTCGACTCCAGGAGCTGCAGCTGGATGATGAGCTAGTGCAAACACTGCAGAAGCAGTGCATCTTACTCCTGGAAGGTAAGTAGAGAAGGGGCTATTGTCACCGAGTCTTAGGCCTGTGACTCTGGGTTCCCCTCTCTAACAGAGCACAGGTACAGCAACATTTTTGACGTTAAAGTGTAGTGAAGGTTCTTATGGCTAGCAAACACATGTGGGATCCTAAGGCTCAAGTCCAGGCAGACAAATACAAGCATACAGATAAATAACTGGCTGGCTTATCTTCTTCCTGCAGGAGGCCCCTTCAGCGGTCTGGGAGAAGTCATCCACCGAGAGAGTGTTCCCATGCATACCTTTGCCAAGTATTTGTTCTCAGCTCTACTGCCTCATGATCCAGACCTGTCCTATAAATTAGCCTTACGTGCCATGAGGTGGGTAGCCCTTTCCTAGCCCAAATGCCTCCACTAAACCAGAAGTCTCAGATGTTCTTTTTCTTTGTTTGTCTCACTTTCTTCTTTCACTCTTTCTCTATTCTATTGGACCTGCCATCAGCCTGCCCTAAAATGATTCAGATATTTTCATATGATCTACGATTCTTATCTGGGATGCCTTGCTGGTGACGCACTTGCTCCCTGGCTGCATTCTCAGTGAACTGTCTGAGGAAGTCTCTGAATTTTTAACAGATATGGAGCACCCAAGGCCTGAGTCTCTTTGTTCTGGGGCCAGTTTGGCAGCTTCACAAGGGGTTTGAGCCTTTTCATACCTAACTGAGAAATGGTTCCCAGGCTTAGGTCACCAGATACATCTGGGGAAGTAGAAGTAAGTCTTTCTATATCAAGACTTGAGAACAATGAGCTATGGGCATCCTGTTTCCAAACTAGAATAGGATCCTTGGTTCAGGCAGGTGGACCTCTAGGATGCAGCAGAACATACAGAAGAAGAATTTTAGTTAGGCTATAAGGCTGAGAAAGCGCCTCAGCTCGACCAAAAAGGACTGCTGAGGATTACTTGGCATATATTTCTTATGCTTTTAAAAATAATCTTATGGTTTTTGAACTGTCTTTCAAATCCATTTGCAGTAAGAAACTATTCAGCTTGAGTTCTACAAGTGCCCAGGCTCTCACCTCATATAAAGTACGGTACCATAGGTTTTAAAACCTTCAAAGTTCTTCATTAACCCTTTCCTGCCCAATTCCTCCCCAGCAAAGAACAAGCTGCTCTAAGGTGGCTCCAAATGGCAAGGGTCTGGGTGATAGCTTATGACTCTCCCTGGGTCTTCTAGGTTACCTGTTCTAGAAAACTCAACTTCTGCAGGCGACACTTCCCACCCTCACCATATGGTATCTGTGGTGCCCAGCCGTTACCCTCGCTGGTTCACGCTTGGACATTTGGAATCACAGCAGTGTGAACTGGCCTCCACCATGCTGACTGCTGCCAAAGGTGAGCATAGAAAGACCTAAGGCTCCAGCACCCCCAGTATGCCTGCCCAGTCATGGCCTATCAAAGGCTTAGCCTGCTGTCTCCTGAAGAAGAGAAGCTATCTGTCCTCCCCTGAGCACTTATAGTGATAGGGATCCTCACTTTGATTACTGCTATTAGAATGAACACCTGAGTCCAAGCCAAAGTTTTGCTGTAGTTACTAATTGTAGGACTCTGAGTACAGAGAATGAGATCATCTTTAAGGTAACTTCTAAATCTAACCTTCCATATGATAAAGTCACTTTACCTTTCTAAGCCTCTGGTTTAAAAATCTATAAAATTGGGATCATTGTCAATGACCTGTCAGCTTCCCAGGGCCATTGGAAGATCTACTGAAGTGATGGAGCTCCAGATCTCTTTACAGATACGAGAGTTTATGATTTTTCTAGGGCCCCTGGTCAAAAGATAGGCAGTCCAGAGTGACTCAGGCTTTTAAGCTCACATACTCCATGTTAGTTATGTAGGTTTTATCACAAAGAGAAGTGAAAATAAGCCCCTGAGAAGTTATAATAAAATACTAGCTACCATGGACTATGAATATTTTTCCAATACCAGGAAACTACATGAATTTTTAAAAGCACTTTTTAAATTTAAAATTACTTTATGATGTGTCTTCTTATTGCAAAAAAAATGCATGCTCATTGTAGAAAAGATAAAAGATACAGATAAATCAATATAAAAATGATCAAAAAACCAATACAAAAATTGAACAAAATATGATCAGGCAGTTTACAGAAAAGAAGATACAGATGACTTTTAAACAATTAAAATGCCTGGCCTCACTTGAGAAATACAAATTAAAATTACCCTGAGATAACATTTTTCACAAATCTTATTGGCAAAAGTAATAAATTTGACAATAGTCATCCATGTCGGAAGTGGGGGTGGCAGTGGCCTGGCATGGAGATTCCAAGCAGGATAAGGATGACTGCAAATCCAGGATGCTCAATGACCTCAAGCACAAGAAATATGGAGAAAATTATACCAAGGCACATCATAATCAAATTGCTTAAAACCAGTGATAAAAGGGAAAATCTTACTTAAAAGCAACTAGAGGGAAAAAATACACATTACATAAAAAGGACAAAAGATAAGTATGAGAGCAGGTTTCTCATTAGAGGCAGTGTAAGCCAGAAGACAGCGGAGAAAAATCTTTAAAGTACTTTTAAAAAGAACTTTTGACCTAGAATTCTATACCAGTGCAAATATCTTTCAAAAACAAAGGTGAAATAAAAATCTTTTCCAGACAACCACAGTTGAATTAGAAATCAATAATAAAAAGATATATGGAAAATCCACCGAAGTTTTGGAAATTAAACCACACACTTCCATATAACTCACTGGACAAAGGGAAAATAACACTAGAAAATATTTTAAACTGAATGAAAAAGCACAACATATAAAAATTTGTGGATTGGATCTAAAGCTTTACTTAGCAGGAAAATTTTAGCACTTAATACCTATATTTGAAAAGAAGAAAGGTTTCAAATCAGTGATCTCAGATTCTGCCTTAAGAAGCCAGAAAAGGAAGAGCAAATGAAACCTAAAGTAAGCAAAAGAAAGGAAATAATAGAGATCAGGACAGAAATCAATGAAATAAACTATAGAAAAACAGACAAAATCAATGAGACAAAAAGCTGTTTCTTTGAAAAGATAAATAAAATTGAAATCTTTGTCCAGACTGATCAAGAAAAAATGAGAAAACAAAAATTACCAATATCAAGAATGGGAAAAGTGATGTCACAACAAATTCTAAAGGCATTAAAATGATAATAAGGGAATATTATGAATAACTTTATGCTAATAAATTAAACAACATAATGAAATAGACTAATTTCTTCATAGATGCAAACTACCAAAGTTCACTCAAAAATAAATAAGAATTAGCTAGGTATATACCCAAAAGAATTGAAAACATGGACTTAAACAGATTATTTGTACACCAATATTAATAGCAGCACTATTCACAGTAGCCAAAAGTTGGAAATAACTCAAGTATCTATCAACAGGTGAATGGATAAACAAAATGGAGTATATGCACACAACAGAATATTATTTAGCCATAAAAAGGAATGAAATTCTGATATATGCTACAACATGGATGAGCCTTGAAAACATTATGCTAAGTGAAATAAACCAGACACAAAAAGACAAACATTGTATGAGTCCACTTATATGAGTTACCTAGAATAGCCACAGTGAAGAAATAGCAATAGATGCTAAGCTAGTGGTTGAACATTTGATGAGGAACAGGATATTTACATAGTTTCAAAGTATCTCTCTACAAATTTGGGATGATGAGAAAGTTCTGGAAATAGTGGTGATGGTTGCACAACAATGTGAATGTCTTTAATGTCACTGAGTTGTACCCTTAAATGGTTAAAATGGTAAATTTTATTATGCATATTTTACCACAGTGAAAAGAAAAGAGTAAATAGAAATGAATTTCAAAGAAATTGAATTGGCAGTTAAAAACCTTTGAAAGAAAAGAAAGAAAATCCAGGACTAAATGGTAAATTCTACCAAACATTTAAGGAAAACATAACAATTCTGTATAAACTCTTGCAGAAAATTGAAGAGGAGGAAATATTTCCCAGCTCAGTCTATAAAATCAGTATTATCCTGACACCAAAATCAGACAAAAACTATTATAAAAAAGAAAACTCAGAATAATATCTCTCATGAGCATAGGTGCAAAAATTCTTAATAAAAATTTTAACAGATTGAATCCAATAATGTATAAAAAAGGATAATATATTGTAATAAGTAAGGTTTACCCCCAAGAATGCAAGGCTGGTTTAACATTCAAAAATCAATCACTGTATTTCACCATACTAATAGAGTAAAAAAGAATACCCATATGATCATCTCAGTAATATGGAAAAAGAACCTGATAAAATCCAACATTTATTCCTAATAAAAACAATTAAAACCCTCAACAAACTAGGAATAGAAGGGAACTTCTTCAGCATGATAAAGGGCATCTATGATACAGCTACCCTTATACTTAATGGTAAAAGATTGAATGTTTTCTTCTTAACATCAAAAACAAGGCAAAGATGTTTACTTTCACCTCTTCTATTTCAATATCATACCAATGATTTTAGCCAGTACAATAAAACACTAAAAAGAAGTAAAAGATATCCAGATTAAAAAGGAAGAAGTAAAACTGTCTTTATTCTCTAATGACATTGATTGTCTATGTAGAAAATCCTATGGAGTCTACAAAAAGCTATTAGAACTAATAATAGATTTAGCAATGTTTCAGGGTACAAGATCAATATGCAAAAATCAATGGTATTTCAATATACCAGCAACAAACAATCAGAAACTGAAATTTTTAAAATTATCACTATAACATCAAGAAAACATGAAATACTTGAGAATAAACCTAGCAAAATATGTACAAGAAAATCATATACAATGAAAATCATAAAACATTGCTGAGAGAAATTAAAGAAGAGAAATTAAAGAAAACCTAAATAAATGGGACATACTGCACTCATGGATTGGAAGACAGTATTATTAAGATGTTGATTCTCTACAATTTGACATATAGATTCAGTGCTATCCAAATCAAAATCCTAACAGGCTTTTTTGAGTAGAAATCGATAATCTGGTTCTGAAATTCGTATGGAAATTCAAAGGACCTAGAGTAGCCAGAAACAACTTTGTGAAAGAAAAATAAAGTGGGACGACTAACACCACCTGATTTCAAGACTTATTATTAAAGCTGTAGTAATCAGCAAAGGGTTATTGGTGTAAAGATACACAAATAGATCAGTGAAAGAAAATAGAGTCCCAAAACAGATCCACATATATGTGGCCAATCTATTTCAATAAAGGGGCAAAGCCAATTCAGTTGAAGAAAATGAAGGTCTTTCAACAAGTGGTAAAACATATACAAAAATTAGCTCATGATGGATCAAGGACCTAAATGTAAAACCTAAAACTATAAAACTTTTAGAAGAAAACACATCAACAGGTGAATGGATAAAAACTGTGATATAACCATACAGTAGAATACTACTCAGTAATGAAAAGGAACAATCTAGTGATACATACTACAACATGGATGAATCTCAAAATAATTATGCTGAGTGAAAGAAGCCAGACCAAAGAAAAAACAGTGCCTATTGTATTATTCCATTTATGTAAAATTCTAGAAATGCACACTATGGTGACAGAAAGATGATCAGCAGTTTCCTGAGAATGGGAGCTGGGGCAGGTTAGGATGGAAGGGAAGAAGGCATTACCAAGGGTCCCAAGGAAACTTTGGGGCAATGGATATGTCATCAGTAATGGGTCAAGTCACAATCATATATTACCTAACAGGAAGGAATAAGAATTCAGTATCACTTCTTTTATATTACACCAAAAATGCAAACCTCCATCTAATCATGAGGAAACATTAGGCATACCCATATTGAAGGACATTCTACAAAATAACCAGTCTAATCTGCAAAGGTGTCAAGGTTATGAATGTCAAGGGAAGACTCAGGAATTTTTCCAAATTGTCAAAGACTAAAGAGACATGACAAACTAAACGTAACACATGATCTTGTATAAAATCTATATGTGTTTATACAAGATCACGTGTTGCATTTAGTTTGTCATGCCTCCTTTGGTTGTAGTAATACATCAATATAAATTTCCTGATGTTGATAGTTATGTGGCAGGTATGTCGAAGATGTCCTTGTTTGCCAGAAATAGACTGCAGAGTTCAGGAGTGATTGTGTATCAAATCAGTTACTTACTTTCAAATGGTTCGGGGGGAAGAAAATTATGATGCTTGTAGTATTCTTGAAACTTCTCTTTGAGTTTGAAATTATTTCAAAATAAAAGAAAACATTTTGATAAAACATTGTGTTTGCAAAGGTGTAGAGTGGGAGTATAGATTGGTAATACTTTGTGGAGGGCAATTTGGCATATCTATCAAAATTACAATGTACATGTCCTTTGACCCAGCAACTTCACTTCCAGGATTTTATCTTACAAATATATTTATACAAATGTGAAATGGTATTTGTACAAAGTTATTCACTCCAATCTTGTTTGCAACTGCAAAATACTTGAAACATTCTAAATAGCCATCAATAGGAGACTGATTAAATATATTACTTTAGCTCCAAAATCTCTTAACATGGAATTCCCAAACCTGAAAAACTTTGAAAATCCAAAGTTTTTTCTAAGTTGCCAGCAAAACCTGGCCTCAGCTGTTATGAGGCATTAGTTGCTTCTCAACACTCTTACCAGTCACAGACATCTCTGCTGTTCACTAATATTGTTTGCCTTTTTCGTTTAGATGGTTGTTATTTTGTCAGTTTGAGTTTAATTGCCCTGTAAAAAATGCCCAGAAAATTGAAGATACTCCTGTGGGTAAGAATAAGAAGCAAAGGAAGCATCTGTCATTAACAATAGCACAGAAAACAGAGTTAGTGCAAAGTTTGATCAGGTATGTCTATGAGACATCTTACTAAAGAATAAGGTATGGGAATTAACACCACATATGACTTGAAATAATAGAAGGACAAAGAGTTGAAGTTTTACAGGGACAACAATGACCAGAACTAATGAAGAACAGAAATTGTTCAGAGGGCAAAAAATGAAGATATTGACACGACCATGATTGAATGGATTCAACAATGAAGCAATGTGAATATGCCACTGACTGGTTTGTTGTTCATGAAACAAGCTAGATTATGCCATGGAAGACTGAACCTTTATGGTGAGTATAGAATATCAGAAGATTGGCTGCATGGGACTTCCCTGGCTGTCCAGTGGCTAAGACTCCACATTCCCAATGCAGGGGGGCCAGGTTCGATCCCTGGTCAGGGAACTAGATCCCACATGCAGCAACTAAAGATCCCGCATGCCGCAACAAAGATCCCTTATGCCTCAACTAAGACCCAGTGCAGCCAAATAAATAAATTTTTTTTTTTTTAAAAAAAAAAGGAGATTGGCTGCAGAAATTTCAGAAGCATCACGGTATAAAATATCTGGACAACTATGATGAAATAGCTTCTTTTCGTGAAGAAGATGAAAATTATATTGACAGTTTGTTAAGGTAATTTTTATTGAAAACCTTAGTCTCAAACATGTATATACAGTGGATGAAACAGCTTTGTTCTGTTCTGTTTTCTTTAAGAAAAAAAAATTAACAATGATTGATGAGCAAGCAAGAGGTTTTAAGGACTCTAAGCACAGGTTGAAAGTTCTGGGATGTGCCAATGCAGCAGACAGGTAAAGCTAGAAAAAGCCAACATCCACAATGGTTCAAAGTTGTTCAGGGAATTCCCTGGCAGTCCAGTGGTTAGGACTCCGTGCTTTCATTGCCATGGGCCCAGGTTCAATCCCTGGTGAGGGAACTAAGATCACACAAGCCGTGCGACGCAGCCAAAAAAAAAAAAAAATTGTTCACGATTTATTTGTTAGTATGTAAACAAAAAAGCATGGGTAATCGAAGAGATAATTTCTACCTGGCTTAATAATCTGTACCAATGGCATGAGCTTATTGCACACAAGCTGGAATGGAAGAAAACTATACTCATTCCTGGACCACTGTTCCACACACATGCCTCATGAACTTCTTGTGACCAAGAAATTTTACTCCCAGGGAAGAGCAAATATAAATATTTATTTGTTTTCATACTAGATACTTGCAGCAGGTAACTCCCAAGTCTTTCTAAGAGAGTTATTGTAGAAGCTTGTTCAGGTATACCTTAATTATGCCATTTACACAGTTGCTGATACTTAGAGAAGCCCCTACAATGAGAAGCCCACGCACTGCAATGAAGAGTAGCCCCCACTCGCCGCAACTAGAGAAAGCCTGTGCACAGCAATGAAGACCCAACACAGCCTAAATAAATAAATAAATAAATAAATAAATAAATAAATAAATAAAACATGACTTGGAGGGGCTTCCCTTGTGGCGCAATGTTTAGGAATCCACCTGCCAGTGCAGGGGACATGGGTTCAATCCCTGGTCTGGGAAGATAACCACATGCTGCAGAGCAACTAAGCCCACGCACTGCAACTACTGAAGCCCGTGCATTCTAGGGCCCACATGCCACAACTACTGAGCCTGTGTGCTGCAACTACTGAAACCCATGCACCTAGAACCCGCACTCCGCAACAAGAGAAGCCACTGCAATGAGAAGCCTGCGCACAGCAACAAAGAGTAGCCCCCGCTCGCTGCAACTAGAGAAAGCCCGTGTGCAGCAACAAAGACCCAATGCAGCCAAAAACAAAAACAAACATGACTTGGAAGCTTGTTAGAAATGCAAATTCCCAGACCCAACTAACTCTAGACCTACTGAATCAAAATCTCTGTGGGTATAGCCCAAGAATCTTATGCCTTAAACAATTCTTCAGATGACATTTATGCCAACTAAGGTTGTAGAAGCACTGAGTTAGAACAAGGTGACATCAAAAAAATACTGAATATTATAAGTTATATACCTGTTGTTCATTCCTTGCAAGATAGAAAAATTGCTAAAATAGTGTTAACCCAAATAAGCATGAGGCTAGTAATGATGACAATGATGAGGTGTAACACAGATGAAAAATAATCTCCATAGACAGTATGGGGGAAATGTATGAGCAGTTAATTGGCCTTGAATAACATGCATTTATCATTGAAAAAGGGATTATTGCTGCTTACTTAATTGGAAGAGACTGCTTATATAAAAATCTATGTTAATGAGACACATTATCCTAGAAGTACACCTTTTTTAAGGCCATCTATTGTAGTTGCTTCATCATTAAAGAATCTCTATCCTGACCCATCATTAAATATCCAACTCTAATCTTTCGTGACAATAATAGCAGTGCAGATGAAGCCTTTTGTCCAAGATCCTCAAGAAACCAAATGGAAGAAGTATTTATTGTATGCATATGTACAGATGCTTAGCTTGGTTTGAGGTTTTATTGAATGTTTTCCTTAGAAATAAAAGAGTACCAAGTATTCATGGTCTGTATCACACTATTTCATTCATCAGTTTGTTACTGTATCAAAAAACTACAATACTAATTTTGCTATTTATCCTACCTAGTGTGAATATTCATACTTTCATTGCACAAATAGTAATGTGTTTAATTATGGGATGCTGCCTCAGACCTCCTGTATTATATATAATATATGCACAAATTATCTGTATATAACTTTAAAAATAATGAATTCCAAATGTATTCCAAACCCAGGGGTTTTGAATAAGCAGTTGTGGACCTATAAGTACATAAATGGGATACTATGCAGCCATTTAAAAGAACAAGAATCTCTTTATGTACTGATGTGGAATAATATCCAAGATATACTGATATGTAGGGAAAAAATGACATGTAAATCTGTATATACTATGCTACCATTTGTGGATTTTTTTTAAAGGAGAGGAAATAAAGTATTTCCTTGTTATGCACAGAATATCCTGGAAGGTAAAACAAAAACTATTGGTTGTGTACTGGGTTAAAATTGGATGAATGTGGGTCAGAGGTAAGGGGAAGAAAGAATTTTTCATTATTTACCTTTTGTATCTTTTCAACATTGAACCATGTGAATATTTCCAAAATTTTAAATTATAAATGTAAAAAGAAACATCTCAAATTGAAATGCAAAAATTAAAAAAGAATGGGGGTGGGGGAACCCAGAACAGAATATCTGAGAACTGTAAGACAATTACAAAAGATATATTTTGGGTTGGCCAAATAAGATGTTATGGAAAAAACCTGAATGAACTTTTTGACCAACCCAATAACATATGCAGTATATTCTGCAATACCCGAAGGAGAAGAAAGAAAAGAGCAGAGGAAATATTTGAAGTAATAATGGCTGAGAATTTTCCAAAATTAGTGACAGAAACCAGAACACAGATCCAGGAAGCTCAGAGAACACCAAGTAGGATGAATACCAAAAAATTTTCTCCTAGCCATGTCCTATTCAAACTGCAGAAAATCAAAAACCAGGAGAAAATCTCAAAAGAAGACAGAGAACAAGACAACCTTACCTATAGAGAAACAAGGATAAGAATTACATCAACTTGGGCTTCCCTGGTCGCGCAGTGGTTGAGAATCTGCCTGCCAATGCAGGGGACACGGGTTCGAGCCCTGGTCTGGGAAGATCCCACATGCTGCAGAGCAACTGGGCCCGTGAGCCACAACCGCTGAGCCTGCGCGTCTGGAGCCTGTGCTCCGCAACAAGAGAGGCCGCGACAGTGAGAGGCCCGTGCACCGCGATGAAGTGTGGGCCCCGCTTGCCGCAACTAGAGAAAGCCCTCACACAGAAACGAAGACCCAACACAGCCAAAAATTAATTAATTAATTAATTTTTAAAAAAAAGAATTACATCAACTTCACTTTATAAACCATGCAAGCAAGAGGGAGTGAAGTGAAATATTTAAAATGTTGCAAGAAAAAACCACCAACCTAGAATTCAGTATCCAAATAAATTGGCCTTCAAAAGTAAAGGAGAAATAAAGACTGTCTCAGACAAAGGCTGTAGACAATAAATTGCAAGAAATCCTTCACAGGGAAGAAAAATGATATAGAGCTGAAACTCAAATCTTTGTGAAGAAAGGAAGAGTGTTAGAGAAGGAATAAATAAAGGTAAAATAAATCCTTTGGGTTTTCTAAAAAATTCTTAATTGAACTAATAGATAACTGCCTGTTCAAAATAATAATAGCAATGTATTGGGTTACTATAGCTTAAAGATAAATGAAAGCAATGATGTTATAGACAGAGGGAAGAATTGGGAATACTATTATAAGGTACCTTATGAAGTGGTATAGTTATTTGAAAATGGACTTATATTAGTTGTAAATGTATACTGCCACTCTAGGGCAAACACTAAAGTAATTTTTTGAAGAAACAGAATCGTGAGAAGAGAAAATTGAATTATGTAAAATGCTCAGTTTAAAACAGAGAAGGCAGAAAAGAGGAAAGTTTGTTGGGTTTTTTTTAAAAGAAAGAAACAAGTGCAGTGAATAAAAAACAGTTACAAATATGGTAGATATTAATCCAAATATATCAATAATCATTTTAAATGTCTTTTAAATGTCTTTTAAATGGTCTAAATACACCAATTAAAAGACAGACTGGAGAACTTACATAGTAAAAATTATTTCTATTTTCTTGATTTATTGTAAGTTTCTTTGTGGTAACAATCCCTCTCAGCATATTTTAATGACATATACCTAGTGACTAATCAACAAACACTAGTCTATAATAGAAACAATGGTTGACCTACTGCATTTACATGGCTATCTGTAGGGATACTTACGAAGTATTTATCACCAATGCCACTTGCTAGCAATTACTCAATTTTCCATGTCAGCATAATTTTAATAAATTTTTTATCCCAAAAGAGAATGATTGCTTCCTCCCCCAAGAATTTACAGTAGAATTTTTTGCCTTCTTGTTTATGGGGAAAAAAATAAAAGGAAATTTTGAGATTAAAAAAAAAAAAAGACAGACTGGAAAAGAAAAAGTTAATTCCCTGGTGGTCCAGTGGTTAGGACTCCATGCTTCCACTGCAGGGGGCCAGGTTTGATCCCTGGTTGGGGAACTAAGATCCTGCAAGCCACATGGCTCGGCCGGGCGGGAAAAAAAAAACAGACAGACTGACAGTGGATTTAAAAAAAAAAAAAAAAAAGACCCAACTATATGTTGTCTACAAGAAACCCAGTTTAAATATAAAGACACAGATAGAGTGAAAGTAAAGGGAAGGGATCGATGACCTAAATATAAGAGCTAAAGCCATAAATTTCATAAGAGAAAACATAGGAGTAAATCTTCATGACCTTGGATATGGCAGTAGAGTCTTAGATTATGATACCAAAAGCATGAGCAGCAAAAGAAAAGAGTAAATTGGACCTCATCAAAATTAAAAACTTTTGTTCATCAAAGGACATTATCAAGAAAGTGAAAAGACAACTTAAAGGATGGGAGAAAATATTTATAAATTTTATATCTATTTGGAAATAGATGGTGCTGGTATTTACACAATGAATGGTATTTCACAATGGTGAATATGATTAACACCACTCAATTGTACACTTTAAAACAGTTAAAATAGCAAGTTTTATTATATATATATATATTTTTTGGTTTTTTTACCACAATTAATAGATAGGCAGTGTTAAAACAAGCAAATACACCCTAAGTACAAACAAACACTGAACAGCACTGGGCTTCATTTATATCCTGTACCTTTAGGCAGATATTTAATTCTTCTGTGACTGAGTTTGTATGCTTTACCTTTCCATACATTTTGAACTAAAAACAGAGGCCAGGGCTTAAACAAATAAACCACACATATGAGGTGTTGTCAGCACTCTGGCCCCCACTTTCCATACCTTGGAGACTCACTATCAAACCAGCTGCACTGAAGGCAGGAAGAGTCTGGAAAAGATATTCTCTCAGGAAAGCATGCATACTAGTTGAGCCAGTTTGTTATTTTCATCTTAAAAACTGTTTCTTAACCACAGTCAGATTCCTTCAACAACAACTAAGTAAAGTATGGAGAAAGGTATACCATGTTAACACAAATCAAGAGAAAGCAGGAATGCCTATGTTAATCAAACAAAGCAGACTTCAGTACATGGGAAATTATTAGGGATAAAGAGGGGCATTACAGGGCTTCCCTGGTGGCGCAGTGGTTAAGGATCCACCTGCCAATGCAGGGGACACGGGTTCGAGCCCTGGTCCGGGAAGATCTCACATGCCGCAGAGCAGCTAAGCCTGTGTGCCACAACTACTGAGCCTGAACTCTAGAGTCTGCGAGCCTAGAACCCATGCTCTACAACAAGAGAAGCCACCGCAATGAGAAGCCCGCACACCGCAATGAAGAGTAGCCCCCACTCACCGCATCTAGAGAAAGCCCATGCACAGCAACAAAGACCCAACGCAGCCAAAAATTAATTGATTAATTAATTAATTTTTAAAAAGAGGGGCATTACATAGTGATAAAGGGGTCAGTTCTCCAAGAAATCATAATAATCCTTAATCTATATGCATTTAACAACAAAGCATCAAAATATGTGAGGCAAAAACCTGATAGAACTGCAAGGAGAAATGGAAAAATCCACTGAGAATTCACAATACCTCTATCAGTAATTGATAGATCAGGCAGGCAGAAAATCAGTAAGGTATACTTGAACTGAACAGCACCATCAATTAACTGGATCTAATTAACACTGGTAAAATACTTCCTCAAACAACAGTAGAATACACATTCTTTTCAAGCTCACATGTAACATTCACCAAGATAGACCACATTCTGGACCATAACATACACCTCAGTAAATTTAGAAGAACAGAAATCATACAAAGTATACTCTCAGGTCACAGTGGAATTAAACTAGAAATTAAGAACAGAAGGATAACTGAAAAAAATCCCCCAAAATATGGAGTTTAAACAACACACTTCTAAGTAACACATGGATCAAAGATGACGTCTTGAGAAATTTTTAAATATTTTGAACTAAATGAAAGTTAAAATACAACTAATCAGAAATGTAGGATGCAGTGAAAGCAGTGCTTGGAGGGAAATTTTATAGCGTTAAATGCAAACGTTAGAAAAGGAATATTTGCAACCAATAATCTATTACCTCACACCTGTTAGAATGGCTATTATCAAAAAGATAAGAGATGTGGAGTGTACTGTTGGTGGGAATGTAAATTGGTATAGCCACTCTGGAAAAAGTATAGAGGTTTCTCAAAAAATTAAAAAATAGAAATACCATGTATGGTCCAGCAATCCCACATCTGGGCATATATCCAAAGGAAATGAAATCACTATCTCAAAGAGATATCTGCACTCCCATGTTAATTGCATTGCAGCATTATTCACAATAGCCAAGATTAGGAAACAATGTGTCTGTTGACAGATGAATGGATAAAGAAAAAGTAGTATATATACAGACATGTACATACACACATACACACACAATGGAATATTATTCAAACATAAAAAGGAAATCCAGTCATTTGCAACTTTGAGGGCATTATGCTAAGTGAAATAAGTCAGAGAAAGACAAATGTATGATCTCACATATGTGAGAATCTAAAAAAAGCTGAACTATAGAAACAGTAGATTGGTGGTTGACAGGGGGTAGGGGGTGGGAGAAATGGGGTGATGTTGGTCAAAGGATACAAACATCCAGTTATATGAATAAGTTCCTGGGATCTAATATGGTGACTATAGTTAACATGGTGACTATAGTTAACTGTATTGTATACTTGAAATTTGCTAAAAGAGTAGATCTTAAATGTTCTGGCCTCAATGAAAAAAAAGAAAAAGGTAACTGTGAGGTGATGAATATGTTAACTAACCTTATCGTGGTAATCATTTGCAATAAATATATCAAGTCACATTATACACCTTAAACTAACACAATATTATATGTCAATTATGTCTCAATAAAGGTGAGAGGGAATAAAATAAAATAAGCTTCCACCTTAGAAAACTAGAGAAAGAAGAGCAAAGCTGGCACAAAAAAAAAAAAAAAAGATAATAAAAATTAGAGCAGAAATCAATGAAACTGAAAATAGGAAAACATGAGAAAATCAAAGAAAGCAAAAGCTGGTTCTTTCTAAAGATCAATAAAACTGATAAACCTCTAGCCAGGCTAGCCAAAAAACAAAAACAAACAAATAAAAAAAGACGACATAAATTACTAATATCTTAAATGAAAAGAGGGACCATCATTATTGATCCATGGATGTTAAAAGGATAATGAAGGAATATTATGAAAAACCATATTCTCTAAAATTTGATATCTTAGATGATAAAACAGACCAATTCCTTGAAAAACACAATCTACCAAAACTCACACATGGAGAAATAAATAATAAATAAATAAATCTTGGCCTATATCTGTTAAAGAAATTGAATCAGTAATCTTCCAAACAGAAAGCACTTGGCCCAGGTGATTTCACTGGTGAGTTCTATCAAATACTTGAAAAAAATGATACCAACTCTCTGCAGTCTCTTCCAGAAAATAGAAGCAGAGAGAACACTTCCTAACTCATCCTACGAGGCCAGCATTACCTAATACCAAAACCAGATAAAGACAGTACAAAAAAGGAGAACTACAGACTAATATCACTCATGGACATAAATGCAAAAAATCCTCAACAAAATATTAGCAAACTGAATCCAACAAAGTGTGAAAAGAATTATACACCATGACCAAGTGGGATTTATTCCAGGAATGCAAGGCTGATTCAGCACTTGAAAATCAATTAATGTAATCCATCACATCCACAAGCTAAAGAAGAAAGATCATAGATTATACTAATAGACACAGGAAAAAAACATTAACAAAGGCCAACACCTATTCATGATTTAAAAAAAAAAAAAACCTCTCAGCAAATTACGAATAGAGGAGAACTGATTCAACTTTATAAAGAACATCTAAAAAGAACCTCCAGCTACCATCATATTTAATGGAGAGAACATAGATGCTTTCCCCTGAAGATCAGAAATAGGACAAGAATGTCACCTCTCACCACTCTCATTCAACATTATACGGGAAGTCCTAGCTAATGCTAAAGACAAGAAAGGAAAGAAAAGGTATATAGGTTGGAAAGGAAGAAATAAAACTGTCTTTGTTTGCAGATGACTTGATTGTCTATGTTAAATCCCAAAGAATCAAGAACAAACTGGAACTAATGACTGATTATGGTAAGGTTGCAGGATACAAGGGTAATATACAAAAGTCAATTGCTTTCCTATATACCAGCAATGAACAGTTGGAATTTTAAGTTAAAAACCACAATACCATTTACATTAGGACCCCTCAAAAAAGTACTAAGAAAAATCTAACAGAATATGTACAAGATCTATATGAGGAAAATGATAAAACTTTGAGGAAAGAAATCAAAGAAGATCTAAATGAATAGATATTCCATGTCCATAAATAGGAAGACTCAATACTGTTATTATGTCAGTGCTTCCTAACTTGATCTATAAATTCAGTAGTACAGTCTCAACCAAAATCCTAGCATTTTATTTTGTGGATATCGACAAACTCTCTTTATATGGGAAAGCAAAAAACCTAGAATAGCCAATACAATATTGAAGAACAAAGTTGGAGAACTAACACCATCTGACTTCAAGACAATATAAAGCTACAGTAATCAAATAGTGTGGTATTGGCAAAAGAATAGACAAATAGTTCAATGGAACAGAATATAGAGCTCAGAAATAGACCCACACAAATATAGTCAACTGATCTTTGACAGAGGAGAAAAGGACAGTCTTTTCAACAAATGGTACTGGAAGAACTGTACATCCACATTTTAAAAAATGAATATAGACACTGACCTTACACCTTTCACAAAAATTAATTCAAAATGTATCAGACATAAAGGTAAAGCACAAAATTATAAAACTTCTAGAAGATAACACAGGAGAAAATCTAGGTGACCTTGGGTTTGGCAATAACTTTTTTTTTTGGCCACGCCGTGCAGCTTGTGGGATCTTAGTTCCAGGACCAGGGATCAAACCTGGGCCCCCTGCAGTGGAAGCGTGGAGTCCTAACCACTGGACCGCCAGGGAATTCCCAGCAATAAATTTTTAGATACAACACCAAAATTACAATCCATGAAAGAAAACATTGATAAGTAGGACGTCATTAAAGTTTAAAACTTATGTGAAAAACACTGAAAAGACAAGCCACAGACTGGGAGAAAATATTTGCAAAACAATATCTGATAAAGGACTTATATCCCAAATATACAAATAACTCTTAAAACTAAACAATAAGGAAAACAAACAACTGAATTTTAAAATGCACTGAAGACCTGAACTGATGCCTTACCAAACAAGATATATAGATGGCAAACAAGCATATAAAAAGATATTCAGCATGATATGTCATTTGGGGAATGCAAATTAAAACAAAAGCTAGATACCACTACATACCTATTAGAATGGCTAAAATCCAAAACACTGACAACACCAAACACTAGTGGGGATGTGGAGAAGCAGGGACTCATTCATTCCTGGTGGGAATGCAAAAGGTCCAGCCACTTTGGAAGACAGTTTGGCAGTATTTTTACAAAGCTGCACATAGTCTAACCACATGATCCAGCAATCATGTTCCTAAGTATTTACCCAAATGAGTTGGAAACTTATGTCCACACAAAAACCAGCACACAAATGTTTATAGCAGCTTTATTTGTAATTGCCAAAAACTGGAAGCAACCAAGATGCCCTGCAGTAGGTGAATGGATAAACAAACGGAGGTAGATCCATACAATGGGATATTATTTACCAATAAAAAGAAATGAGCTACCCTTCAATAAATGGTGCTGGGAAACCTGGAGAGCTACATGTAAAAGAATGAAATTAGAACGTTCTCTAACCCTATATACAAAAATAAACTCAAAATGAATCAAAGACCTAAATGTAAGACCAGAAACCATAAAACTCCTTGAAGAAAACACTCTGACATAAATCGTAGCAATGTTTTTTTGGATCTGTATCCTAAAGGAAAGGAAATAAAAGCAAAAATAAACAAATGGGACCTAATTAAACTTAACGCTTTTTGCACAGCAAAAGAAACCATCAACAAAATGAAAAGACAACCTACTGAATGGGAGAAAATATTTGCAAATAATATGACCAATAAGGGGTTAAATCCAAAATATATAAACAGCTCATAAAACCTAACATCAAAAAAAAAAAAAAACAACCTGATTAAAAGATGGGCAGAAGACCTGAATAGACATTTTTCCAAATGTCTATTTGGAATGCTCAACAGGCACATAAAAAGATGCTCAATATCATTAATCATCAGAGAAATGCAAATTAAAACCACAATGAGATAATCACCTCACACTTGTAAGAATGGCTGTCCTCAAAAAGAACACAAATAGGGCTTCCCTGGTGGCGCAGTGGTTGAGAATCTGCCTGCCAAGGAAGGTGACACAGGTTCAAGCCCTGGTCCGGGAAGATCCCACATGCTGCAAAGCGGCTGGGCCCGTGAGCCACAACTACTGAGCCTGCGCGTCTGGAGCCTGTGCTCTGCAATGGGAGAGGCCGCGACAGTGAGAGGTCCGCGCACCACGATGAAGAGTGGCCCCCACTCGCCGCAACTGGAGAAAGCCCTCACACAGAAACGAAGACCCAACACAGCCAAAAATAAATTAATTAATTAATTTTAAAAAAAAAAGAACACAAATAACAAAGGTTGGTGAGGATGTGGAAAAAAGGGAACCCTCGTACACTGTTGCTGGAAATGTAAATTGGTGCAGCCACTGTGGAAAATGATATGGAGGGTTCTCAGAAAACTAAAAATAGAAATACGATATGACCCAGCAATTCCACTCCTGGGTATATATCCAAAAAATATTAAAACACTAATTCAAAAAGATACATGTACCCCAGTGTTCATAGCAGCATCATTTACAATAGCCAAGAAATGGAAGCACCCTAAGTGTCCATCAACAGATGAATGGATAAAGAAGAGATGGTACACCACCTAGAGGGGTGGGATAGGGAGGGTGGGAAGGAGACGCAAGAGGGAGGGGATATGGGGATATATGTATATGTATAGCTGATTCACTTTGTTATACAGCTGAAACTAACACAACAATGTAAAGCAATTATACTCCAATAAAGATGTTTAAAAAAGAAGAGATGGTATAGATAGATACACAATGGAATACTGCTCAGCCATAAAAAAGAACAAAATTTTGCCATTTGCAACAACATGGATGGACTTGGAGGGTGTTCTGCTAAGTAAATTAAGTCAGACAGAGAAAGACAAATATTGTATGATAGCACTTTTATGTGAAATCTAAAAAAATACAACAAACTAGTGAATATAACAGAAAAGAAACAGACTCACAGATATAGAGACCAAACTTGTGGGGAATTCCCTGGTGGTCCAGTGGTTAGGACTCCGTGCTCTCACTGACAAGGGCCCGGGTTCAATCCCTGGTCAGGGAACTAAGATCCCACGAGCCACGCAGTGTGGCCAAAAAAAACACAAAGTCTATTAAATGTTTTAATTGTTTTTAAAGATGATAGAAGAAAAAAAGGTAGTCTCTCAATCCTGACACCCAAAGATAACTACTACTACTAAGACAGTGTTATAATAAATATTCCCAGATATTTCCTGTTCATATATGTGTGCACACACGTGCTGTACACACACAGACTGCTACTTATCTTTTTTATATAAAAGTAGAATCATAGATTAACTATACACAAATTTTTTATAATTCCCCCAACAACCTTAAAAGGTTATTGTTTCCATTACTTCCATGAGGTAACTGATCTGGTAAATGGCTGAACTAGGTTCACTTCCCAATGTATTTTACTCCAAAGTTTGTATACTCTTACCACTGCACCTCTTGGTAAAATGTAAGACCTACTTTTTGTTCTATCTTTACTTCACATTTACCCCCTCAGAAGATACACCAATCTTTCATATACCCTACTGCCATTATACAGTGACCTTCACGTCATATGGTACACAGGGCATTCCTGCAATGTATTCCTTGACTTTGTGCACTCATACTTGCCTACTGGATAGGAAGTGGTGGCCCAGCTCCTTTTTGCTCCAGGGAGCTGTACTGAGGAACAAACTATGGGACTGGCATACTTTTTTGGCAATAATGTGGCTTCCTTCTCCTGTATAAGTAGCTCTCAAAATTCAGGTGTTCGAGAAAATGACTTCTGGGACCTAAAGATCCTGAGGGAAAAGAGGGTGAGGGGTAGAGGCAGATGAAAAGGTGGAGAGAGGTGAATTCATGTGGGTGCCTGGGGAAGGAAGGAGCCTCCAGTGGGTTCAGTGGAGACAGAGCTTGACCACCCAGAAGAGATGGTGGCCTTCAGAAGCACTCAGTGCATTGATAGCCGCCAGTTCAACCAGTACCTGTTGTGATCAGCTGACTGTTCAGGGAAGCTTTAAAGAAGAACTTGTCCCTGCCCCTTCTCTCGGCACCTGTAGGAGACACTCTGAGGCTCCGCACAATCCTGGAAGCAATACAGAAGCACATCCATTCTTCCTCCCTCATCTTCAAACTCGCCCAAGATGCATTCAAGATTGCTACACCCACGGACAGTAGTACAGACAGCACCCTGCTCAACGTGGCCCTGGAGCTGGGGTTACAGGTATGGAGGACAAGCGGGCCATCCCCACTTTAGACTTCTGGCCTAGTGACAACTAGTAGAAGATAAGATCCCACGGGGACTGGAGTGGGCATGGGCCAGGACTGGTTCTTTCTCTGTCCCCAGGACACAGCTTCTAGGCTAGACACAAGGTAAGGACTCAACATTGGCCTCTGTTTTGAAGTTAAGGCCAGTTAAGCAGTATAGCCTTAGGCTCCACAGGGTCCCCTTCTTCTCCCTACCCCACCCCCCTTCCTCCAAGTCAAGCAAGGTGTGGTAATAAGAGCTTTATTCATTACAGGTTATCAGAGGAGTGTTCTATCTGATTGGTAGCAGGGATGGGGCAGAAATTAAACAAACCCATCTGTAGTTATCAGGGGAGAGATGGCTGTTTAAGGCACCAATAAATACTTGTTGCATAAATGAATGGCAAGGGGGAGTGGGAAGGGGGAGGTTATAGCAGTTATGCTTAGCCAACTGGGAAGGCTGCTTTTTTGCCCAGGTGATGAGGATGACCTTATCAACCCTTAACTGGAGGCGCCGAGAGATGGTGCGGTGGTTGGTGACATGTGCTACAGAAGTGGGTAAGTATCCCAGCTCCCTGTACCCCAAGGGGAAAGGATTCCTAGGCCCTACTCATGGGACAGGACGACGAATCTTTAGAGCGCTCATATTCCTATTACTGATGGCTAGGAAAGGATGAGGCTGCTGGTAGGAGAAGATGGCCTCTGTTCAGCCTGACCAAACTCTGCCCTCACTGCTTGGACCATACCCTGATGTCAGCAGCACTTTGACCCTCTGATCAGAGACATTCTGAGAGAGTGAATTTTCAGCCACAAGTACTCAAGTGCAGCCTTGGGAGGTAGTTGGCCCAGTGGTTTGGTCCCAGTCCCTGTCCATGATTCTGAGAAACCCCAAACAATTTGGAGGCTCGGGACCCCATCTAGAGCCCAAAGCCCCAGCACAAGACTCTACCCTGAGAGGCCCCACTTCAGCTAGAACCCCCAGGCAGATCTGCGACTCCTGCCTTGGGGCAGGCAAACCACAGGCTCTGTTGCTCCATCCTTGTGAGGGGCTTAGAGCACCTGCAGAAACCTTCAACACTCTCACCTGGGGAAGGAAGGGATGGGAAGAGACCCCAAACAGGGTCTGGGCATCTGGGATGGTCCCCTTGCCCTGGTTGCCTCAGATCATCTCAAGGCTGCTGAGAAGGAGGGAGAACTCATCTCTGCAGGCCAAGTTCTGACCCCAAATGGTAGTCTGGGCAGACCTGGATCAGGACCCGGATGGCCACAGCTGAGCTCAGGCTCTCCCTGACAGGTGTGCAGGCCCTGGTGAGCATCCTGCAGAGCTGGTACACACTCTTCACCCCCACCGAGGCTACCAGCATTGTGGCTGCCACAGCCGTATCCCACACCACTATCCTGCGCCTCAGTCTTGACTATCCACAGCGGGAGGAGCTGGCTAGCTGTGCTCGCACGCTGGCCCTGCAGTGTGCTATGAAGGATCCACAGAGCTGCGCCCTATCGGCCCTTACACTTTGTGAGAAGGACCACATCGCCTTTGAAGCAGCCTACCAGATTGCCATCGATGCTGCTGCCGGCGGCATGACTCACTCACAGCTGTTCACCATCGCCCGCTACATGGAGCTCCGTGGCTACCCGCTACGTGCCTTCAAGCTGGCCTCACTGGCCATGAGCCATCTCAACCTGGCCTACAACCAGGACACCCACCCGGCCATCAACGATGTGCTCTGGGCGTGTGCCCTCAGCCACTCCCTGGGCAAGAATGAGCTGGCGGCCCTGATTCCCCTGGTGGTGAAGAGCGTGCACTGTGCCACAGTGCTTTCAGACATCCTACGGCGCTGCACGGTCACTGCACCTGGCCTGGCCGGCATCCCAGGCCGCCGCAGCTCGGGAAAGCTTATGTCCACCGACAAAGCTCCCCTGCGCCAGCTGCTGGATGCCACCATCAATGCCTATATCAACACCACACACTCACGCCTGACACACATCAGCCCTCGCCACTACGGAGAGTTCATTGAGTTTCTGAGCAAGGCCCGGGAGACCTTCCTGCTGCCACAGGATGGCCACCTGCAGTTTGCCCAGTTCATCGACAACCTCAAACAAATCTACAAAGGCAAGAAGAAGCTGATGCTGCTGGTGCGAGAGCGCTTTGGCTGAGAGAGCAGATGGCTCGCTGCTGGGGCATCCTGCGCTCCCAGGTACCATCTGGTCAGGCCAAGGACACAAACATTTGTCCACCCTGAGAGGACTCTGAGCACCTGTGGCTGAAGCCAGAGGACCACAGGGCTAAGCATGGGGAGAGTCCAACTCTAGCCAACATGCCTTGTCAAGGTTCTCGCAACAGCCCACTGTTCCTGGAGGAGCTGGGCCCTGCAGACCGATCAGAAACCCCACACATGCCACCTCACGCCCCGCTATCCTGCGTGTCCTGGGTGTTGGCCCTCTCTCCTTGGCAAACACAGAACACTGTTCCGTCTCAGGGATTGCTTAACCAGAGAAACAGAAGCATTTATGGTACTGTAAATACTATAGTATATGTGTTGCCAATTACATTGTAAAATTGTAACTATTTATAATTCTGGTTCTAATTTGATGGGTAGCTGTGGGTGGGAAGATAGGCTTGTTTTCTGAGGAGATTCACAACCATTTCTCAGGTTTCCCTTGCAGAGTATATGCTATTGGCAGTGGAAGAGTGGGGGTGGCAGAGAGAAAAATGGCCATTAGAGTAAACCCCAAGTCTAGTCTATGCAGAAACCCCGGCCTGCAGATGGGCATTGACAGCCCGGTGGTGGGTGAGGGGCAGGGCCCCGTCTTGACTTAGACTTTCACCTCACGAAGCCATGAGGACACAGAAGCTCTTGCTCCTGCCTCACACAGCCTCTCTCTCTGGGGGCCTGCCGAGCTCCTGAGAAACAAGGGCAGGGAGAAGGTGAAGGTCTGGGAGGCCACTGGGCTCATAATGTTCATCTACTCTGGTCACCTTTGTGTTAGAGAGCATCTGGTTTCATCTCTCATTATACTTGTGTGTGTGTGGATCTGAATGGCTACGTACGTGCATCTGTGTGCATAGATATATCTGTGCATGCCTATATGTGCACATGTATATTTATGTGTATCTGTGTCAGGTCTGTGTGTGAAGACATGTCTGTGTACTGGATGGTGGGTTTCTGTGTGAGGGTATACACATTTGTGAACATATAAAAATACATATCTGTGTGTGTGTGTGTGTGTGTGTGGATGTTTGTCGATGCATGTGTAGTGTTTGTGTATCTGGGCACACGTAAGTGCATGTGTATAAACATGTCCATGTCTGTGTGTAACTGTGTATATTTCCACATGTAGCTTTGTCTGTGAATTCATGTTTGAGGATCTGCATGAATGTGTCCCTTCTCTTTTTGCCAGATCTCTCATCCCCATTTCTCTTATTCTCTCACCAGCTAAACATGTTCCACATCTCTGTGCCTCCTTTATTCACCATTGTCTCACCAAACAAGCTTCTAAGCACTAGTCTCCCTCTGCCCTGAGTAGCTCCTTCAGCGCCACATTTCTCTTCTTACCCTGTACTTGCTTTCTTCCCCTGCCTTTCTACCTCAAGCTTCTTCTGCCTGCTTCTGTCACAGTCCCATTGGTCATTGGTTTGGAGGCTGTGGCTGGAATGCATTTGGCCTTTTCCTTTCTGACTAGTTTCTAGCTCTAGTGGGCAACCCCTGTCTTAGCCCTGGCTGACCTCCACAGTGTATCGTGTTCCTGCTACCCTCCTGACCCCTCTGCTCAGCCTGGAATTGTAATAGGAGGTAGCACAGGCATTCAGAAGAGTCATTTAGATGCCAGTGTCTTGGTGGTTACTGTTTCATGTTTTAGTTCCCGAGTAGGGGGTGGGGTGTGACAGGGAAGGGGTGGTATAGTTAGAGTGTGAACTAAGGACCTCTTTGTCTGCTTTACTTTCCTGTCTTTGACAAACTGTTTGTGTCACTTTTTTTTTCTCCACGCTAACCAGTAAGTTGCATTTGCTGTTTGTGGCTACCAAAGTCTCACCGTCCAGCTACGGGCCCAACAACCTCTCAGCCCAATAGGTTGGTTTAAAAAAAAAAAAAGACGACGCCACTCCCATTTCTGTATCACAATTGCCGTTTTTTAGCAAGTGTGTGAACTCACAGTGCTTTTCTATGAATAAATCATGGATCACAGAAAAGATCATTTTTCTAAAATCAGAAATTGTGTTCTTTCAATAAATGGGGCCCTTCTCTCTCTTCTCCATCACCCTGGCTGGGACAGGGAGCTGGTTAGGCTATATAGCACAGTGGGTTCCTAATGGTCTAAGATGTGGAATGACAAATGAAAAATTTCCTACTGCACCACACCCCTCTCCAGAGCTCACAGGCCCATCAGAGCCTGATCCCAGGAAGTAGGTACCACCGTGAAGCGCAGAAACAGCAAGATACTGAGAAAATTAGAGGGTATGTGCAGAAAAGAATGCAGAGCAACCCTGAGTGCCATGGGGCCTACTGGCTTCAGAAGGCTTCTTGCCTCAGTGATGCAAGTCTAAGGCTCTAATCCTAAGCAACTTAACCGAGTCTTTATGTCTTCCCAAGTTTTGGTGCCAAAGCTGAAGTTCTCTCAGCTTCTCCCTGCTCACCTAGACTCCATCTTCCTCAACAGGCCTTTCTGAAGTATTCTAGCCATTTCTGTGTCCCACTCTGATCTATACACCCTTCCCTCCCCAGACACAAAGCCCTGTCAATTTGGCCTCATATGCTATAGGGACCCCATTTCCCTGCAAATGTCACAGCTCCAGCTCCTAGGAAGATCTGCATAGCCCCATGTAGCTCTGGGGCTTGGAGATCTGAGAGCAAGATGGTGGCAAAGGTCCTGACATTAAGTCCTACATACATATTCACTGATACCCGAGCTCCCATGACTTGTGGGAGAGGATGCAGAAAGAGGCCCAGGGAAGGAAGAGGCTCAGAAGGAACTGAGGATAAGGGCACAGATCTTTCACAAACAAAACCACACGCAAGACTCCAACTCTGGAACTTTTATTCTCCTGGAAACAATCATCTGTGTTAGTGGTACTTCAGAGAAAAGGATTATGCTCAATTCTGTCGAAGCAGGCGTGAGTGTTTGTGCACGGCATCCACAAAGGCTCCCACGTGTTCTGGGTCCATGTCAGGGTAAAGTCCATGGCCCAGGTTGGCAATGTAGCGCTGTGGCCCAAAGTCATTCAGCATCTGCTGCACCAACCGCCCAATCTCCTCCTGGGGGGACCAACAGGGCACTGGCTACAGGGGGGGCCAGCACACCTCTGTCCTCCCTATACATAATAGCGGCACACATACATGTAGGCATGCTTCTACTCAGTGTTGCTCATACAGTCATTCAAAAAACTATCAGATGCCTAGTATGGGCCAGGCACTAAGAAAACACAAATGAACAAAATCAATGAAAAGAAACTCCTGCCTTCCTAGAGTTCACGTGGTATGAATGGAGTAGAAGGGAGGGATAAACAAATAGAAGCACACACATAGTAATAAACACAACCATATCCAGAACCATGGGAGTGCACAGAAACAACCACAGACACACACAGGGACCTGGTTGTTACCTCAGATGCATATAAGGCACAGGGGTCCAGGTTGCCCTGCAGGGTCACTGTCTTTCCCACGCAGTCCCTGGAAGTAGAGTCAGTGCCCTGTTCTGGTGACTGCACATATGGCAGTTGCATCCCCTCCACCTCACCTTCCATCACTCACCGGGCTTTCTCTGGGGCCACTGTCCAGTCAAGCCCAACCACCTCGTAGCCAGCCTGGGCCAGCTCCTCCAGGGCAAAATGTCCGTCCTTAGCAAAGATGATCTGGGGGAAAGGGCAAATCTCAGGCTGCCGAGGGCTTTGCTATGCCTCCTAATATAGCTCAGCTGTGCTTCTGCCCTCCAGTGGTCACTTCGGTCCATGCAGGACTTAACCTGATAGTTCCAAGAGCCCACCTTCACTCATCTGATCCCCATCCTTACCATGGGCACCGGTGCCAGGCCTGCCTCCTGCAGCCCGGCTTTCACTCGCTTGGCCACATCACGGATGTAGGGCAGTGCAAACTTACTGAAGAGTTGTGGGCCAAGATGCCCTGCATGGGACTCAAAGAGCTGCAATGCCTACAGTTAGAAAAGAAATGCATAACACATAAAGAGGAAGTATCTTGGGCCCCACATACAGAATGTGCCTCAGTCTTCCTTCAGTTTTCCCCAAGTGACTTCAACCCCTGAGACTGCCTAAGCCTATAAGCCCAGTTCCAGTCAAAAAGTTTTGCATTCTCCAGATCCCAGTGCTAGGTTTGGTCTTTGAATACACAGAGCATTAAGCCCCCGTGCCAGTGTCTGGGCTTAGCTGCTCCAGCCAGATCATTTCATGCCAAGCTTCTTTTGTGCCTGGTATTGAGACACCTACCGTCACAGGTATAAGGAACTGTATTGTTTCTGGTCCTTAAAGACTAAACCCCAGGGCTTCCCTGGTGGCACAGTGGTTAAGAATCTGCCTGCCAATGCAGGAGACACAGGTTCGAGCCCTGGTCCGGGAAGATCCCACATGCCGCAGAGCAACTAAGCCCATGCGCCACAACTACTGAGCCTGCGCTCTAGAGCCCATGAGCTGCAACTACTGAGCCCGCGGGCCACAACTACTGAAGCCCACGCGCCTAGAGCCTGTGCTCTGCAACAAGAGAAGCCACCACAATGAGAAGCCCAGGCACCGCAACAAAGAGTAGCCCCCGCTCGCCACAACTACAGAAAGCCCGCGCGCAGCAATGAAGACCCAACGCAGCTGAAAATAAATAAATAAATAAAGACGAAACCCCAGCCTATCTGTCTCTCCCTCAGGACTTACCTGGGCACCAGCAGCCACTTGTCCCACCAGATATGGGACGAGAGCATCAGTAAGGATGCGAAGGAGCTGGTGACTGGCCTGCGGTCTCTGGTAAAGCCAGCGTTTGGCCTGAGCCATGGTGCTTGAGCCGCCACCCTCAACCATGTATGTCATGAGAGTCCACTGCAAAAGACAGAAGCCAGATAGACACTTCCTTCGCTTGTCTGCACCCAGATCTGCCAAAGTAATTTCTCCAAGCCCAAGTCCCTGCCCTGTTCCATATTACCGGGGCACCAGCAAAGCCAATCAGTGGCACACGCCCAGCCAGACGTTGTCGAGTGAGGGTGATGGCCTGGAACACATAACCCAGCTCAGAGGCCACTGTTGTTGGATCCCGGAGGCGCTGTAAATCCCGCTCTTCTCTTAATGGCTCTGGGAAGCTGGGCCCTTTGCCAGGCACCATGGTCACCTCCATGCCCAGTGCCTGGTGGGGGAGAAAACGTCCGGGTTCCCAACCTGTAACTCCAGGAGGAGATCTGTTCAACCCATGCCAGGAAGAAGGAAAAGGAGAATAAAACTCAGCCAAACTCCATCTCTTCCAGCCTGTTTTTCCCTCTGTCCCATAAGGATAAGTGCTTATCTTGAGCCTTGACTGTCTTTTCCCTTTGTTACCCATTCAAGAATCAGATTTGAGCAGGTACCTGGGGTACAACAAGGATGTCGGAGAAGATGATGGCAGCATCCAGAGGGAAGCGATGCAGTGGCTATAGGGAACAGAAGACAGATTGCTAGGTGGCGAGCTGAGAGCATAAATCTCGCCCTCTTTTGTGGACCCCTCACCTGCAGAGTCAGTTCACAGCAGGTCTCTGGGGAGCGACAGGTGCTGAAAAAGTCCTGGGCAGCCCGAGTTTCCCTAAACTCTGCAGACAAAAAAGGGAAAGCAGGGCTCAGCCTTGAGGAACCTCCAGAGCCCTCCTCTGCCCCTCAAAAACTTTTCACCCTCCAGAGTTTTACCTAGACTCCGAGGCCCTGACCCTGACCTGGTAAGTAGCGGCCTGCCTGCCGCATGCACCAAACAGGAGTGTAGTCTGTTTCTTCTCCCCAAGCTGCTCGCAGGAAGGTGTCATTCTTCAGCTCCGGGAAACCCTGAGGTCTGGAGATCAGGAGCGGGTAGGGTACGTGTCAGTAAACTAGGCTGGGGGTTGGGCAGGGCTCGGGTTCTAAAGGCGGATACAGTCCAGCACAGCTATCTGCCTTCTCCAGACCAGCTACCAAGCTGTGGCTCCCCGCCGATTCCGCCTCCCCTCTGCCTATCAGGTGGTGTACAGGACCAGAAGGGCCGGTGCCGGGGCCTCTACCCTACACATAGTCGCAGCTTCCCCAGGCTCAAAGCCACTGGAGGGACTGGGAGAGTAGGGGCGGGGGAGGGAACGAAAGTCCAGTTAGGAGAGTTTGGGGGGTCTTTGGACCAAAAAATCTCAGGAACAAGGGTACTAATGGGCTGGTTTTAGGGCTGGAAGATCTCCAGGCTGGGGGATGGTCATGGGGGAGATTAGAGATGACGGTCCGAAAAAGGGATCTTAGTTGAGGATTAGAAAGTCCAGAGAGCATCTCCTAAATAAAGGTCTGGGGTACTCAGTCCAGCTAGGCGGTCCCTGGGATGAACATCTCAGGAATCCATGGTTGGAGGATTTGGGATTCCAGAAACTTGGGTTCTCCGGGGTTGGGGAAGAGGGGTATAGGGACAGATTCCTGAGCTGAAAGAGTCAGGTCAGAAGCCCGTATGGCCACACTGCGTGGTGGCACAGAGAACTCACCCACACTCGTTCGCCTCCATGGTAAGTTGTCTGTAAACGCGAGCACAGCCCCCACTGCAGCCTAATTCTGAGCCTGCCCCCTGCCCAGGCTCCGCCCCTTCCTGGAATGAGCCAAGGCTGTCGCCATGTTGAAAGTCACATGATCAGACTCCAGCAAAGGCTCCCGGGCTGCCCCGGCTGCTGCCCGTAGGACCCCTTAGGTCTCTTCACCGTAAAGTCCTCTGTAGCGACGCAACAACAAACACCTCCTACCCCTCCCCCCACAAAAGAACTTCGCTGTAACTACACTTCACGTGGCGTGAGGAGTTTGCTCTCCTCTGACGGCCTGGGAATCCCGGAAGACTCGGCCCAGGTCTCACTTTCACTCTCACTCTTAACGATTTTAACAATTTTATGCCTGGCCCAACCAGGCATATGGTGAATTATGGAACCAAGTTGTACAGGGAACTGAAATAATTAAATATTTATATTACCTAGAAAGAGGCGGGCACTACAATAGGTGCAGAGATTACAGTGGAGAACAAGACATTTCCTTCCTTTAAGGAGCTACAGACTGATGCGGAAACAGAAATCAGCAATCACAATAGTAAATGTTTTAAAGGGAAAGAGCTAGAAGCAAGTAGCAAGGGCTCCATTTAACTGGGGAAAGCAGTGGGGAATTCCAAGCAGAGGGAACGGCATGTGTAAAGAGAAGACGAAAAAGAGCAAATGGCTTAATGGGAAACAAGATCAAGCTGGTGGAATTAAAGAGGCTGGAGCTGGGGGCTTTCCTGGTGGCGCGGTGGTTGAGAGTCTGCCTGCCAGTGCAGGGAACACAGGTTCGAGCCCTGGTCTGGGAGGATCCCACATGCCGTGGAGCAGCTAGGCCCGTGAGCCACAACTACTGAGCCTGCGCGACTGGAGCCTGTGCTCCGCAACAAGAGAGGCCGCGATAGTGAGAGGCCCGCGCACCGCGATGAAGAGTGACCCCCGCTTGCCGCAACTAGAGAGAGCCCTCGAACAGAGGCGAAGACCCAACACAGCCAAAAATAAATAAATAAATAAAGAGGCTGGAGCTGTCTACAGAGTCCAGGTCATGCAAGCCTTTGTTAAGTGCATTTGTTCACTTTATCTTGTAGTAGTGTGAAAGCATACAAATAGCTTGGAGAGAAGGGAAGAGAGGCACTGTGTTCCCAACTTATTAAGGAGAAAAAAATGGCAAACTGTCATAATTACATGGGATCATTTATTTTTTTCTTGATAACTTCAATTATTTGAAAACTATATCAAAACAAACTTTCCACCCAGGTGTCCATCAACGAACAGATAAACAAAATGTAGTGAGTGTATGTATGTATATATATATATATATATATATATATATATATACACACACACACACACAATGGAATATTACTCAACCATAAAAATAAATTATTCTGAAACACGCTACAACATTGTTGTAACATGCTAAGTTAAATAAGACACACAAAAGGACAAATATTGTATGGTTCCACTTATATGAAATATCTATAATAGGCAAATTCATAGAGGCAGAAAGTAGATTAGAGTTTACCAGGGACTGGGGAATGGGGGCAATGAGGAGTCACTGCTTAAAGGGTACAGAGTTTCTTGTTTGGGGTGATGAAAAAGTATTGGAAATAGATAATTATACATTTAAAAAACGGTTAAGATTGCAAATTTTGTTATATATATTTTCCACTGTTTTTTTAAATTAATGTAATATATCAAAAACCAGTGAGTAGTACACTTTAAATGGGTGAATTATATGGTGTGAGTTATATCTCAGTAAACTTTTAAAAGAAACGGGGCAGGACCAAGTTGCCTTTTCCTCCATGATTGTACTTCACCAGCAGCTTCTGTCCGTGTTTTTTTGCCTCCTCCCTAACCACCTCGGCCTTTCCTCTCGTTTGGTTCAGAATTATTGGGAGAAACTGGATAATGATCACCAGTGTCCTGGGATTAGGAGTAACCACCAGGATCAAGCCTAAATGACTCAAGACTCCTGTCAGCAGCCGAGCTGAGGAGGGGGTTATTTTCCCAAACATTTTAGTCACACTGCCCCTAGGATGGGGAGCCTGAGAGGATATCTAACAGATTTTTAAAGATTCTTCTGGTTGTAGTGTGACTCACTGGGGGCACGGAGGCAAAACAGAAGGCCGGAGGATCTGAGAAATAGCTGTTGCAACTTTCCGGGCTAGATAGGATGGATGGTGGCTTGAATGAGGGTAGTAGCAGTGGGGATTAAGTGGTAGTAGCAATGGGATTGGAGTGGGTAGATTGATCAGGTAGGAACTACTACTGAACTTGGGTCTGGTTGGCTGAGCGGGAGGCACAGAAACAGATAACAGGATTGAGTATCCGAGTACACAGGACAAATACGGCGGGAACGTGCGGGGCGCCTAGTCCAAAACTTACGGCGAAGGCTGGCCGAAGGCGGGGCTGAAGGTGGTGGGAAGCTTCGTCAGCCTTCCGGGCCGAAGCTCCTGGGGCCGGATCGCCCCTGGGCTTCCCTGGGCCACCGCGCTATGGCGGGCCCGGGCCCGGGCGCGGCGCTAGAGTCCCCGCGGCAGCTGCTGGGCCGCGTGCGCTTCCTGGCGGAGGCAGCGAAGAGCCTCCGCGCTGGGCGGCCGTTGCCGGCGGCGCTAGCTTTCGTGCCGCGCGAGGTGCTCTACAAGCTTTACAAGGACCCGGCGGGACCGTCGCGAGTGCTGTTGCCAGTGTGGGAGGCGGAGGGCCCGGGGCTGCGTGTGGGAGCCACGGGCCCGGCCACCTGTACCGGCTCCGGGCCCCTCCGCGCCGCCCGCGACAGCATCGAGCTCCGGCGCGGCGCCTGCGTGCGCACCACGGGCGAGGAGCTGTGCAACGGCCACGGGCTCTGGGTGAAACTGACCAAGGTGCAAGACCCGGGACCAGGGAAGCCCTTGGCTGTTCCCCTCCCCTCCCCCATATTGAGCTGACATAGCGTTCGGTGCCCTTTGCCGTGGGCTGGGCAGGGCTTGCCGCCGGCGGTTCCCTGACGGCTGTCCCCGTCTGGCGCGTCCCGGCAGGAGCAGCTGGCGGAACACCTGGGCGACTGCGGGCTGGACGAAGGCTGGCTGCTGGTGTGCCGCCCGGCAGAAGGCGGGGCCCGCCTCGTACCCATCGACACTCCAGACCACCTCCAACGGCAGCAGCAGCTCTTTGGAGTGGACTACCGCCCGGTGCTCAGGTCCTGCACTGGGAGGGGCGGGGCTTACTGTCAGACTGCTGGGCCCTAGTGTGGCAAAGCCCGGGTGGTGGGATCTGGAGTGGAGGCAGGGTTTACAGCAGAACGGGGCGGGACCTGAAGGGAGCTGGGGTGGGGCTTCTGGAGGCGCAGTTTAGAGGGGTAGAGATCTGGAGAAGGCTCCAGGGTCTCCTGCTGCTCGCTGATGTCTCCGCATCCCGTCCCCGATTCTGTGCGCACAGATGGGAACAGGTGGTGGACCTGACATACTCGCATCGCCTGGGATCAAGGCCTCAGCCGGCCGAGGCATATACAGAAGCCGTACAAAGGCTACTGTGAGTGAGCTGGGATGGGATGGGGAGGAAGGAGCTCCAGGTCTGGGCCCGACCTAATTAGGGACTTGGGGTTGCTTAGCTATGTGCCCCCGACGTGGACCTACGAGTGCGACGAGGACCTGATCCACTTCTTGTACGACCACCTGGGCAAGGAGGATGAGAACCTGGGTAGCGTGAAGCAGTATGTGGAGAGCATAGACGTTTCCTCCTACACGGTGGGTGCTGGGACTCCTCCCACCCCAAACAAGATGTAGTCACATCTTGCTAGATCCAGAACTCTCACCTCTAGGCCAGGACCAAATCTGAATCCCCACAGGCCATACTCAGTCCAACCCCCCATCTTGGAAGTCATGTAGGAACCCCTAGACACCTCCACCCATACCAGATGTGCTTCTAACCCAGCTCCACTGTACTTTCTCTCTTGTGCTCCCTGGCCCAAAGCACACCCCCAGTTCAGGGAGTGGGGGTAAACACTGATTCCACCTCTCTGCCCCTCCCCAGGAGGAGTTCAATGTGTCCTGCCTGACAGACAGCAATGCGGACACCTACTGGGAGAGCGATGGGTCCCAGTGCCAGCACTGGGTACGGCTTACCATGAAAAAGGGCACCATTGTGAAGTGAGTGGGCTCTGAGTAGGACGGGGTGGGTGAGCCACATGCCTGTGAGTGTAAAAGACCCACGTGCACACTCTTAACCCTCAGGAAGCTGCTACTCACGGTGGATACCACAGATGACAACTTTATGCCTAAGCGGGTGGTGATCTATGGGGGTGAAGGGGACAACCTGAAGAAACTGAGTGATGTGAGCATTGACGAGTGAGTGAACTGGCCTGGGGTGAGAGGTGGGACATGATCCTAGCTGTAGGATCTGGCCCACGTTGGAAGCAAAAGTTCGAGCGAGACTCCAGCAATCCCTGAAGACAAGGGGTCTCCAAAGTGCCTCACGTTCATCCTCTCAGGACCCTGATCGGGGATGTCTGTGTCCTGGAGGACATGACCGTCCACCTCCCAGTCATCGAGATCCGCATCGTCGAGTGCCGAGGTGGGGCTTAAGGCCCTAAGGAGGGAAAGGGAGCCCAGTTTGTAGATGGGGGTTAGCTGGCAGTGAGTGTGGAGAGAAGGAAATGGGCTTGGAGTTGAGGTAAAGGTGATAGCTGAACTAACTCTAGGATCTGAAGCTTTGGGGCCCAAGCCAGGTGGAAGGTGCTGAGTAAGAGGCCTGCCTTAAAGCCATAGAAGTGCTTGGGCTCACCTGGAAGAGGAACGGAGTTGGGACCCTCAGGCATCCCCAAACTATAGTGGTGGACACAGGAACTAGCAAAGAATATAATAATCAGAATCAGGTTATAGGAGGGGATCCCAAAGGTCCCAAGTTTCTAGGGGCTGGGGTAACAAAAGGCTGAGCATTAAGGAGCCTTTCTCAGGTCTGAGGGCCAAAAAGGCAGCAGGCACAGTAAGTGATCTCACTCTAACTCCTTCCTCCAGATGATGGGATTGACGTGCGTCTTCGAGGGGTCAAGATCAAGTCATCTAGACAGCGGGAACTAGGGCTGAATGCAGACCTGTTCCAGCCCACCAGTCTGGTGCGATATCCACGCCTGGAAGGCACTGATCCGGAAGTGCTATACCGCAGAGCTGTTCTCCTGCAGAGGTGGCTGTGGTCCTGGGCCAGTCAGGCCCTTCCTTGTCCCCTGTCCTGAGCCTTGTATGTCTGTGTGGAAGAGGCCCCCAAGGTCTTATACTGTAAGCTGTTCCACTTCAAGAGGCAGAGCAGTCCCTGGGCCCTGCCTTCTCCTGTCCTGTGAGTTGGGGAGTGAGGGGGTTTTGCATCCATACCAAACTCTTTAGCTGCAGTTATCTTTACCCACCCACCCCAGATTCATAAAGATCCTAGACAGCGTCCTGCACCACCTGGTACCTGCCTGGGACCACACGCTGGGCACCTTCAGTGAGATTAAGGTGAGCCTGACCCATGCAATACTGGTCTTGGCATTGGGCACCCCCTTTCTGCTGAGGCAGTTGTTCACTCCTCATCAGAGAGTTCTTAGACCTACTCTAGGCCTGGGCTTTTGTGGGGCTCTGGGAACATAGGAAGAAAGCCAGACACAAATAGTCAAAATGTCGCGTTTGGGGTGCTATTCCCCAGAGAGCGTGTGAAATATACAGAGCTCGGGGAGGAGAGGTTACAGCATGGACAGGGCAGGTTGCATAAAAGGTGCACACTGGGAGTTACCAGCACCTCAAAATGACGTGAGAGAAGCCTGCTCGTAGATGTGAGTATGACATGGGGATGAGGCTGGGGGAAGGTGGATAGGAAGCAGGCCCTGGTAGCAGACGGCCCTGGGGCCAGACTTCATTCCTGGTCAGTGGAGCCACTGGAAAGGATTTATGTAAGGAAATGACAAAGTTGGATTTTTTTTTTTTTAATTTTTTTAAGAGGTAATTTTTTTTTTTTAACTTTGGGTTTATTTATTTATTTATGGCTGTGTTGGGTCTTCGTTTGTGTGCGAGGGCTTTCTCTAGTTGTGGCAAGTGGGGGGTCACTCTTCATCGCGGTGCGCGGGCCTCTCATTATCGCGGCCTCTCTTGTTGCGGAGCACAGGCTCCAGACGCGCAGGCTCAGTAATTGTGGCTCATGGGCCTAGTTGCTTCGCGGCATGTGGGATCTTCCCAGATCAGGGCTCGAACCCATGTCCTCTGCATTGGCAGGCAGATTCTCAACCACTGCGCCACCAGGGAAGCCCCAAAGTTGGATTTTTTGTTTTAGAAAGCTCTCCCTGGTGGCTGGACTAAGGGAGAGACTGGAAGCAAGGACCAGGGATGGACTAGGCTTGAACTGGAATCATGGGATTAGGTCCAGGAATAGAGAAGGGTTCCAGGGCCTGGACAGAGGCTGACTGCCTGCTGGTCCTGCTCTGGCCACCTCTCCTCCCCAGCAAGTGAAGCAGTTCCTGCTGCTGTCACGCCAGCGGCCAGGCCTGGTGGCCCAGTGCCTGCGTGACTCAGAGAGCAGCAAGCCCAGCTTCATGCCACGCCTATACATCAACCGGCGCCTCGCCATGGAACACCGTGCCTGCCCCTTAAGGGACCCTGCCTGCAAGAACGCTGTCTTTACCCAGGTTTGGACCACCTGGGGTCAGACTGAGGGAGGGTCAGTAAGGGGCCTAGGGGGCTGGGCCAACAGGGACCTGAGCAAGGTCTTTGGGCAAGAGTGGGGCCAGGTCTTGACACAGACTTTCCCACAACTCCCTCCCCTTTCCCCTGCCCCCAGGTTTATGAAGGCCTCAAGCCCTCTGACAAGTATGAAAAGCCCCTGGACTACAGGTATGGCATAGGGGCGAGGGACCTGCTCAGGGTATACATGTACACATGTATACCCACGCACTGCCTCTGGTCCCCTCACCATTACCCCTCTGTAGCCCCTACTCCTGGGTGGACTCTGGGCAGGTGCATCATTCTGAGCCTTGGCCCAGTGTGGTGACAGAGACCCACTCCTACTTACAGGTGGCCCATGCGCTATGACCAGTGGTGGGAGTGTAAATTCATTGCAGAAGGCATCATTGACCAAGGTGAGGCCCTGAGGGACGATAACAAGGGTCCAGCCCTAGTTCGAGTGGTAGAGGCTTCTGAGATCACCAGCTAACCAGATAGGGGACTTGCTTATTACCCCATTATGGGGGCTGAGGCTTTTGTGTGCCCCAGCTGAGGGCATCTATCTGTCATTTCAGGGGGTGGTTTCCGGGATAGCCTGGCAGACATGTCAGAAGAACTGTGCCCTAGCTCGGCGGACACCCCTGTGCCTCTGCCCTTCTTTGTCCGAACAGCCAACCAGGTAATCTCCCATCCCTACCTCCCAAACTGTTTCTGCTGTTCTGTCTCTGCGAACCTCCCAGGTACCAGGTTAAGCTAGAGAGGGGGCAGAGGAGAGACTGAGTTGCCTGGGGCAGCCTCTGGACAGACAGGGAAGGAGGAGCCATTGTGTATTCAGAGGGATCATTCAGGGCCCCCAGTGGAAGGTGTTCAGGGAAGTTTCTGAGGCATCTGGGGCAACAAAGTAGGGTCCATCCCATGCCGTGCTGACAGCTCTGTCTCGGGGACAGGGCAATGGCACGGGTGAGGCCCGGGATATGTATGTGCCCAACCCCTCCTGCCGAGACTTTGCCAAGTACGAGTGGATCGGACAGCTGATGGGGGCTGCCCTTCGGGGTAAGGAGTTCCTGGTGAGTAGCCTATTCTGCACCCCACCAGATTAATCCTGGCTCTTGGAAGAAAGAAGAGCCAGCCAAACCTGGGCAGCTCAGGGTGAGAAGACAGTAGTATTTGTCTCACAGGTCCTGGCTCTGCCTGGTTTCGTGTGGAAGCAGCTCTCTGGTGAGGAGGTGAGCTGGAGCAAGGACTTCCCAGCTGTGGACTCTGTGCTGGTGAGTTAGGGCCTAAAACCAGTGTTTCCTCTGCCCAGCCCCCAAGGTTGCTGCTCCCCAGGGCTGTCCTGAACCTTCTCTTACCACATACGTGCTCCCTCTCCAATCCCATGTACTCCAGTAGCTTCAACTACTGTCACTATTCTGGTGACCCCTACTTCCTTATCTCTAGCCCCAACCTCTCTCCTGAGCCTGGGGCTATATATTCATTTACCTGCTGGACATCTGTCCCAAGACGGCACCTCAGGATCAACACACTCTTCATCCTGTCCCCAGTCTACTGCCCTCTAGGGCTCCCTGTCTGACGATGGCACCACCACCCACCCCTCCCCATGCCAAGCACTTCACGGTCATTCTGCACTCCTCCTTCTCCCTCACCTCCCTCATTCTGTCACATCTGCCTCTGGAATCTGTCCACTTCTTCCATCTCACTGCCTTCCCTCTGGTTCAGCCACTTTCTTTTCTGACCCAACCACTGACTGCAAAAGTTGTCAGTGTCCCTGTCTCCATTCTTACCCATCTGATCTCCAGCATCCAGAGTAATTCATTTCACTCTCCCTGTTTAAACCATTCAGTAGATCCACTCTGGGCTTAGGATAAAATGCAGAGTCCGGAAAGGCCTTACATGACCCCTGTATCTCTGGACACTTGGTTCATGATCAGGCTCCAGCCAGACAGATTCCTAAGGCCTTTTGCTCTTTCCACCTTTTTCCAAGATGTTCTCTCTCCTGACTTCCTGGTGGCCCAGCCAATTCCCAGCCATCATTTGGGTCTCAGCTTGGCTGCCACTTCCTCCAGGACACCTTCCCTGATCTCCAAGCCCGGTTAGGCATCGTCCTGATGCTTTCACAGCCCTGGTACTAACCCCCTCACTGCCCCCATTGCCTGCGTGAGGACTGCCTTGCCTGGCTGCCTCTCCTGCTTCCCTGTGAGCTTCTTGAGGAAAAACAAGGACTGTCTTCACAATGAACAGATGACCTTCCTGCCTCTCTTCAACCCCCAGGTAAAGCTCCTGGAAGTGATGGAAGGAATGGACATGGAGACATTTGAGTTCAAATTTGGAAAGGAGCTAACCTTCACCACTGTGCTGAGTGACCAGCAGGTGGTGGAGCTGATCCCTGGGGGTGCGGGCATCGTGGTGGGATTTGAGGACCGTTCCCGTTTCATCCAACTGGTGCAGAAGGCACGGCTAGAGGAGAGCAAGGAGCAGGTACTACCCAGAGGCCAGTGGAACAGAGAGCTTTGAGCTCCTTATAGCCAGAGCCCAGCCTGATAGGCCACCAGAACCCAATCCCAAGAATTCCGGCCCCCACCATCCCTCTCCCCACATTCCTGCTGATCAGTGAAGTACAGAGGTACATTGTCTCCATGAGTGGAGGCCAAGGGTCCCCACCACACGCTGAGCTGGGAGTTGTGCCCTCTTCCCCAGCCAGGCCCTTTCCCTCCTCCGCAGGTGTCAGCCATGCAAGCAGGTCTGCTGAAAGTGGTGCCACAGGCTGTGCTGGACTTGCTAACGTGGCAAGAGTTGGAGAAGAAGGTGTGCGGGGACCCAGAGGTCACTGTGGATGCTCTGCGCAAGCTCAGTGAGTGTGGGGCAGGGCAGCGCAGTCCCAGGGTGGGGCTTAAGAACCTAAGAATTAATTCCGTCTGGTTTTGTCCCCACCAGCCCGGTTTGAAGACTTCGAGCCATCTGACACACGGGTGCAGTATTTCTGGGAGGCACTGAACAACTTCACCAACGGTCAGTGGAAAGGGCAGAGTAATGTCTGGGTTCGGACTCCACTCCTGGGATACAGAGACAGGGCTGAAGCTGAAGAACTTCTTCCACGATCAGCACACGGGCACTGATTTCCTTCTCCTCCATCTAGAGGACCGGAGCCGCTTCCTGCGCTTTGTCACAGGCCGCAGCCGTCTGCCAGCTCGGATCTACATCTACCCGGACAAGCTGGGGTGAGTGCGGATGGGGAGGGGAGGTCCAGTCGAAGGAGGCTGTGGCTGGCCTTCTGCCCTGCCCCACAAACATATTCACGTGTCAGACCCCTGCCCTGTGCGCCTGCAATTCTTTCTGATCTTTGGTCCCTCCACGCCCCCAGCTATGAGACCACAGATGCGCTGCCTGAGTCTTCCACCTGCTCCAGCACCCTCTTCCTACCGCACTATGCCAGGTGGGTTTCCTAGGTTCCAGCCTGGGGAGATGGGGGGGCGGGGGCGGGCGGGGAGGGTGGCATCCTAGGGTGGAGAAGGGCTTCGGGTACTGGGTGCACAAATTGGAGCCACAAAGCCCCTGGTTGTGATGGAGGGACCTCTACACCTGGCGCTGATTAGCTCCCTGCCCCCTGCAGTGCCAAGGTGTGTGAGGAGAAGCTCCGCTACGCTGCATACAACTGTGTGGCCATCGACACCGACATGAGCCCTTGGGAGGAGTGAGTCGGCGCCAGAGGGCAGCCGCGGGCCAGCAGGACTGCTCCTGCGCGGGTCCCACTCGGCCTCGCCCAGGAAGCCAGCGCACTCCGCCCTTGGGTGCCGTTGGAGTGGAGCAGTGGGTTGATACTGGTGGCCCAGCCCCGCAGACCCTCAAGCCCTACACGTGCTCGGGTTGCTTCCAGCATTATTTCGCATCTGTGAGAGGAATCTTCCACAAGCCCAGCACAAGCTGCCAGGCCTGAGCTACTTGAAGGGGGCCTTCTAGCTCCCCACCCCATGGACTTTGCTTCAGTTTTCAGCTCATTTTTTTCTCTTCTTGTTCTTCTCTGGTTTCAGCCTGGACTCAAAACTAAAAACTCAGGGGGAGAGGGGAGGATGGAGGCTCCTCCCCGCACAAGGCTCCAGGGATGGATAGGGAATGATGGCCATCCTCCTTGGTCACCTGAACCAAGAATGAAGAAACTGCTGAACACCCTCTCCCTCACATATTGGTCTTTTCCTCCTCTCCCTCCAACCCCAAGGTGTGAGTTCTGACTTTCTTTCTCCAACTAAGTCTCAGCTGACAAAGTGCCACCACCGTCCCTGGCTCAGAACATACGTGTATTCAACATTAAATCTATACTACCACTACCACCCCCTATTCATCACTTCTGCATCACCTCCAGCCTGACTCCCTGTCTGCTGTCTTACCCCCAAGACTTTGCACGGGTTAAGGCCAGTTATGTCCTCTCTGAAATCTTCAATAGCTCCTCTCTACCCAACTCTAAAATAAAGCCTAGACTTTAAACCTCTTCCTAGGCTTTATGCACATCCCTGCCCCAGCCCTCCCTCCCTTAAGGGCCTCTGTGACACTCCATCAAAGAAGCTCTCGTACATGGGAAAGTTGAATAAATGGATGAATTCATTCCTTCAGAGTGCATTTATTGGGCTCCCGAGGGATGTTAAAGAAGACTGTTCCAGGACTTCAGGGTCCTGCTGGGAGCAAAGGAGATGTGTGTCAACGTGGGAGTGGTGGGGCTTCTCAATGGCAAAGATGAAATCTGGAGCTAAGCAGGGAAATAAGGCGTCCTCTGCCCAGAAGGGGGAAAGAAAGCTGGCCTGGCATCTTCCGGGATGGGTGTGGCGATTTAGAGGATGGGAGTCCACCTTCAGTAACCAGGTGGGCAGAAGAATCTGACCTTCTAGAGGACAGAGCCTTGCACTGGCTGAGAGACACCCAAATCAGGATGTGACAGAAGAGGAGGCAGCGGCATTGCCACCCACCCCCACACGCCGCCTCCAGGTACCACACAGCTAAGGTGCTGTCTAGAAGAGCATCGTGCGGGTGCAGTTCCCCCAGAAGTCGCGCTCTCCCATCGCTTCTCCACGCCGTCCTCTAGGGCGCGCCCTGACGCTGCCCTGGCGGGAAGCTCGGCCTTGGCTTTGAGCCCCTGCCCTGGGGCTGTGCGCACCCCGAAGACTGCCTCCCCGTAATTCGGAGTCAGACTCTCCAGATGAGCCTCGCCGTTAGCACTCGCCTTACGGCTCCCCGACCCCTGCGCCTTGGGTGGTCCACAGGAGACGTGCCCCCTCCTCCGGCAGCCCCTTTCCGCCCAGGGAGCTGGAGGCGTGAAAGCCCCAGAGGCCGCGACTCCCCCGCATCTCGGCTTTCCCGCCAAGCTCCCGCTGCCTTGTCCCACCCGCCCGGCGCGCCTTTCCCCCTTCTTTCCTCTTCAGGGAAGGGCGTGGCCAGCACGCGCCTGCAGGAGGTAGTCCGTTTCTGTCTGGTACCGGCCACACAGTCTTTGGTTCCTCTTTTACCAAATTGGAGTCCCACTGTATAGTTTGTAGCTAGTTCTTCATTCATTCATTCATTCAGTGACTGCATGGAACAGCTATGTCAGGCACCACACTAGGTGCAATGGGTAAAACGGTGGCTAAACAGATAATTTTGTCCCTCTTGGGATTTAACCTTTAATGGAAAAGACATATATTAAACAGATAATGGCATAAACAACATTTAATAACATTTACGTAAGAGCTCCAAAGGAGAAATGAAGGGTTTCGTCAAAAGACAGAACAGGATGATTCTAACCAAAGTGGCTCAGAGAAATGCTAAATCCTTAGGGAGAATAACGATACAAAGGCCAGCTGAGAAGCATGTTAACTGGAGTGTGAAGGGAAGAAAGAGATTAAGACTCCAGCCTTGGAGGCTCTTCGAGGGTTTTGCATTGAGCCGGCATGAGAGGGTTAAGCAAGGGAGTGACATGATTAGATTTGCCTTTGGCAGCTTCGTAAAGAATGAGTTGACAGGGAGAGAAACTGGAGGCAAGGAGGAATCCAAGCAGGAAACAATGGTCACTGGAACAAGGCAGATACTCATTTTAACCATTATTTTTATTGGCTGCATTGTATTACATTGTAAGGAATTTCATAACTTTTATTCATTTAAAACCCTCTACAGATGGACATTAAGGTTGTTTACAAATTTTCGTATTGAAAATTACAAATGTTATAATAAACATCCTCATGCAGGTACTTCCCTGGTGGAGCAGTGGTTAAGAATCCGCCTGCCAATGCAGGGGACACGGGTTCAAGCCCTGGTCCAGGAAGATCCCACATGCCACGAAGCAACTAAGCCCATGCACCACAACTAGTGAGCCTGCGCTCTAGAGCCTGCAAACCACAACTACTGAGCCCACGAGCCACAACTACTGAAGCCCGTGCACCTAGAGCCCATGCCCTGCAACAAGAGAAGCCACCGCAATGAGAAGCCCACGCACCGCAACTAGAGAAAGCCCATGCATAGCAACGAAGACCCAATGCAGCCATAAATAAATAAATAAATGAACTAAAAAAAAAAAATCCTCATGCATATATCCTTGCCTACCTATTTATTTTCTTAGGCTAAGTTCCTAAAATCACTTCATCAATCTGCCAAATTGCCCTCTAGGAAAGATGTATCAGTTTTCACTCCCTTTAGTATCTATTTCCTAAACTCTTACCAACCTTGGGCATTTAGTTTAATGTGCAGAAAAATTATATGATTTTTATTTTAATTTGCATTGCTTTGGTTATTTACTATATTGAACAATTGTTTTTCTTCTTCATGAACTGCTCTTTATGTATTTTTGTCCGTTTTTCTATTATTTTCATTATTCTTTTCTTATTGATTTATAATAATCTTTGCATAGTACTAATATAATAAGCACAGCAAAGCACTGTGTTAGATACTATACATATGTTATCTTGTTTTATCTTCTCAGCAACTCTATGAAGTAAGTACTATTATTATGCCCATTTCCAGATGAGAAACCTAGAGCAAAGATTAATTAGTAACTTGCCCAGGGTCACGTAAGTAGTAAGTAATGAAGCTACAATTTGGATTGTTGTCTGCCAGCTCCAAAGCCTGCTGACATGTTAACTAAGGCACTATGTCCTGTATATTAACCCCCTTGTTGTGTCAGATGTTATAAATATGTTTTCCCAGTCTGTACTTTGCCATTTAATTTCATATATGTTCTTTCCTAATATAAAAAATTTTAAATTTTTATGAATTAAAATTTTTTTTCTTTATGGAAGAAACCATATATTGGATATACACCACAGGAAAGCAATATAGTATACTAGTTAGGAGCACATTCTCTAGAGTTAGCTTGCCTGTATTCATATCCTGGCTTAACCACATGTTGACCATGGACAACAGACAACAGCCACAGGTTTTCCAAATCCTTTGCCAGTTTCCTCAGTTCCTTTTTTTTTTTTTTTAAAGGATTTTCTTATTTATTTATTTATTTATTTATTTATTTTTGGCTGTGTTGGGTCTTCGGTTCGTGCGAGGGCTTTCTCCAGTTGCGGCAAGCGGGGGCCACTCCTCATCGCGGTGCGGGGACCGCTCTTCATCGCGGTGCGCGGGCCTTTCTCTATCGCGGCCCCTCCCGTCGCGGGGCACAGGCTCCAGACGCGCAGGCTCAGCAATCGTGGCTCACGGGCCCAGCTGCTCCGTGGCATGTGGGATCTTCCCAGACCAGGGCTCGAACCCGTGTCCCCTGCATTAGCAGGCAGATTCTCAACCACTGCGCCACCAGGGAAGCCCCCTTTTTTTTTTTTTTTAACAGTAATTTTTAAAAAATATTTATTTATTTAGGCTGCACCGGGTCTTAGTTGTGGCACGCGGGATCTTCGTTGTGGCATGCACACTTCTCACTTGTGGCATGCAAACTCTTAGTTGTGGCATGCATGCGGGATCTAGTTCCATGACCAGGGATCAAACCCAGGCCCCCTCCATTGGGAGCACAGAGTCTTACCCATTGGACCACCAGGGAAGTCCCTCAGCTTCCTTTTGTGAAGTACCTATCCTTTACCATTGCTTTGAAATGCTGCGTTTTCACATGCTTATCATCATTGTATGCTAAATTTTAATATATAAGAAATCTTCGTTTTGCACAGTAGTGCCAGGCTGTAAAAATGATCCTGCCCTTTGAAACCATGCAAAGAGATCTTAATAATCAAGTGGGGGGAGGGGCTTCCCTGATGGCGCAGTGGTTAAGAATCCACCTGTCAATGCAGGGGACACAGGTTTGATCCCTGGTCAGGAAGATCCCACATGCCGCGGAGCAACAAAGCCCGTGCGCTGCAACTGCTGAGCCTGCGCTCTAGAGCCTGTGAGCCACAACTACTGAGCCCACACGCTGCAACTACTGAAGCCCGCGCACCTAGAGCCTGTGCTCTGCAACAAGAGAAGCCACCGCAACGAGAAGCCCGCGCACCGCAACCAAGAGTAGCCCCCGCTCCACGCAACTAGAGAAAGCCCGCGCACAGCAACGAAGACCCAACGCAGCCAAAAATAAATAAATAAATAAACAAACAAATAAATAAATAACTTTAAAAAATAATAATAGTCAATGGGGGAAATTACCACTCTTCCATGACAAATGTTTTCTTAAAACATTAAAAACTCTCCTACAATTATAAATGTACAAGGAAACGAAAAACTAGTAAAACTAATATTTATTTAGTACATTGAAATCTAAAGCATTTAGAAGATTTAAGAATTAAATTGCTTTCTTTGTAAAACGCTTATCAAGAGTAGTTTGAGGGCTTCCCTGGTGGCACAGTGGTTAGGAATCCGCCTGCCAATGCAGGGGACACGGGTTCGTGCCCCGGTTCGGGAAGATCCCACATGCCACGGAGCGGCTAGGCCCGTGAGCCACAACTACTGAGCCTGCGTGTCTGGAGCCTGTGCTCCGCAACGGGAGAGGCCGCGACGGTGAGAGGCCCGCGCACCGCGATGAAGAGTGGCCCCCACTCGCCGCAACTGGAGAAAGCCCTTGCACAGAAGCGAAGACCCAACACAGCCAAAAATAAATAAATAAAAACAACCTCCCTCAGTCCCTAGTTTCTCAGGCTTCTTCATAAAAAAAAAAAAGAGTAGTTTGAATAGTGCTTACCTCTTTTTTCTTGTCTTATAATATGGAGCAAGCATTTACTCTGTCTTGGTGAATGGTCATACTCCTTTCTAAGTTTGGATCACCTTCCAACATTTTATTCTTTGTACTTTCAATCTCATGAAATCTCTCTGAGAATTCCTTTCATGTGAAGTTGTTGCTGACATCACTTCCTCTGGGACACCTTCATCCTTTTTGTCACAGCCACTTTCCTCATTTACGTGGATAAGCTTGACCTCACTAAGTCCTTCTGGCTGCATATCTATACTCTTTCAAGACAGAAATGTTAACTTCCCCATGATACGACTCCATTTATGCTCAATTTGAATTTCATTTCCAGCATTATCACTTCTCATTTATTTGCTGCACTTTCATTTTGTTGGCCAATTCTCAATTATCCTTTTTTTTTTTAATGTCACATGGGTTTATCACTGGAAGGCAAGGAAGCAACACAACTACATTCTTTGCTGCCTGTGAATGAACTGAATGAGATGTGCAGTGACTAATTACCAACAGACTTTAAAAAGCGACATGATTGTTCATTCATGGATGCACATCCAACATGATCCAAGTTGATTCTGACAATTTGCTTTTATGGAGGAGAGAATTTTTGGAGGAACTTCACCATTTTTACTGATCTCACCTGTTCCTTTTGTATCTATTTCTAAATTTATTAGATAGAAAGTTGTGGAAAGGGATTTCCCTGGTGGCGCAGTGGTTAAGACTCTGAGCTCCCAATGCAGGGGGCCTGGGTTTGATCCCTGGTCGGGGAACTAGATCCCACATGCATGTCGCAACTAAGAGTTTGCATGCCACAGCTAAACTGGTGAGCTGCAGCTAAGGAGCCCTCAAGCTGCAACTAAGACCTGGCACAACCAAATAAATAAATAAATAAAATATTTTTTTAAAAAGTTGTGGAAAGATTTAAATGAGACACAGATCACAAATTTCAATAACCTCTATAAAATTCTAAGACTTTATGCTGTCAATATGGTGTTCTTCCTCTCCCTGTCCCTCCTCCCTGCCTAACTTTTTTGTATTCCCAAAGTACTTATCACCTTTTAGTATATGGTACAGTTTACTCATTTATTATTTAAACTTCCTTATAATTTATGCTGCCTCTCCCTGCTACAATGAAGGCTGGATCCTTTTTTGTTCACTAATATATCCTAAGAGCCTAAAACTATTCTTGGCACATAGTAGTCACTCAATAAATAAATGAACGGTGGCCAATAAACCATACTTTCCAATTTAAAAACAAGGAAAATCAGCCATCTGAAAAGTTTTTCAATAAAGGAAGAAAATTATAAAATTGATTAAATCACTTATTTTTAAAGTTGGCCCATCAGTTTAGAGCATAAATGTCCAGATTCTGACCTTCAAAACCACCAACAATGAAAATTCTGTGTGCTTGAAAGGAAATATTGAATTCCTTCAATATTAATGAAGTTAATGAAGTTTCTTTCCAAGCTCTTTATGTAAACACTGGAGCATCATTAGCTGTCTAACTTGTCATGAATCTATTAGGAAACTGCTGGGCTTATGTACAAAAATAAAACACAAATATTTTGGGACCTGCAATTGGTTGCCAAAGTAGAGTTTCTTTTCACTTTTATCTTTCACTCAGCACTCTAAAAATAATAATTCCCTGCCCCACTGACAAGTCTTCAGCCAGATGGAGTAGATGAATATTGTGATGTGGCCAGTAAATTCCCAAAGAGAGATCTCTTGCAGACCGTGGGAAGAGTATTTCTGAGCCAAGGCCCAACTTTTGAAAGGTTTCTTTTGTCTCCCATAGTTTAAAGAGAACTTTAGAGCTTGACCTTCTTAAACTGTTTCCCCACCACATACAAACACATACACATAAATGTCCCTTAGGGAAGAAATGTGAACAGGAAACACATTATAGGGAATAGCCTGTATCCAATAAGCATTTATTAAATACTTCCTGTGTAATTAATAATTAAAAGTAAATAATAAGAATGAGGCTAGGCATGAGGGCTAATAATGTAGATTGACTTATGAAAAGAAGTGTTTCGAAGAAGAGATGTTGTCAGTGACCCAGGCCCTCAGCCCAGCTTTCCTACCACCAAATGGGAGGATGAGGGGAAATTTCTGAGAAATTTCTAATTTGTTTAATATTATTACTTAGCATGTCCCAGATCCTGTGCTAGGATGTGTGGAGAGAGAAGTAAATAAGATACAGCCTTTGTCCTCAGGGGGCTCCCAGTGTGATACAGAAGACATGAAAAAGGAGATGACAGTCCTTTGTGGTGAGTGCCATAATGTAAGGACTAGAAGCAGTGGGAGCCAGCAAGAAGTCCACGAGGCAGCAGTTCTTAAAGTAAGCTCCGTGGACCTCAGCGAGTCCCCAAGACCCTTTCAGGGGATCTATCAGGTCAAGGCTATTTTTATAATAATACTAAAACACTATCTGCCTCTTTCGCTGCACTGATATCTGCACTGATGGTACAAAAGCAATGGTGGATAAAACTGCTGGTGCTTTAGCATCAATCAAATCAGAGATACCAAACTGTATTAATAGTCACTGTATTCTTCACTGCCACACACTTGCAATAAAAATAAAAATTAAAATAAAAAAATAATAAAACAAAGTAAGTTTCACTTAATGTCTGTGATGAGGCAATAAAATAATTTTATTAAATCTTTGTCCTTGAGTACACATCTTTTTAATATTCTATGTGATGAAACAGGAAGTACACATGTAAAACTTCTGTGCATATATGAAAGAAGTATGATAGTCGTCTCCAGAAAAGCACTTGGGCCATTGTTTGATTTTTGACCTACTGCTTTTTTCACAAAACACTATATTTACTTGAAAGAACAACTGACAAACTGAGGACAAAAAATTATCAAAATGAGTGAAGTAAGCCAGTCATTTCAAGGAAAACCACTAACAGTGATAATATTTGAGCTTTCAAGAGAAAATCAGAAGTCTGGGAAACTTGTATTTGTCATCACAAGCTTGCCAACATTCTTAAGGACTTTTCTAATGAGATTGGTGGTGATATTAACAAATGTGACTTTAAAAATATTGTATAATGAGTCAACATTGGGAAGATCTACATAACCTTGTGAACCAGTATTTTACAAATGATCAATGCGTCAAGTTGCAAAATCATGCATGGGTAAAATGCCCATTCAAAGTGCAAGTATTATAAGAGTACAAAATGGTCATTGATATAAATGATTCTACATCGCAACTAATCTTTAACAAACTACCACTTATTGAGTTTGGTGTGTAGTATCGAAGAATACCCCCATTATCTGACAAAGGCTATTAAAATAACTTTCCCTTTTCCAACGATGTATCTGTGTGAGGTCGGGTTTTCATCACCCAAAACAACGTATCACAACTGATGAGAAAATTCAGCTGTTCTCTATTAAGCTAGACATTAATGAGACATGCAAAAAGATGAAACCATTGCATTCTTCTCACTAATTTTTTTGCTTTGGAAACATAGTTATGTTTTCATTAAAATGTTACTGTTACCATGTAATAGGTTTAATTGTTTCTATTTTTTTATGAATTACTGTTTTTAAAATTTCTCAGTTTGAATTTTTAATATGGTAGATATCAACAGATACAATCTATACAAACAAAAGTTCTTTGGGGTTCCCAATCATTTATTTTTTTTAGAAATTTGTTTTATTTATTTATTTTTGGCTGCATTGGGTCTTTGTTGCTGCGCGTGGGCTTTCTCTAGTTGTGGTGAGCAGGGGCTACTCTTCCTTGTGGTGCATGGGCTTCTCATTGCCGTGACTTTTGTTGCAGAGCACGGGCTCTAGGCGCGTGGGCTTCAGTAGTTGCAGCATGAGGGCTCAGTAGTTGTGGCTCATGGGCTCTAGAGCACAGGCTCAGTAGTTGTGGTGCATGGGCTTAGTTGCTCCATGGCAGGTGGGATCTTCCCGGACCAGGGTTCAAACCTGTGTCCCCTGCCTTGGCAGGCGATTCTTAACCACTGCGCCACCAGGGAAGCCCCCAATAATTTTTTTCAACTAATTTTTATTGGAGTATAGTTGCTTTACACTCAATAATTTTTAAGAGTGTAAAGGGTCCAGGGACCAAAACGTTTGAGAACTGCTGCCCTAAGGGAATAATTTAAAGTGAGTTTAAAGTGAAGTAATCCCTCAACTACTTTCCTCAACTAGCGGAGAAAGTCCTCTAGCTCCCTGAAAACATTTGCTAGTTTAAACATGAGCATTTAAAATGGATGACAGAACCCTCTTGCACTGTTGGTGGGAATGTAAATTGATACAGCCACTATGGAGAACAGTATGGAGGTTCCTTAAAAAGCTAAAAATAGAATTACCACATGACCCAGCAATCCCACTACTGGGCATATACCCAGAGAAAACCGTAATTCAAAAAGACACATGCACCCCAATGTTCATTGAAGCACTATTTACAATAGCCAGGTCATGGAAGAAACCTAAATGCCCATCGACAGACGAATGGATAAAGAAGATGTGGTACATATATACAATGGAGTATTATTCAGCCATAAAAAGGAACGAAACTGGGTCATTTGTAGAGACGTGGATGGACCTAGAGACTGTCATACAGAGTGAAGTAAGTCAGAAAGAGAAAAACAAATATCGTATATTAACGCATATATGTGGAATCTAGAAAAATGGTACAGATGAACTGGTTTGCAAGGAAGAAATAGAGACACAGATGTAGAGAATAAACATATGGACACCAAGGGGGGAAAGTGTGTGTGTGGGGGGTGGTGGGATGAATTGGGAGATTGGGATTGACATGTATACACTAACATGTATAAAAAAGATAACTAATAAGAACCTGCTGTATAAAAAATAAAATTAAATTTTAAAAAATGGATGACAGATATGAAGTTGAATGCTGTTCTTACTTCATAACTAGTTCTTACCTCAAAACCATGCTATAATTCCCAAGGCTTCTGCTTGCTTGGGCTAATACCAAGGAGAGAGAGAATCTTGCTGCAGAAGGAAAAGGTAGTCAAGTTTCAGGTCTCTTGTGGCCAAATCAATCACTTCATGGCTCAGCTCCCTTTTACCAATTCAGTGTTTTGAGTTAAAACAAATAATTTCCCAATAACTCATCACCAGCATTCTAAAGTGAAGGAGAGGCAGGGCAGGGATAGGCTGGTTTTATGGATGTGGCTCAGGACTTTTTCTGAGTAAGTTCTAAGTTGAGCTCCTATTCTTCTGGCTGAAAGTCTGGGGAAAATTACAAGTCCTATCTTTCTCATTGCTTGCTGTATCCCCAGCATCTAGCATCTAAGATATTGGTTGGCACATATTAGGCACGCAATAAATAATGTTGAATGAAGTCAAACTCGTTTATTTTTATTGCAGAAATTAGACTCTGCCTCCTAACTGGCAGGGAGCTAAGGCAACTCAAGATTTAAGAGATGGATAGAAAAAGAGGAAGCTTCCAAAAGATTAGGAAATTGCAGGAATGTGTGTGTGAGAGAATGACCATTGTTCCTGCTATCTAATGTAGTTTAGGGAATTCCCTGGTGGCCCTGTGGTTAGGACTCGGTGCTTTCACTGCCCTGGCCTGGCTTCAATCCCTGGTAAGATCCCCGCAAGCCACGCAGCAAAGCAAAAAAAAAAAAGAAAAAGAAAAAAAAAAAATCAGATAATGTAGCTTAACAATCTGTGTCAAAATTTACTGCTTAAAACAAAAAAATTATTTTATTATTATCTCTCACAACTGTTGGAGTCTAGACTCAGGTGTTTGGGTTCTCTCGTCCAGTTGCCCCTGCTTCCAGGGAGTCTGTTCTCAACACAGCAACCAAAGTGATCCTTTTAAAAACTGTTATATCGCTGCTCCTCTGCATAATTCAAGGTCCTCACAACGGCCTACAAGACCCACAGGATCTGAATTCTTCACCCTCTCCCCCATTACCTCTCTAGCCTCCTCTGCCATCATCCACTCTCCCCCTGGCTTACTTTGCTTTAGCCATATTGGTCTCCTTGCTGTTCTTTGAACTTGCCATCTCTCTTCAGGGCCTTTGCACTTGCTGGCTAGTCTTCTTGGAAGGCTCTTACCCAAGATATCCATTTGACTCACTCTCTCCAAGCCACTGTTCAGTGTCACCATCTCAATGAGATCTTCCCTAATCCCACACCCCGAACCAACTGTTTTGATGGCTACAGGTGGATGTTTTCCATACCATAATAGTCTGGTTCAGAAAGCCAACGCTGAGTCGCCACGTTAGACCTCACTGGACATAGAAAACCTTGGCAATCCTTGGTGAGTTCTCCACTGGCTAGCCCCAAACCGCAGCTCCCAAAGAGCTCTCTTTTCGCAGAGTGGCAGTTGAGGCCAGGTCCTAGAAGGAGAACTGCCTGAAGGAAGAGGCTGTTTCTAGCTCCCCTGCCCTGTGAGAGACGGTCAATAGGCCTTGGTGATGTGTGAACGAACGAAAAGGCTCAGGCGGCCCCGCCTCCTCGCCTCCTCCCCTCCTCCCCGCCATGCCCTTCTCGGCCGGCATCTATCACTCGGTGCTCGTTCCTTCTCCGCGGGCCTGCCCAGATCGTCCCATCGATCTGCCCGGCCATCGCGCGCCTGCGCCTTTGGGCTGTCAGTCGGCGGCGGTGTGGGGAGCCACCAGAGCGAGGGGTTGTGGCACGCGGGGACCTGAGGTAAAGCTGCGGCTGGTGCGCTGCCAGGCCGCGCACGAGCTGGCTGGCGGGGTGAGCCGCGCGGTGGAGGCCGCCGGGCCTCGCTGCACCGGAGGGAGGCGGGCTCCTCGAGCCTGGTTAAGGAGGGCCTGAGCGGCTGGCGGGGGTGCAGAGTCTGAGTCGCCAGCTCGAGTGCCTGCCCGACCCGGCCGCGGAGCCAAGTGCCCGAACTAGAAGGAAGCTCGGGGAGAATCCGAGCCAGCCACCTCGTGCAACAGATGGGGAAACTGAGTTTCAGGGAGGGGAGGATCTGCTAGAAGTCACAGCGAGTGAGCACCAGACCCAGGACCAGACGCCCTGAGCACAGTGCCTAGTCCTTTACACTTAAGTTCTTCGTTCATTTATTCTGTTTTTGGTTGTTTGGGTGCAAGACAGTGAAATACAGTAAGATCTGGCTGAGAGATCAGTTATGATAACGGTGTTTTATCTTACCAGTTTACAAAAGGAGAAGGCAGTGAGTGCTATGACCGAGGCAGGTCTGGGATGCCATGAACACCCCCTCTAAAACTTGAGTGGCTAACGAGTCTTTGCCTTGGTTCCCATCACCCAGAGTCGTGGTAGTGACACTGAGACATTTGACAGGCTGCCTGGTATCATGGATGGTTATGTTCATGCTTATCACCCAGAGCCTCATTGAGAGCAGGAACCTCTGTGAACCTAGTGACCTGGGTTCTAATGTTTGAGCTTGAGTCTTACCACGGGGTTGTTGTGAGGTTCACAGATGCTCGTTCCACAGAGCACTGATTGAGTGCCTAGCATCTGACGGGAGTTGTGTCAAGTACTGGCGATACAGCAGCGACAGTCAAGGAACTCATAGGAAATAGACATTTAAATAAATGCGCGATACAGCCTGTAACGGTAGAGATGATCTGTACATAGTAGAGTGAAGGCACTTAAGGAGAAAAGAGTTACTTCTCCAGGAGGGTGGGAACGGATAGGAATGGCTTTTTAGGCAAGGTGTTTTTTGAACTGAGTCTTAAAAGTCTAGAAGGTGATTAAATACTAGGCACAGGAGAAACGCAACCTAGGAAGCAAGAATAGCAATACAGGGACCAGAATTATGGTTCAGCTGGCACAGAAGGCTTCCATGACCTGTCCAATATCAAACACATAATGCTTGTCATGGGATTGACATTATTATGTGTGCTTTACATAGATTAACTCATTTAACATTCATAAATCTCTGTGAAGTAGAACCTGTAATTATTCTCATCTTAGAAAATTAAGACTGAAGCTTGGAGAAGTTATGTAGCTTGACCTGGATCACACAGCTAATTCATGGTAGAACTAGAATTCAGACCCAGGCAGTCTAGCTTGAGGGCCTGTGAACTTAACCACCAGTCTCCCTTCTAGAAACTGAGGACGCTGAGAGTTTTAAATGTCAGGCCCCTTGTTACCTCACCTGTAAGTGGCAGAACCAGAACTCAGACTAAGGTCTTTTGACCCTTAGGGGTCCAGAGCTCTTTTCAACGTAACATCAGATGTTATGGGAGTTATACAGCACCAGATTGAAGTTAAATTCCAATCTGAGGCAGTGCCTGCTGGAATTGAAATTACTATATCTTTAAGTTGTGGATGTTGTGCAAGAGCCTTCACTTTGTGCTTGGGTGTACAGGGTGTGAGTGTTGCAGATCAGGTACTGATGTGAGGAGCACAGGACTGATCACAATTATGGTAAAGGTGCAACATTATTTACCAGTTTGGAGTTAAATAATTTTTTTTCCTAAACATTGAATTTCACACTTGTTTTTAAAAGGTTACATCATTTGTTGTAAGTCAAAGAGTACTTTTATTTTAAATCAATAAGGATTTGTGATTTCTTTTTTAACATCTTTATTGGAGTATAATTGCTTTACAATGGTGTGTTAGTTTCTGCTGTATAACAAAGTGAATCAGCTATACATACACATATATCCCCATATTCCTCCCTGTTGCATCTCCCTCCCACCCTCCCTATCCCACCCCTCTAGGTGGACACAAAGCACGGAGCTGATCTCACTGTGCTATGCGGCTGCTTCCCACTAGTTATCTGTTTTACATTTGGTAGTGTATATATGTCCATGCCACTCTCTCACTTCGTCCCAGCTTACCCTTCCCCCTCCCCGTGTCAACTCCATTCTCTATGACTGCTTTGTTCCTGTCCTGCCCCTAGGTTCTTTAGAACCTTTTTTTTTAGACTCCATATATATGTGTTAGCATACAGTATTTGTTTTTCTCTTTCTGACTTACTTCACTCTGTATGACAGACTCTAGGTCCATCCACCTCACTACAAATAACTCAATTTCGTCTCTTTTTATGGCTGAGTAATATTCCATTGTATATATGTGCCCCAACTTCTTTATCCATTCTTCTGTCGATGGGCACTTAGGTTGCTTCCATGTCCTGGCTATTGTAGATAGAGCTTCAATGAACATTGTGGTACATGACTCTTTTTATTTATTTATTTGGCTGTTTTGGGTATTCGTTTCTGTGCGAGGGCTTTCTCCAGTTGCAGCGAGCAGGGGCCACTCTTCATCGCGGTGCACGGGCCTCTCACTGTCGCGGCCTCTCGTTGTGGAGCACAGGCTCCAGACACGCAGGCTCAGTAGTTGTGGCTCACGGGCCCAGTTGCTCCGCGGCATGTGGGATCCTCCCAGACCAGGGCTCGAACCCATGTCCCCTGCATTGGCAGGCGGACCCTCAACCACTGCGCCACCAGGGAAGCCCCCATGACTCTTTCTGAATTATGGTTTTCTCAGGGTATATGCCCAGTAGTGGGATTGCTGGGTCGTATGGTAGTTCTACTTTTAGTTTTTTGAGGAACCTCCATACTGTTCTCCATAGTGGCTGTATCAATTTACATTCCCACCAACAGTGCAAGAGAGTTCCCTTTTCTCCACACCCTCTCCAGCACTTATTGTTTGTAGATTTTTTGATGATGGCCATTCTGACCGGTGTAAGGTGATATCTCATTAAAGTTTTGATTTGCATTTCTCTGATGATTAGTGATGTTGAGCATTCTTACATGTGTTTGTTGGTAATCTGTATATCTTCTTTGGAGAAATGTCTATTTAGGTCTTCTGCCCATTTTTGGATTGGGTTGTTTGTTTTTTTTGATATTGAGCTGCATGAGCTGCTTGTATATTTTGGAGATTAATCCTTTGTCAGTTGCTTCATTTGCAAATATTTTCTCCCATTCTGAGGGTTGTCTTTTCGTCTTGTTTATGGTTTCCTTTGCTGTGCAAAAGTTTTTAAGTTTCTTTAGGTCCCATTTGTTTATTTTTGTTTTTATTTCCATTTCTCTAGGAGCTGGGTCAAAAAGGATCTTGCTGTGATTTATGTCAGAGAGTGTTCTGCCTATGTTTTCCTCTAAGGGTTTTATGGTGTCTGGCCTTACATTTAGGTCTTTAATCCATTTTGAGTTTATTTTTGTGTATGGTGTTAGGGAGTGTTCTAATTTCAATCTTTTACATGTAGCTGTCCAGTTTTCCCAGCACCACTTATTGAAGAGACTGTCTTTTCTCCAGTGTATATCCTTTCCTCCTTTATCAAAAATAAGGTGACCATATGTACGTAGGTTTATCTCTGGGCTTTCTATCCTGTTCCATTGATCTATATTTCTGTTTTTGTGCCAGTACCATACTGTCTTGATTACTGTAGGTTTGTAGTATAGTCTGAAGTCAGGGAGCCTGATTCCTCCAGCTCCGTTTTTCTTTCTCAAGATTGCTTTGGCTGTTTGGGATCTTTTGTGTTTCCGTACAAATTGTGACATTTTTTGTTCTGGTTCTCTGAAAAATGCCAGTGGTAGTTTGATAGGGATTGCATTGAATCTGTAGATTGCTTTGGGTAGTATAGTCATTTTCACAATGTTGATTCTTCTAATCCAAGAACATGGTATATCTCTCCATCTGTTTTGTATCATCTTTAATTTTTTTCATCAGTGTCTTATAGTTTTCTGCATACAGGTCTTTTTTTTCCTTAGGTAGGTTTATTCCTAGGTATTTTATTCTTTTTGTTGCAGTGGTAAATGGGAGTGTTTCCTTAATTTCTCTTTCAGATTTTTCATCATTTGTGTATAGAAATGCAAGAGATTTCTGTGCATTAATTTTGTATCCTGCTACTTTACCAAATTTATTGATTAGCTCTAGTAGTTTTCTGGTAGCATCTTTAGGATTCTCTATGTATAGTGTCATGTCATCTGCAAACAGTGACAGTTTTACTTCTTCTTTTCTGAGTTGGATTCCTTTTATTTCTTTTTCTTCTCTGATTGCTGTGGCTAAAACTTCCAAAACTATGTTGAATAATAGTGGTGAGAGTGGGCAACCGTGTCTTGTTCCTGATCTTAGTGGAAATGATTTCAGTTTCTCACCGTTGAGAACGAGGTTGGCTGTGGGTTTGTCTTATACGGCCTTTATTATGTTGAGGTAAGTTCCCTCTATGCCTACTTTCTGGAGGGTTTTTATCATAAATGGGTGTTGAATTTTGTCAAAAGCTTTTTCTGCATCTATTGAGATGATTGTATGGTTTTTCTCCTTTAATTTGTTAATATGGTTTATCACATTCATTGATTTGCGTATACTGAAGAATCCTTATATTCCTGGTAGAAATCCCACTTGATCATGGTGTATGATCCTTTTAATGTGCTGTTGGATTCTGTTTGCTAGTATTTTGTTGAGGTTTTGATTTATGATCTTTTATTGTGCCTCTCTTCTGTGGTAGCTGCTGTAAAGAGATTTTTTTGAATGTCAAACAGGTTCATTTATTACCTTGAGTGTGAAAAAAAGGAATTAATTTGGTTTGTTTCTGCAATTGGGCTCTGCAAATCTAGGTTAAGATACAAGCCTACCTTTGTGTTTATAGTGGTATCTTTCAAGTTGGGGGTAAGGAGAAAATGGGAGCAAATGGCTGGATTATTAGAAGAATCTTAAGTCATTTTACACTTTTCAAAGATCTAATGTGCTTGTATTTGTGCTGTTAATTCTAGTCAGAAGTTTAAAATTTTTTTCAAGGAATATGAACTCACATATCAGAAGCCAACTTGGTAAACTCTTACTCCTTTAAGAGTCAGCTCAAGCATTACTTTCCTGTAAAACCTTCCATCTTTTCTAGGAAGACTTAGGTGTTAGCGTCACTATATTTGCCTACTGCATCTTGGATGTATCATGCATTAATGATAATATATTATAATTCACTCTATTTGTCTTCACTTAATTGTGAGCAACTCAAGAACAAGGGCCAGATTTTTTTTTTCTTAATTCATATCCCTCCTCCAGCCCATCTCCCCAGGCTGGAGCTCAGAGTATATATCCGTGAGTAAGAGAATAGGATAAATGTGATGTTTATACTGCAGCTAAGGAGTCTTTCTTATTCTGGTTATTGGAGTTGGAAATGATGTATTTGTCATAAGTGGTTATCAATAACCTAACTAAAAATAGGATTAATACTGTGTGTGCTTTGATTTTTGTTACTTCTTTTTCTCTTGTTTTTCTCTGTGATTGCAGTTTGTAAAAATGGAATTTCAAGCAGTAGTAATGGCAGTTGGAGGGGGATCTCGGATGACAGACCTGACTTCCGGTATTCCCAAACCTCTGCTTCCAGTTGGGAACAAACCTTTAATTTGGTACCCATTGAACCTGCTTGAACGTGTTGGATTTGAAGGTGAGTTATGGCAATGAGATGTACTCATAAAACTTTTAGGGTGTTTGATCCCAGTGATTTGTCAGTTTTATGAGGGTGAGACAGGACGAATGAAAGAAGACTAGGACTCAATGTTGGCTAGAGACTGTCCTCTTTAAATTAGGAACTCAGGAGTACTCTATCACTGTGTGAAAAAGGTTGAGAAGATAGTGCTAAGTGTTACTTTTTTAGAGCTAGTCTCCACAGTGATCTAAGATGAACCCTGGAAGGATGTCAGAACATAATATGAGGAATACAAGTGCCTCATAATCAGTACTTACTGAGAACCTGTATGTGCCAGGTAATATATTAAGCACTAGGGTACAGAATTGAAAATATTAACTCAGACCCTGATTTCTAGAACCTTAAAGTCTATTGGAAAGATACACATGTAAACAGATTATCATTGTGTAATGTGATAAATGTTATAACAGAGGCACATTATAAGTGCTTGTTATAAGGAAGTTGCTGTTTCTACTTGAGGGATTCAGAGAAGGCTTACAGAGTAGCTGACCCTTGAATTGAGTCTTGAAAAGTAGATTACCAGGCCTACCAGCGTGGAGAGAGCATTCCATACAGAAGTAATAATGTATGCAGAGATAGAGTCATGATCAGCACAGCATGTTCTGGTAGCTACTTTTCATTTTATTTGGCTGTAATATCAAGTGTAAGGGGGAGGAGTAGATGTAATGAGAGAAATAAACAGGGATCATGCTATGAAGGGCCTTGTATTGCATGCTGAAGAATTTAGATTTTTTTTTTCCTGAAAGCAGTGGGGAACCAGTGAAAGGCTTAAACCGAGGTTTAATATGGTTAAATTAATGTTTTAATTATTCTAAGTCCTTTGCCTCTTTATATAAATTTTAGAATCAGCTTATCAATTTCTACAAAAAGGGTTGCTTTAATTTTTCTTTTTAAAGGAATATTTTTCTTTTTAATTAATTAATTAATTTATTTATTTTTGGCTGTGTTGGGTCTTCATTTCTGTGCAAGGGCTTTCTCTAGTTGCGGCAAGCGGGGGCCACTCTTCATCGCGGTGCGCGGGCCTCTCACTATCGCGGCCTCTCTTGTTGCGGAGCACAGGCTCCAGACGCACAGGCTTAGTAGTTGTGGCTCACGGGCCTAGTTGCTCCGCGGCATGTGGGATCCTCCCAGACCAGGGCTCGAACCCGTGTCCCCTGCATCGGCAGGCAGACTCTCAACTACTGCGCCACCAAGGAAGCCCCAGGGTTGCTTTAATTTTGATTGAGATTGAATTGAATCCATAGATCAGTAGGAAGAGAATTCACATTGTAATAATATTGAGTCTTCTGATCCAGGAGCGTGGTATATCTCTCCATTTATTTAGGTCTTTTGTAATTTCTCTCAACAGTGTTTTATAGTTTTCAGTGTATAGGACTTACACATATTTTGTTAGATTTATTTCTAAGTTGATATTTTTGATGTTATCATAAATGGTAATTATTCCAATTTCCAGAAGTTTGTTGCTAGTACATAAAAATAGTTTCTTTATGCTGACCTTGCATCCTGTAACTTTGCTAAATACACTTATTATTAATTCTTGTAGCTTTTTGTAGGCTCCTTAGGATTTTCTACAGTTTGACCTAATTGACGTTTATAGAACATTCCACCCAGTAAAGGAGAATGCACATCCTTCTCAAGTGCTAAGAACCTTTACCAAGATAGACCATATTTTTAAAAATAAAACAGGTCTCAATAAATTTATAAAGATTAAAATCATACAAAATATATTCTCTGACCACAGTGGAGTTAAATTAGAAATCAATAACAGAGAGGTATCAAGAGAATCCCTAAGTATTTGGAAATTAAACCACATATTTCTACATAACCCAAAGAAGAAACCACAAGGGAAGTTTTTTTTTTTTCAGTTTTTATTGTAGTATAGTTGATTTACAATGTTGTGTTAGTTTCTGGTGTACAGCAAAGTGAATCAGTTATACATATATCCATTCTTTTTTTTAGTTTCTTTTCCCATATAGGCCACTACAGAGAATTGAGGAGTTCCCTGTGTTATACAGTAGGTTCTTATTAGTTATCTATTTTATATATAGTAGTGTGTCTATGTCAATCCCAATCTCCCAATTTTATCCCCCCATCCCCTTGGTTTTCTACATCTGTGACTCTACTTCTGTTTTGTAACTAAGTTCATTCGTACCCTTTTTTTAGATTCCACATATAAGTGATATCACATGATATTTGTCTTTCTGTGTCTGACTTCACTCAGTATGACAATCTCTAGGTCCAACCATGTTGCTGCAAATGGCATTATTTTGTTCTTTTTTATGGCTGAGTAATATTCCATTGTATATATGTACCACATCTTCTTTATCCATTCCTCTGTTGACGGACATTTAGGTTGCTTCCATGTCCTGGCTATTGTACATAGTGCTGCAGTGAACATTGGGGTACATGTATCTTTTCAAATTATTGTTTTCTCCAAGTATATGCCTAGGAGTGGGATTGCTGGGTCATATAGTAGTTCTATTTTGTTTTTTAAGGAACTTCCATACTGTTCTCCATAGTGGCTGTATCAATTTACATTCCCATCAACAGTGTAGGAGGGTTCCCTTTTCTCCACACCCTCTCCAGCATCTATTGTTTGTAGATTTTTTGATGATGGCCATTCTGACCAGCGTGAGGTGATACCTCATTGTAGTTTTGATTGGCATTTCTCTAATAATTAGTGATGTTGAGCATCTTTTCATGTGCTTTTTGGCCATCTGATCACAAGGGAAATTAGAAAATATTTTGAACTTACTGAAAATGAAAATTCAGTGTATTAAAATTTGGTATAGCTAAAGCAATGATTAGAGAAAATTTTTTAGCATTAAGCACTCTGTTAGAAAAGAAAAAAATGTCTCAAATTATCATCTAAGCTTCTACTTTGACAAACTGGAGAAAGGAGCAAATGAAACCCAAATAAGGAGGAAAAAGGAGATAAAAATAATAAGAGCAGAAATAAATGAAATAGAAACCAAAAGTGTTAGAGAAAATCAGTAAAACCAGAAGATGGGGTTTTTTTTGAAAAAAATCAATAAAATTATTATTATTTTTTAAATTTATTTATTTATGGCTGTGTTGGGTCTTTGTTTCTGTGCGAGGGCTTTCTCTAGTTGCGGCAAGCGGGGGCCACTCTTCATTGCGGTGCGCGGGCCTCTCACTATCACGGCCTCTCTTGTTGCGGAGCACAGGCTCCAGACGCTCAGGCTCAGTAATTATGGCTCACGGGCCCAGTTGCTCCGCGGCATGTGGGATCTTCCCAGACCAGGGCTCGAACCCGTGTCCCCTGCATTGTCAGGCAGACTCTCAACCACTGCGCCACCAGGGAAGCCCCAATAAAATTATTAAACCTTTAGTTAGACTGATCAGAAAAAGGAGAGAAAACACAAATTACTAATAACAGGAATGAGAGAGGGGACATCACTACAGATCCTACAGACATTAAAACGATAATGAGCAGAGGAGTTACCTGGTGGTCTAATGGTTAGGATTTGGCACTTTCACTGCTGTGGCCCAGGTTCAATCCCTGGTCTGGGAACTGAGATACCACAGCCATGCAGTGCAGCCAAAAAAACAAACAGTAAAGATAATAAGTAAATATTGTGAACAACTTTATGGTGATAAATTTGACAACTCAGATTTTTTTAAAAATTGCTTTGGAAGCTTTATGAAGAATCATTGTGGAGGAGTTAAGACTATAAGCAGGGAGACAAATTAGGAGATTGTTACAAAAGTCCACACTAGCAATGAAGAGGGTCTGAACTAAGGCATTAGCACTAAGGATGGAGAAGAAGGACCATCTGAAAAAGTTGTTGATTAATGGGGATGGGTAGCAGAAAGAAAGGGAAGAGTTCCTTCTACTTTTTGCTTGGGTAACTAGGTGGATGGTGATGCCAATAATAGGAAAGGGAATATGGGACAAGGAACAGGTTTTTTGTTTTTTTGTTTTGCATTTCAGGTGACTTTTATTTTATTTTTTTAAATTAATTTTTATTGGAATATAGTTGCTTTACAATGTTGTGTTAGTTTCTGCTGTACAGCAAAGTGAATCAGCTATATGTATACATATATCCCCTCTTTTTTGGATTTCCTTCCCATTTAGGTCACCACAGAGCACTGAGTAGGGTTCCCTGTGCTATACAGTAGGTTCTCATTAGTTTTCTATTTTATGCATAGTAGTGTATATATGTCAATCCCAATTTCCCAATTCATCCCACCCCCCCTTCCCCCCTTGGTATCTATACGTTTGTTCTTTACATCTGTGTCTCTATTTCTGCTTTGCGTGTAAGTTCATCTGTATCATTTTTCTAGATTCCACATATAAGCGATATTATACGACATTTGTTTTTCTCTTTCTGACTTACTTCACTCTATACGACAGTCTCTGGGTCTATCCACGTCTCTGCAAATGGCACAATTTCGTTCCTATTTATGGCTGAGTAATATTCCATTGTATGTATGTACCACATCTTCTTTATCCATTCCTCTGTTGATGGACATTTAGGTTGCTTCCCAAGGAACAGGTTTGAGCGAAGACAATGAGTTTGGCTTTGGCCACAATGAGTTTGAGGTGTCCTATAGTTAGATATAGCAAATCAGAATACCAGATGGAGGTGGTGCCAGATCCTGGGCCCCAGGGTTGTGATCCAGTGTTTATTCCACTCATACCTTCTTGAGACAGACCCATGAACACTTCTTTGCAGTAGTCTGTATGACATTGACGTTAAGAGATGTGTTTTACTTTTTAAATTTTTTTAATTAAAAAACTTTTAAAAAAATATTTACTTAAAAAAAATAAAATAAAATAAAAATATTTATTCGGTTGTGCTGGGTCTTAGTTGTGGCTCACGGGCTCCTTATTTGTGGCATGCGAATGTGAACTCTTAGTTGCGGCATGCATGTGGGATCTAGTTCTCTGACCAGGAGTCGAACCTGGGCCCCCTGCATTGGGAGCTTGGAGTCTTAACCACTGTGCCACCAGGGAAGTCCCAAAGAGATGTGTTTTAGAAAAGATTTTCTTTTTAGATCTCAATCTCACAGGTGAAGGACACATCTTAATACACTTTTAAATATACTACTTCCCTTTAGTAAGTTCTTATGGATTTGTCATCTATAACTTTTTCTTTTTACTTTTGCAAATATCTTTAGTTATGCTCTGTGATGGCCTTTTGTGGTATATAGAAAATTCCTTCTCAGTGAGGCTCAGTCAGAATTTGGAGAATGTCTCCTAAACATGGGATTCTGGAGTTGAACAGTAAACTCTATGTTCACTCTGTTCATATTGTTTGTGATTTTAGGGAAGTTAACATAGCCCTGCTTAGCATTAGTGTCTCTCCATACGGAAGAGTTCTGGTCCAATTATGAGACTGACTGTCCCGTATTTATAGTTACTCCCTTCATTCTACCTAAAATGTCCTCTCCAACCTATGGAAATGTCACCTTCTCTTTGAAATCACAAACAGTTTTAATCAGAGCTTTATGCTTTCATCACACTTTGTTTTTCATGCTTTCATCACACTTTGTTTTTCTCTATGCTTTCATCACACTTTGTTTTTCTATCTCAGTACCTCTCAAGGCCTGCTTTATGCTGTAGTTAGTGGCATGGGAGACTGATCTCCCTGAGAGCAAGTACTGTGTCTAATTCATCCTTGTAACATCAGCATTTTATGTACAGTATGTAATAAAGAAATTTTTGTTGGACTTGAATTCATCATGGCCTGCCTCAGAGGTGATCCCTTCCATGAAGCCTTCCTTAATTAATCATTTCCATGTCTAATTTTTCCATGTTTTGTTTCTTAAGAATAGGGACCATGTTTAGTTCATTTCTGAATTCTCAGTGCCTATTTGTCCTTTACATATTAAATGTATTTGTACTTATTGGTTGAATGAGTGAGTTAATGACTGAAAGAAAGCTAAATGGGGAAAGGAAGAAAGAGAGAAGGAAAGAAGGAAGGTTAAATGATTTGGAAAAGAAAGAGGAAGAAAGAAGGGAAGAAAATAGAAAAGAGAATGATTATAGTGAAAGGGAGAGATAATTGAGCACTATCATGGAACAAGTAGTGGAAATTGTTACACTTCAGAGATGCTAAAATCTGATCTTCAGATATCAGCAGCACATGTTATATTGCAGTGGATTACATTACCCTGCCAAAGATCCATGACAAAACCCCAAGTTTTCTGTCATTAATTGATAGCTACATGGATAAGGTGAAGGCATCTATTACGTGGAAACTGCCTGTTACTGGGTTCCTTGTGATCCGCAGTGAAGCACTGATGGCTGTCTGATGGAGAGTGGTGATAGCTCTTTCTTTGGAGTGAATGAAGAGTTAAAATGTGATCCTATTTGTATATGCTTTGATAAATGCTCTTCTAAATTCTTAACATCAGGAAGAAGTAGTGTGTTATGTATTAGTTAAAGTGTGGGCTCTAATCATACAGACGCGAGTTTTATCTTAGATCTCATTTACTAGTTTTAGTACCCTGAACAAAGTCACTTCATTTCTTTTACTCCAAGTTTTCTCATTTGTAAAATGAGGTTGCTGTAAGAATTAACTGAGAGAATGCACGTAAAATACATTGAAAAGTCTCAATAATATTAGCTGTTATTACTAAATCTAGAAACAGACCAAATCTAATTGAAAAAGTGTAACCATTGTCTAAATGAATGAGAGTTTTTGCATTTTTCCTTCTTTTTTTCTTTCATGCTATAGAAGTCATTGTCATTACAACCAGAGATGTCCAAAAGGCTCTATGTGCAGACTTCAAGATGAAAATGAAGCTAGATATTGTGTGTATTCCTGATGAAGCTGACATGGGAACTGCAGATTCTCTGCGCCACATATATCAGAAACTTAAGGTGAAAAACTATTTCTTGATTTTTATTGTTCATTGAAGATAAATATCATCTTATGTTTTCCCAATGCATTGCAGTTTACAGTGCTTTTTTTAAAAAATTTTTTATTTTGTTTTATTTATTTATTTATTTTGGCTCCATTGGGCCTTTGCTGCTGCGTGCAGGCTTTTCTCTAGTTGTGGCGAGCGGGGGCTACTCTTCATTGCGGTGCGAGGGCTTCTCATTGCAGTGGCTTCTCTTGTTGCAGAGCATGGGCTTTAGGCACGTGGGCTCAGTAGCTGTGGCTCTTGGGCTCTAGAGCGCAGGCTCAGTAGTTGTGGTGCACGGGCTTAGTTGCTCCGCGGCATGTGGGATCTTCCAGAACAGGGGATCTAACCCATGTCCCCTGCCTTGTCAGGTGGATTCTTAACCACTGCACTGCCAGGGAACTCCCTACAGTGCTTTTTAAAAAATAGATTCTTGCATCACACACTTTCTTGCCCATGTTTCAACTGCTTTTTAGTTTGGTTACTAGTGAAGATTTAGACAGTTGTTACAGTCACTAGTTTCCAATATTTTTCAGTCATAGTACATCTTTATAAAAAAGATATACTTCAGATATACTTCAAAAGATTCCATTTATATAAAGTTCATGAATAAGCAAAACTAATATATAGTAATAGAAATCAGACCAGCAGTTGACTCTGCAGATGAGAGATCGACTGGAAAGAAGTACGAAGAAACTTTCAAAAATTTCAGCTCCCCCACATGATAATATTTGAATGTTTAGTCTCCTTTGATTAAGAAATTAACGCGGGTCTATGGATATGAGGGTACAGTCTCCCCAGTGGCCTGTGGCCCATAAAGTGAGAAAGATCCACTGTCAGTTGTTCTAAAATTGATGTCCTTTGGAAAAAATTCATTCTGTGTGATAATGTTGCTATCTTACTTGAGTTGGGGGGCTAAATTTCTCCTACTATTTCTAGTGACTGCAAACAGATGTATTATTATTTTCAACCTACCTATGCACTAAAGAACAAAAAATTAATGCATATATGTACACAGCCTTTCCTTCCCTTTATTGGGGAATAATTTACACACAGTAAAATACACAGGTATTAATTATATAGTTCAATGAGTTTTGACAATTATATATACCCAGGTTATCATCCAAATCTAGAACATTTCATCTCAAAGTTCCTTTGTGCTTTATTTTAGTCAATCCTGCACCTTTAGAGTCAACTGCTGTTTTGATTTCTATCACCATATATTAATTTTGCTTGTTCATGAACTAGGTATAAATGAAATTATATAATTTTATTCTGGTTTCTTTTGTTCAACATATTTTTCAAATTCATTCATATGATTGCAGGTATAGCTAATTTGTTCTTGTTTATTGCTGAGTAGTATTCCATTGAATAAATATACCCCTATTTACCCATTTTTCTGTTGATGGTCATTTGGATTGTTTCTAATTTTTAGATATTATGAATAAAGCGGTTATGAACATTGTTCTGCAGGTCTTTTTGTAAAAATATTATAGGTTATAGGGTTTACTTTATTGCAAACTGCCAAATAGTTTTCTAAGTGGTTGTACATTTTACACTTCGTCAGCAATGTATAAGAATTGCACTTGCTTCACATCTTCATCAACACTTGGTATTGTCAGTCTTTTTAATTTTAACCATTCTAGTGTGTGTTATGTAGCACTATCTCATTGTGGTTTTAATTTGCATTTCCTTGATAATAATGATGCTGATCACCTTTTCATGTGATTATTAACCATTTGTATATCTTCATGGAATGTCTGTTCAAGGCATTTGCCTTTTTTTTGAGTTGTTTGCCTTGTTATTATTGATTATAGAAATTCTTTATATATTATAGATGCAAGCCTTTTGTCAGATATGTGTTGTGAATATTTTCTGCCAGTCTGTGGCTTGCCTTTTTACATTTTTAATGGTGACTTTGATGACCAGAAGTTTTAAATGTTGATGAAATCCAAATTACTGATTTTTTCTTTTATGGTTAGTACTTTTTGTGTCCTAAGAAATCTTTGCTTACCCCAAGCTTATAAAGATATTCTTTTGTATTTACTTCTAAAAGTAAAGGTATAAAGGTTTACTTTTTTCTGTATGGATATTCAGTTGTCCCAGCATCATTTGTTAAAAAGACTTGCCTTTCCCCATTGAATTGCTCTGATGCCTTAGTTGAAAATCAGTTGACTGATTATGTGTGTGCTATTTCTTTTTTCTTTTTTTAAATTTATTTATATTTTATTTATTTTTGGCTCTGTTTTTTTGGTCTTCGTTGCAGTGTGTGAGCTTCTCATTGCGGTGGCTTCTCTTGTTGCAGAGCATGGGCTCTAGACAAGCAGGCTTCAGTAGTTGTGGCCCACGGGCTCAGTAGTTGTGGCTCGTGGGCTTTAGAGCACAGGCTCAGTAGTTGTGGTGCATGGGCTTAGTTGCTCTGCAGCATGTGAGATCTTCCCGGACTAGGGATTGAACCTGTGTCCCCTGCATTGGCAGGTGGATTCTTAATCACTGCATCACCAGGGAAGTCCCTGTGTGTGCTATTTCTGTTCTCTCTACTTCGTTCCATTGGTCTTTTTGTCTCTACTTTCCATACCACATTTAATAAAGTCTTGATTATTTTTAACTTTATAAAGTAGGTCTAGAAATCAGGTACTATAAATCTGCCAACTTTGTTCCTTTTCCTGAAGATTGCCTTGGCTATTCTAGGTCCTTTGGATTTCCTTTTCCTTAAAATTGCCTTGGTTATTCTAGGTCCTTTGCATTTCCATATAAATTTTAGAATTAGTTTGCCAGTTTTTACAAAAAAGCTTTCTGGGATTTTGATTGGAATTGCATTGAATCTATAGGTCAATTTGGGGAGAATTGACATCTTAATATTGAATCTTCCAATCCTTGAACATCTATTTATTTAGGTTTTCTGTAATTTCTCTCAGTAATGTTTTTATAATTTTCAGTATAGAGGTTTTGAACATCTTTCAGTAATTTTATTCCTATTTCATTTCAATGTAATGATATTGTAACTAGTATTTTTTATTCTATTTTCTAATTGTTTATTGCTTGTATATAGCCATACAACTGTTTTTTTGTATATTGACCTTGTGCCCTGTGACTTTCTTAAATTGTAGATTCTTTAGGATTTTCTGTATACATCATCATGTTGCCTGCAAATAAAAACAGTATTATATCTTCCTTTCTAATCTTAATGCCTTTTATTTCTTTTTATTGTCTTATTGCCCTGGCCAGGGCCTCCAGTGCAATGTATATAGGCATTTCCTTTCACTTTTTGGCCTCCTTTTTGTCTTTCTATGCTTCCACCCAAGTAGGCTTTGGTGCTTCTGATTACAGTGGGGATTTCTAATACCATAATGTTGGGTGTGTTGCTTTCTTTAGTGCAGCTGCTTATTTCTTTAGGGAAGATATGGAGAATTTCACTAGGGTCATGAGAACTCTGTTCTTTCACAGGGATAGACGTCAGGTTTACCAAGAAGCTAAGGGTGTTTGGTGGTCTTCCCAGGAGCTATTTTAGTTACTGTCTAACAATTTAGTATGGAGGTATAAACTAAACCCTCTGCTCCCTAATCTATAAATCTTAGAAATGTTATTTTTGCCCTAGCCTAGAACTGGAGATCCTGGGAGTTTCATGCAAATAAGTTCCTATAACTCATAGAGGCTTGAGAAATAATGGGGGCAACTATTAATAAATAGGAGAGGGCATGAAATGAAGGGTAAAGTAACTGCCAAAAGGACATTTTACTCCCAAGTTACTACCTCTTCTTATGGTTTTGATCACTTCTTATTTTAGGGCTTCTCCTTATACCTAGGATCAGAATCCTCATTAAGTCATTCTGCACAGTCTAATTTCTATTCCTCCCTTACCCCTTTGTTTTCACATCATTTACACGGCATCCTTTATATACAGTCCTACCTCTGAGCTTTCTTCTCAAGCTGTGACTTTGGCTAGCAAGTCTCTGCTCTCTTTGCTGTCTCCACTTGGTTTCTCCTATACCAGTGGCACCTGAAATCCTGGCTTCACATCAGCTTGTATTCCAACCTGGAATAGAAGGCAGCAGAGCTAACCTGTGGAGGAACATAAATAGACGCCTGAATAAGCCATTAAGAACAAAGTAAAACCTGAGCCAAAATTCAGAACCGTCTGATTGGGATCAACATGAGCTTGTAGGAAGCACAATGGAAATACGTATAAACAGTTAAAAAAGTGAGACAGCCTTAGGAGGCAGTTTGTTAGTGTTTGCTGAGGGATGACTGGTACCTCCTTAAGGGAGAAAGTTGTACCCACAGGCTGTGCCATGGTTTAAAAGCAGTGCTCCTTTGAGCATTTATTTCTCGTCCCCTGTGCCCACAAAGCAGCTTCCTAAACATTTGGAGACTCTTTTTCAATAAGATTTTAGGTAAGATAAGAATATTCCCTTTGAGAGTTTTGAGTTTATTTGCTTTTGGTTCTTTTATCTTTACCCACTTCCTCCAGATTGAGTTCCCCAAATATTACTGTGAGGTTATCCCATGTGGCTTCTGCTTTGCTCAGAGAAAGACCACAGTAGTATATTAGCTTTATTTGGCTTCTTTGTTTAAAATATGTTTTATCATTTTAATTTATCATCTTTGTCATTTGCCTTGTATTTGCTAAATGTATTGCAGTCCTACTTGTATGTGGAAACTTCTGTCATGTGTACTTACAGAATATTGGAGCTGGACATCATATCTGCTATGTTATGTTTTTTCAACATATTTCATTTGGTTTTATTCTTCTGGCACTGTTTTCTACTTCATTTTGCCTTATCTCATCCCACAATTTTGCTGATTTACTGGCTTTTCACTTTTTGTTTCAGCTGCCCAAACCTCTTTCCCTGACTTATCAAGAGAGATTATTGGCTCATTCATTCTCCCAGGCCCTGGGTGAGTGAGCTCCATTCTTATAACTGGTGCTGATAATATAAAAGTTCTTAGATTTTATATTTTCTTCATAATTGTGTTTCATATTTGCTGATGAATGATTCAGTCTTACCTATGTCTGAACTCATTCATTTGGCAAATATTTGTTCAGTCAACTAATAATAATGATTAAAATTGTTATTTATTAAATACCAATTGTGGACCAGTTATTTTTTTAAACTTTTTTTTTTTTTAATATGGAATGCTTCATGAATTTACGTGTCATCCTCGTGCAGGGGCCGTACTAATCTTCTCTGTTTCGTTCCAATTTCAGTATATGTGCTGCCGAAGCAAGCACTTTTTTAAACTTTTTTTTATGGAAAATTTCAAACATGTACAAAAGTACATGGAACATTGCCTATGTATCTGTCATCCAGCTTCAACAGTTATCAACCCATGGCAAATCTTATTTCATCTGTATTCCCACCCAACTTGCTACCTCTCATGTTCTTTTGAAGGAAATCTCAGACATCATGTTATTTCATCTGTAAATATTTCAGAACATTGGTATATGAGGGATTTTTAAAAAATAAAAATAAAAGTATAATGCCATTATACCACCTAAAAAACCAAATTAATAATTCATTAGTATCATCAAGTATCCAATCAGTATATGAGTTTCTAGTTGCCTCATAAATAGAATTTTTAAATCTTTTTAGTGTGTTTATTAAAATCAGGAAGCAAATAAGGACTACACATTATAATTGATTAAAATATCTCTTTTAATATGTAGATTTCCCCTCCATCTCTCTTTTTTCCCCCCCCCCTTATAATTTATATGTTGAAGGAACTGGGTATTTTTCTTGTAGAGTTTCCCACAGTCTGCATTTTGCTGATTGTGACCCTGTGGTGTCATCTTTTTTTTTTTTTTAATACATTTATTTACTTATTTATTTTTGGCTGCGTTGGGTCTTTGTTGCTGCGCGCGGGCTTTCTCTAGCTGCAGCGAGTGGGGGTGGCTCTTCGTTGCGGTGCACAGGCTTCTCATTGCAGTGGCTTCTCTTGTTGCAGAGCATGGGCTCTAGGCGTGCGGGCTTCAGTAGTTGTGGCATGTGGGCTCAGTAGTTGTGGTGCACGAGCTTAGCTGCTCCGAGGCATGTGGGATCTTCCCGGACCAGGGCTCAAACCTGTGTCCCCTGCATTGGCAAGGTGGATTCTTAACCACTGTGCCACCAGGGAAGCCCTGTGGTGTCATTTAAAAAGTACTCCTCTCGGGCTTCCCTGGTGGCGCAGTGGTTGAGAATCTGCCTGCCAATGCAGGGGACACGGGTTCGAGCCCTGGTCTGGGAGGATCCCACATGCCGCGGAGCGGCTGGGCCCGTGGGCCACAGCTACTGAGCCTGCGCGTCTGGAGCCTGTGCCCCGCGGCGGGAGGGGCCGCGATAGTGGGAGGCCCGCGCACCGCGATGAAGAGCGGTCCCCACACCGCGATGAGGAGTGGCCCCCGCTTGCCGCAACTGGAGAAAGCCCTCGCACGAACCGAGGACCCAACACAGCCAAAAATAAATAAATAAATAAATAAAGTAGCTATAAAATTAAAAAAAAAAAAAAAAAAAAAAAAAAAAACCTGGCTCAAATATCACCTCTGTGAAGCCTTTAAAAAAAAAAAAAAAAAAAAAAAAGTACTCCTCTCTCTGTATTTTCTATAACTTGGTAGTTGGACCTAGAGGCTAAATTAAATTCCAGTTTGAATTTTTTTGGCAAGATGCTTTTGTAAGTGGTGGTGTCTTCTATCTTGAGGCAAATCATTTTCTGATTGTCTTTTTTTGGTGTTAGCAGCTGTTAATGATCATTACCACCAGTCCCTAGTCCTTGTCTCTCTGGTCATTTGGCTGTCTGAAGCTTATTACTAGTAGATTCCTTAAGAAGTGGTCATGATATCAGTGCTCAACAGATTATCTACAGCCTTTGTATTCATAAGCCAATTTATGGGGATATAATATCCTTGACTCATATTTTTTCCTTAAATATCTTAAACGAATTCTTTTATTATCTTCTATTGTAAAGTGTTGCTGTCAAAACAGTCCAAGTGAAAATGTGCTTTTCTTTCCCTTATGAGTGAATTGGTCCTTTTGTCTAGGCTCCCAAAGGAGTTTTTATTTTTCTTTAAAATCTTGTGGGGCTTCCCTGGTGGCGCAGTGGTTGAGAATCTGCCTGCCAATTCAGGGGACGCGGGTTCGAGCCCTGGTCTGGGAAGATCCCACATGCCGCGGAGCAACTCGGCCCGTGAGCCACAATTACTGAGCCTGCGCATCTGGAGCCTGTGCTTGGCAACGAGAGGCCGCGATAGTGAGAGGCCCGCGCACCGCGATGAAGAGTGGCCCCCGCTTGCCACAACTAGAGAAAGCCCTCGCACAGAAACGAAGACCCAACACAGCCATACATACATACATACATACATAAATAAAAAGAATGTAAGCAGACAAGAATAGCATTAAAAAAATAAAAAAAAAAATTTAAAAATCTTGTGGTTTTACTACATAATATGTCCCGTTGATGTTCTGAATCATATTTTCTAGATATGTAGTATGTCCTTTCCCTGTGAAGTTTCTGCCTTTTTTATTACTTCCGAGAAGTTTTTTAGAATTACAGTTTTAGGCATTCATTCTGATACATTGCTTTGGTTTTAGTCTTTGGGACTCTTATGTGTATGCTGGATCTTTGTTGCTTATCTTCTCTTTCTGCTACTTTGCCTCAAATCCTTTTTATCTTAAAAAACAAATTTTTTTTTTTAGGATTTTCTTCCTTTTTTACATTCTGTTTCCCTTAAGGCAGCGGTCCCCAATCTTTTTGGCACCAGGGACCAGTTTCGTGGAAGACAGTTTTTTCCATGGACCAGGGGTGGGGGGGTGGGAGGTGTGGGGGATGTGGTTTCAGGATGATTCAAGCGCATTACATTTATTGTGCACTTTATTTCTATTATTATTATTCCATTGTGATATACAATGAAATAATTATACAGCTCACCATAATGCAGAATCATGGGAGCCCTGAGCTTGTTTTCACTTGCCACTAACTGATAGGGGTTTTTTTTTTCCTTTTCTTTTCCATTACGGTTTATTACAGGATATTGAATATAATTCCCTGTGCTATACAGTAGGACCTTGTTATTTATCTATTTTTTTAATAGATCTTTATTGGAGTATAGTTGCTTCACAATACTGTGTTAGTTTCTGTTGCACAACAAAGTGAATCAGCCATGTGCATACACATGTCCCCATATCCCCTCCCTCTTGAGCCTCCCTCCCATCCTCCCTATCCCACCCCTCTAGGTCATCACAAAGCACCGAGCTGATCTCCCTGTGCTATGCTGCTGCTTCCCACCAGCCAACTGTTTTACATTCGGTAGTGTATATATGTTGATGCTGCTCTCACTTCCCCCCAGCTTTGCCCTCCCACCCCATGTCCTCAAGTCCATTTTCTATGTCTGCCTCTTTATTCCTGCCCTGCAACTAGGTTCAGCTGGTAGGGTTTTGATATGAGTCTGCAAGCAGTTGACTTATTATGGTCTCTGGGCCGTCAAACCTCTCTGCTAATGATGATCTGTATTTGCAGCCGCTCCCCAGTGCTCCCTAGCGTTAGCATCACCACTTCAGCTCCACCTCAGATCATCAGGCATTAGATTCTCATAAGGAGCACGCAACCTAGATACCTCGCATGCACAGTTCACAGTAGGGTTTATGCTCCTGTGAGAATCTAATGCCGCTGCTGATCTGACAGGAGGTGGCACTCAGGCAGTAATGCAAGCAGTGAGGAGCAGCTATAAATACAGGTGAAGCTTCGCTTGCTCGCTTGCCCGCCTGCTGCTCACCTCCTGCTGTGCAGCCTGGTTCCTAACAGGCCATGGACCAGGACCCCTGCCTTAAGGCATTAAGAGTTGTGTTTTATTCATTCTTGTGTTCTTCCTAGTTCAGCTGTTATTTCTGAAATGACTTTTTAATTTTATTTTTAATTCATTCTTGAGTTCTGTCATTTCATTTCTAACTATTCTAATTCAGATTTATGTTGTTCTTTGACATTTTCTATCATTTTCTTATTTTAGATAATTTTGAAATCTTAGGCTATGAATTTAATCTGTCTTTTGAGCATGTCTTTCTGACATCTGCTTTTATGGTAGAGATGTTATTCTAACTTTTATTATTATATTTTTCAACAATAACCTTGTATAGGATTTGACTGTAATCCTTTTCTATTACTAATTTTAACCTGAAATTAGTTTCCCTAAATTTTTAGAAGGGAAGGCTGTCAGCATAGCTTTTCTAGCTTCATGGCTCTAGAGCCCCCTCTTTTGAGATCTTTCTCCTCTGCTTCATTATCTTCATTTTATCTGGCCTTTTTCTTTCCTTTGCACTGATTATCCCTGTGCTGCCCAGTTTGGATTCTTTTCCCAGTGATTTCTCCTCAGTGCAAGACTTCATGTTGAAAGTGAGTATTGGTGGTTCGTTAATTTCGAGAATTCATAGGGCCAGGACTACACCAGCCCCTTCAGACCTTACTGAGAATAGATAAGGGGACTGTCTTAGGAGAGTTTAATGGAAGAGTTAGTGATTGAACCTTAGTCATTTACTTCAAAGCCCATGCTCTTAACTACCACACTGTGCCATATAGTCTGGGATAAAGGTAAGAATAGAATGTATACTTTATCCTGCAGGGATACTTTGAAGGATCATTAACAGGTTGATATTTTAGAACTATTACTGCATGACTGAGGGGAGCTAGAGAGACCCTGGAAGGCTCTTGCAGTAGCCTGGTAAGAAATGAGGAAGGACCAAACCAAGTCAATGGCAGTGGCAATAGAGAGAAGGGAACAAATTGGAGAATATTTAGGAGACCTTTAAGGCTAATTAACTGGATGTGGGAGGAAAAGAAGGAGTGGTCAAGTGTGACTTCCAGGTTTCTAGCAAGAGCAACTGGATGGATGGTGGTGACATTCACAAAGTTAGAGACTGCAGGACAAGGAATAAATTTATAGGGGTAATATGACGAGTAACTACATTTAGCTTACTAAATACACTCTGCCTTTGCAATTCCACCAATTTGGATACTTGTACATCCACCTGGAACATGTTCAGTTCCCTCTATCCATACCTAAATAACTAATTCCTGATCTTCCTTAACCTGGATTTCCCCCCAAAAGCAGAGCCTGAGATAAGGGTATGTGTATGGGTAGTTTATTTTGAGAAGTGATTCTAAGGAACAGGAGTGGGATTTGGAAAGAGTGATATAGGGAAAAAGGGAATGGCAATCTAAGTGTGTGTTATGGACTTGGTTACCACTGTGGACAACTGAAGCTTAGCTCTGGAGACCTTCTCAGGGGCCATGTGGAATGTACCTTAGAGTAATTGCCCAAGACTTGGAAAAGAGGAGTATTTATTCACTAGCTTCCTTTACCCATTGGTCAAAGGTTGCCCCGTGGGTATAAATTTCCTCACACTTTAAGGTTTGTATGTGTGCCAGAATGGCTGAGTGGGTTCCCACAAGTATCCCACATGGTGGTTGCTGGAAATCTCAGGACAGAAAATGAGAGATGACTGGTGCATGAAGTGAAATGCTGTCAGGTTACATAGCTGATGGCAAGAGAAATGTCTGGAATAAAAAGATGGACCCACAGAATGCGAGATGGGTCACAAGAGATGTCTTACTCATCTTTCAGGACTTGGCTAAAACTTTGATTGCCTCTGAAGCCTTCCTTAGCCTCCAGGTTTAAATTAATTGCCCCATCTAATTGTTCCCTAAGCACCCCTGTGTTTATCCTTATTATATAACTTTTTATATAAAACTGTATTGTAATTCCTGTTAGTTATCTGTTTCCCTCTCTTCCTATCTCTTGATAGGTTGGGATAGAATTAGAGTCCAAGGGAACAATTTTCTTGTTTCAGATGAGAGAAACTGAAGGATAGTAAAGGATTAAACCAGCCACTTTAAATATTAAAGGCCATAAGGATCTAGGTGGTTGGAAATTTACCTTCACTGTAGAATCTACAGTGCCCAGCACAGAATTTGGCACTTATTACTGGTCAAAATTTAAATATTTTTGAATGGATGAATGAATGATGACTGACTGACTGAATGAATGAATGGATTGATGGATAAAAAAATAAGAGTTTGGCTTCAGACCTGTTAAGAATTAGATTCAAGTAGGATATCTAGCAGGTAGTTGATAAACTTATGTAGAGTTCAGGAAGAAGATCTGAGCTAGAGATACAGGTCTAAGAGTCATCAGCTTATAAGTGATAGCTGAAGCTATGGATGTGAACCATCTTTCCCACAAGAATAAGTAGAGTAAATAAAAGACAGAGTCCAGAGGGCCTTAGGAAACACCAATACTTAATAGACAGGTAGAAGAAGAGGACCCTCTGAAAGAGAGACACTCATGATCATGGATGTTTTAAAATAATAGATAAATAATAACTAATACATACATGTGGTTCAAAAATTTTAAAAATATAAAAAGGTTTATGGAGAAATGTTTTCCTTTCTTCCGTATCTACCAGCCATCCAGTTCTCCTTATTAGCCACTGTTATTAGTTTCTTATACTTTGAGGGTGTTTTAGTTTAGGATGGAAGCAACTTGAACATTTTTATAAGAGAGCAAAAGAGACAGTGGAGAAGTACAGAAGAAAGGAGATAAATGATGGATAAGGTTCCCAAGGAGACAAGAAGGAATTAAGGTACAGTTTTGGGCAGGAAGAAGGCTTACATCTTCCACTGAAATGAGAGGACAGGAGGGAAGAAAAGGCTCAAATGCAGATCAGGAAGGAGAGCAGGAATTAAAATAATTCCCTCCTGAGGCCTCTATATTTTTGATGAAGTAGGAGACAAAGTTGTCTGTTGAGAATGTAGAAAGAGAAGGTGATGGGATTGGGACTTGTGAGTAATGAAGCTTTAGAATTACCACTGGAAAATGGGAGAGAGCTGACCAGAGACACTGAGAAGGAGATCTAGGCAACATCAAGGGTGTAGCTGATGTTGAAGAATATAAATTTATAGTTACTTCAGTTAGCACAATTGTTGGGGGAATTTCCTTTTTTTTTTTTTTTCCCCTTTCACCATTGCTCAGGTGTCTAGGTATGGAGGAGAAGACATGTTTGGATTGATCAAGGATATGGGCAAGGTCAGCATTTGTACCCACTGGAGAGAGGAGAAAACTGAGGCTAGGAAGAATGAGATTTGGCTAAGGACTTAACGGACAAAGCCCTTCCTTCTCTTCTTTCTGGCATGATCTTGGCACAAACTTTCCTCCCAGAGCCAGTCCCTCCAGATTGGATCTGAGTCCTGGGTGAGAGTTTATACATTCATTCCTCTTCTGTGGGATAGCTAGTTTGCTTTCATTTCTTTCACTATGTGTAGTGCTACAATGAACATCCTTGCACTGGTTTATTTGTGCTCTTGTTGTGAAGGTAGACACCTGAAGTGATGTGTGGGTTGTAAGTTATGTGCATCTCCAAGTTTTTTTTTTTTTAATTTATTTACTTATATTTATTTTTGGCTGTGTTGGGTCTTCGTTTCTGTGCGAGGGCTTTCTCCAGTTGCGGCGAGCGGGGGCCACTCTTCATCGCGGTGCGTGGGCCTCTCTCTGTCGCGGCCTCTCTTGTTGTGGAGCACAGGCTCCAGATGCGCAGCATCAGTAGTTGTGGCTCACGGGCTTAGTTGCTCCGCGGCATGTGGGATCTTCCCAGACCAGGGCTCGAACCCATGTGCCCCGCATTGGCAGGCAGATTCTTAACCACTGCGCCACCAGGGAAGCCCGCATCTCCAAGTTTACTAGATACTGGCAAATTGTTCTCCAAAGTAGTCCTACTAATCTACATTCCCGCCAGTAGTATAAATGAAGAGTTCTGATTTCTCCCTGTCTTCACTAACAACTGATGTTCTAAGACTTTTACGTTTTCAGTGATATGATGGGTGTGAAATGGTACCTCACTGTTGGGGTCTTTTTGTTTGTTTGTTTTCATTTTTGTTTTTTGGCCATGATACGTGGCTTGTGGGATCTTACTTCCCCAACCAGGGATTGAACCCAGGCCCCTGGCAGTGAGAGCACCGAGTGCTAACCACTGGACCACCAGGGAATTCCCCTCACTGTTGGTTTAGTTTTGCATTTTCTTGATTACTTGAGAATTTTTTGCTAAGTATATTGGCTCTTTTCCTTTTCAATGAATTTCCTGTTCATATCATTTGCCCACTTTTTGTTTGGGTTGTTTGTCTTTTTCTTGCTAATTTGTAGTATATACTCTCTACGCTCTGTATACTAATCCTTTGCTGATTATATGGATTGCAGCTTTCCCCCCAGTGTTACCCCTCTTTTCTCTTTGTTTATAGTATCTTTTGTCATACAGAAGTCTTAGCTTTTTTTTGTGGTGACCTAGATCAATCTTTTTCTTTATGGTTGGTGCTTTTTGTGTCTTACTTAAAGTATTAAAGATAGACTCCTGCCATCTAAAACTTTACAATTTTGCTTTTCATATTTGGATTTTTAAATTAGTATTTATAGTTGCATATGATGTGAAATAGATATGTATTTTTATCTTTTTCCCAAATGAAGAGTTGGTTATCCCAGCACAATTTGTTGAATAATCTTTTCTTCCCCGATTTATACCAAGCTCCACATATACATGGGACTATTTCTAAGCTTTCTGTTCTGTTCCACTAGCCTAGTTGTCTTTTCCTTCACCGATATCCTATTGTTTTAATTACCATAGCTTTATAGAAATTCTGTCTAGTAGGATGACTTCCCTCTACCTCACCTTATTATAATTTTTCTTTAAAGTTGTCTTGGCCACTCTTCACCTTTGACATATGAATTTTAGTATCAGCTGTGAAAAATCTTATCTTAGTGTTTGATTGGAATTACAGTGATTTTCAGATTAATTTGGGAGAGTTGGCATTTTTTAATACTGAGTCTTTCTATTCCTCGAACATATTATGTCTCTCTTTATTAAGGCTATTTTTGTGTTTTTAAATAAAGTTTAATAATTTCCTATAAAAATGTCTTACACATCTTTTGTTGAATTTATTAGTAGATGCTTTCTAGTGTTGTTATTGCAATGGTACTGTTTTTAAAGGTCCACACATTATATTTGGTTATGTCTTTTTAGTCTCTTTTACTCTAGAACAATCTCCCCTCCACCTCCTTTTTTTTCTTATGCCATTGACTTATCAAATAAAACAAGTATTTGTCCTATAGAGTCTCCCACATCTCGGGTATGTCTGCTTTCTACTGATGTCATTTAACTTATTTTTGATCGGTATTTTGTTTTATTTTTTTATTGAGGTATAATTGACATGCAATATTAGTTTCAGGTATACAGTTATAATGATTTGATATTTGTATATATTGTGAAATGATCACCACAGTAAGTCTAGCTAACATTCATCACCATATGTAGTTATAGAATTTTTTCTCCTTGTGATGAGAACTTTTAAGATCTACTCTCTTAGCAACTTTAAAAAATGTGCAGTACAGTATCATTAACTAGTCACCATGCTGTACATTGCACCTCCATGACTTACTTATTTTATAACTAGAAGTGTGTACCTTTTGACTCCCTTTGCTTATTTCACCTACCTCCCACCCCCTAAGGGCTCTGACATCTACTAGTCTGTTCTCTGTATCTGTGAGCTTGGCTTTGTTGTTGTTGTTTTAAGATTCCGTGTATAAGTGAGATCATATAGTGTTTGTCTTTCTCTGTTTGACTTATTTCACTTAGCATAATGCCTTTGAGGTCCATCCATGTTATTGCACATGGCAAGATTTCACTCTTTTTTATGGCTGAATAATATTCTATTCTATTCATATACCACATTTTCTTTATCCATTCATCTGTCAATGGACACAGGTTGTTCCATATCTTGGCAATTGTAAATAATACTGCAGTTGACACTGGCTAACTTGTTTCTCTTTTTCAGTATTTTCTTGTAAACTGGAGTTTGGCTCTAACTGTTGATTAGATTCAGTTTCAAGTTTTTTGGCAGTAATACTTCATATGTATACTTCATATTTCATTATATTCAGATCTGAAATCAGGCATTTCTTTAAAAAACCTTGATTTTGATTATGATGTCAGTCATACCTCAAAAAAGTGGTTAAAAAAAAAAGAGCCCTGGTTTCTTTTTGTGGAACATGATGTTTATGGACTACAATCTGGGCTGTAGGAAAAATAGAAGCTTTTAAATTTTATTGTAATTGATTTTTCAGTTTTTCTTTTATGGTTTGTGATTTCTGTGCCTTGCTTTAGAAATTCTTCCCTATTTTAAGGTCTTAAAGATATTTTCTTATAATCTCATGTAAAAGTTTAGTCTTGCTTCTCACATTTCAGGCTCTAATTCACTTAGAATCTCTCTGTTTATTTCAGTCTTTTTAAGTATATTTCAAAGTTTTGTAATATCCTTCATAAAATCTTATTTATCTTTTGTTAGATTTGTTCCCAGATTGTGTTTTCATGCTCTTTTTATTAGTATATATACTGTATATGTAAATAATATATATATAACTTAAAGAATCAAATAGTTCTACAAGACTTAGAGTGAAGGACAAGGGTCTCCTGCACTATCATTCCTCATTCCTTATTTTTGCTCTTCAGAAGCAACTGCTTTCAACTCTTCTTTTTTTCCTTCTGATAATGTCCTCAATATTTTTAAGTATCATATTTATACTACTATTTTCTTTAATTTTTATTTTTAAAAATATTTAATTAATTATTATTATTATTTTTTTGGGGGCTGTGTTGGATCTTCCTTGCTGTGCACGGGCTTTCTCTAGTTGCGGCTAGTGGGGGCTACTCTTTGTTGCGGTGTGTGGGCTTCTCATTGCGTTGGCTTCTCTCGTTGCGGAGCACAGGCTCTAGCGTGCAGGCTTCAGTAGTTGCAGCATACGGGCTCAGTAGTTGTGGCACGCGGGCTCTGGAGAGCAGGCTTAGTAATTGTGGCGCATGGGCTTAGTTGCTCCACGGCATGTGGGATCTTCCCGGACCAGGGCTCGAACCCGTGTCCCCTGCATTGGCAGGCGGATTCTTAACCACTGCGCCACCAGGGAAGTCCTTTTCTTTAATTTTTAGTTAATAGCTATTGAATTTCTAGTATGGAAAGTAAGGATTTGACTCATTTAACACTTTGTCTGCCCCTCTCCATGTACATATGCAAGCTCCCCCTTTCCTAATCTCCCAAATATAGTAGCATCATAATTTTTATTAAATCAATTATGAGGGCTTATTTATAGCTGAGCCTTATAGTGTACGAGTATTGTATTTCCCTTTTTAAAAAATCAACTTTATTGAGTTATAATTTGTATACAATAAAATACACCCATTTTAAATTGTACAGTTTGATTTTTTTTTAAATCAGGTTTATGGAGGTATAAGTTACATACATAAAATTCACCCTTTTTGGTATACTGAGTTTTTTTTAAATTTTTTAAAAATTTTATTGGAGTATAGTTGATCCATAATGTTGTGTTACCTTCAGGTGTACAGCAAAGTGACCCAGTCGCACACACACATATATCCTTTCCCCTTCAGACTCCCCCACCCCCCATATAGGATATCACAGAATACCAAGTAGAGTTCCCTACGCTACACTGTAGGTCCCTGTTGGTTATCTATCTTATATATAGTAGTGTGCATGTAGTATACTGTGTTGTTTTGTATGTTTTTTTGTTTGTTTTTAATAAATTTATTTATTTTATTTATTTACTTTTGGCCGCGTTGGGTCTTCATTGCTGCACGCGGGTTCACTCTAGTTGCAGTGAGCAGGGGCTACTCTTCATTGCGGTGTGCGGGCTTCTCATTGTGGTGGCTTCTCTTGTTGCGGAGCACAGGCTCTAGGCGCGCAGGCTTCAGTAGTTGTGGCACGAGGGCTCAGTAGTTGTGGCTCACAGGCTCTAGAGCGCAGGCTCAGTAGTTGTGGCACACGGGCTTAATTGCTCTGCAGCATGGGGGATCTTCCCAGACCAGGGCTCGAGCCCGTGTCTGCATTGGCAGGCGGATTCTTTTTTTTTTTTTTTAATTTGTTTATTTATATATTTATTTTTAGCTGTGTTGGGTCTTTGTTTCTGTGCGAGGGCTTTCTCTAGTTGCGGCGAGCGGGGGCCACTCTTCATCGCGGTGCGCGGGCCTCTCACTATCGCGGCCTCTCTTGTTGGGAGCACAGGCTCCAGACGCGCAAGCTCAGTAGTTGTGGCACGCGGGCTTAGTTGCTCCGCGGCATGTGGGATCTTCCCAGACCAGGGCTCGAACCCATGTCCCCTGCATTGGCAGGCAGATTCTCAACAACTGCGCCATCAGGGAAGCCCCGGCAGGAGGATTCTTAACCACTGCACCACCAGGGAAGTCCCTATACTGAGTTTTGATAAATGTACTGTGGTGGTATAACTACCACCACAATCAAGATATAGAAGAAAAGTTCTATCAACTCTTCCAAGCTCCTACTTTTTTAAAAAAATACAATGTTTTGTTTTTCTTAGTTATTAATTGCCTCACTTTTAAAGTTGCTTAGTTTTCTGTTTCTGTTGCTCATTCATCCTCAGATCCTTTAAAAGGAACATAAATGTATCAATATGTTTAAACACATCAGGTATTCTGTCAGTCACTTTTTTTTTTCCTTTAAGACAACCCTTCTGGAAGCCATCCATTCTCTCTTCAGATTTCTACTGGTTGCTCTCTAGCCTACGGCAGATCTGTCATCCTGGGACTTCTCTTCACCATCATTCTGTGAATTCCCTTCTCTCTCCTATATTGGATGCCCTGGTTCCTAGATCTCACGTTTTTCTCTTTCTTGGTTTACTCCCTCATTTCAAAGGAACCCAGTCCTTATTGGCTTTTTAAAGAGAGCCTAGAAGTTAAATATTTTGAGAACTCGCATGTTTGAAAATGTTTTATTCCATCCTTACTCTTGAATGATAACTTATCTTTGTACAGAATTCTAGGTTAGAAATAATATTCTCTCAGAATTTTTTGTTCCAAGACCAAACAGACAAACGTCTTTGATGACTACCTGTGCTATAGGTAGATTTTTTTTGTTTTTTCTCCAGAGTGTACCCTTTCACTGAGGTCCCATTTATTCAGGGTCTCAGTTCAAGCTCCCAGGTTTCATACCAGCTTCAAGCTACATCTTTTGGCCCAATGTAACACTTTAAAACCCCAGTTAGGGCAGCCAAGGTTTCAAAGTAGTTTTCATTTCCTTCTTCAGTCCTGGCACTTGGTATTTTCCTATTCTTTCTTGTAAGTTTGAATACATTTGGAGTAATTTTTTGTTATTGTCTTATCCAAAATTCTTAGGTGTGTATAACCATTTTTGGGTTCCTAGTCCACCAGTTTTCCAACACCAGAAGTCTCTGTGCTAAACACTCTATATGCATTATTTCATTTACTCTTCCAACTACACTCTGAGGTAGATGCTATCTTTATCCCTCCTTTTTTGTTGTTTGGAAAGGTATCCCATGTTTATGGATTAGAAAAATTAATATTGTTAAAATGTCCACACTACCCAAAGCAACGTACAGATTCAATGCCATCTCTGTCAAAGATCCAATGGCATTTTTTACAGAGATAGAAAAATATATATATATATATACACATATTCTTAAGATTCTTTTCCATTATGGGTTATTACAAGATATTGAAAAAAACATAAGAAGAAAAAAATGATTCAGGAAAAGTACATTTTAGCTATTAGGGGTCTTTTGTGGTTCCATATGAATTTTAGGATTTTTTTCTATCTCTGTAAAAAATGCCATTGGATCTTTGACAGAGATGGCATTGAATCTGTACGTTGCTTGGGGGCAACGAGGTTGAATAGCTTGCCTAAAGTTCAGGTGGAAAGAAAAACTGTGCATTAGGTGCCAAAGTCTCGGTAAGTGCATTGAGTAATCAAGGGATTAATAGGATCATGTCTGCTAGGTACAGTCAGATGACACTTATCTCAGTGGAAATTGAATTTTTATTCAAGAGTGCAGTAGTGGTGTGGGTTAGGGACATGGTAAAGAGTTAGAAGAGTACTATGCGCCCTCTAGAGGAGTATCAGGAAACACTACTTGGATCTGCTTATTGAAGAGGGAATGCTTCATGAATATCACTTTCTAATTGAGTATTGTGGGAAGAATAGGAATTTGTGATGGTGGGGTGATGAGGAGGGATAGATATTACTTGTGTGAAGGAGGTAGAATAGCTCCAGAAAAAAACATGAAAATGTTGGTAGATTTTGTTGAAGAATTACTACAAAACTGAGATATGGGGGTATTTTTAGCTCCAAATTGTGTGATCTGAAGGCCTCACCCAGTGTTAAGCATATATCTTTAAAACTTATACCCAAGTCTATATTTTTTTGAAATATACTAAAGAAGAAAACATGCCAATTAAATAACTTAATTGGTATTCTTTTGTCTTTCTGGGTGGCAGCCTGAATTATATCCATTTAAGGTTAATTTGATCATTTTTTAAAAAGTTGAACAGTAATGGGAGAGAACAGAAAAGCAGATGAAAAATGAAATCGAAAAGCAACAGTAACCTGCTTTGCAGTAACAGCTGATTATTCACACAAGATCTCTATCTGTAGCCAGTTGAGCACTTTTGAGGATAATTAAATTGGCTAAAGCTTTATAAATGAGTACATTTGAGAAATTAGTTAATTTACTTCAGAACCTTAGCTTCTGTTCTTAGAGACTACTCTAGAGTAGGGAGTTAATTTATTAGCTAAATATGAGGATGTAAATTTTATTTTCCTTGGAGCTACCTAGAACGTTTGCTCTGAAGATTGCAAGGGAGATCTTTCATATTTACTGTGCATGTCTGGCCTGGGTTTCTGATCCCCACAGCCACCTTGAAAGGTAGATAGTATTACTCTATTTTGCAGTTGAGAAACCTGATACTTAGAGAGCTTAAATAAGCTGCCCCAAATCCCACACCTGGTTAGGTGCTGAGCGAAAGCTAGAACCCAGTCCTGGATTTTGAGATGCATTTATGAATTTCAAATGCCTATGGTTTTTTCACTCAATCATGTTGCCTCCAAAAGACAAGTATCAGTAGTCCTTATAGTCTACTCTAACCCTAGACTCTTGGCTTTAGAACAGGTTTAGTTGGTCTGGTATTTTTCAAAATTATATTTTCCTCTTCTTTTTGGGTCTGTGCAGTTGGTAGTTATTTTTATATATAGAACTCTTTCAAAGTGTGCAATTCAGTGGTTCTTAGTGTATGTAGGACTCTTTATATATATATATATATATATATATATTTTTTTTTTTTTTTTTTGCATTGGGTCTTCGTTGCTGCGCGTGGGCTTTCTCTAGTTGTGGCGAGCGGGGGCTACTCTTTGTTGCGGTGCACAGGCTTCTTATTGGGGTGGCTTCTCTTGTTGCAGAGCACCGGCTCTAGGCGCCTGGGCTTCAGTAGTTGTGGCACATGGGCTCTAGAGTGCAGGATCAGTAGTTGTGGCGCACGGGCTTAGTTGCTCCACAGCATGTGGGATCTTCCCGGACCAGGGCTCAAACCCGTGTCCCCTGCATTGGCAGGCAGATTCCTAACCACTGTCCCACCAGGGAAGCCCTAGAACTCTTAAATAAATATTTTTGTGTAAAACATTTAAAAATTAGCAAATCTCCTAACAAGACTCAAGGAACTATGTTGTATCCTTGTCTTCCAAGAGTACTGCTTTTGCTCGATGATATCTTTCTCCAAGTGGAGGGAGATCGAGTGTTGTAGGGAGACTTTCTATACTGTCTAGACCATATGAGCAAGAAACCTGTCTCTTCTTGAGCAAGAAGATCTCTATCTCTTGTGCAGGAAGTAAGGATGCAATCTGGGATCAGCACATAAAGCAAAGCTGGCTGACTCCTTGGACATTGAGCCTGACTTACATTAGTTGCTCCTCTGATTGTCTGAAGTAAGTGGCCAATGGTGCCATTTTTGTGCTTTAGAAACAGTGTATTCCTTAGATACACGTTTTGAGAACAGGTTAGTGAAGTATATTTAAGAGGCCTCAGCAGACTAAATCTATAATGGAGTTCTGTAGCCTGTGTTTAAAGCACTTATCTTATATTGCAGGTCTCATGGCTTCTCTTAATTTAGGGATTGTGGAGCTGATAATTTTCTATCAAATCTAGACAGGAATCTTTCTTTGGCGTCAGGCAGACCTCATTTACCCCCTGCCTCAGTTTCACAATGAAGAAAATAGGGATAATGATACCAACACATTAGTTAGAGGTTTAGTTATTTAAGTCCTTTGATGTAGAAAAAAAACTATTGTCACATGTCTTATGAAACAGCTAACATGCTACAACAAAGAACAAACTATGCTGATGAAATCCCCATTGGAGAGACAGCTTATTAGAAAGATTGAGCATATGTGCTATTTTTAGGTGTTCAGAAAGCTAGGTGCAAGTTGTTTTCAGTTGAGTGCTTGATGTCTTTGTCAAATTACAAATCTCTTGTCATTCTTTCCTGGAACCTTTCATTTTGCCCAAGGATTTGTTTTTGGCAGATTTCTATCTGCTTGAAAAAAATGAGTACAGTTTGGTCAGGGGAAGATCTGAGAACTTGGCCCCAACTTGCTTGAAGACTTTTTTAAGTGGTAACTTTCCTTCTTATGACTGCTTTGGTAGGCTGTGGTTGCCTGGGAGGGCCTCAGTATATCCTCCATGATGCCTCCGTTGAGCCTGCTGGTGGCATAGAGAAAACCCCAGGAGTTACGACAGAAAGAAGTTAAAAAGTTAGATGAGGGAATTTTTGAACCTTTTTTTTCCATTTCCCATACCCCCTCTGGGAAATCTCGATGGAGCTTTTCTCTTGACTGTACTAATCTAGTATATGTGTCCACAAGCTTGAAATGTTTTCATCTTACCCTTGTTGGAACTCTGGTGTGTGGGATGGGATTTCTACAGCCGTATACCACATTTGGTAGCCAGAAAACTTGCAAGTTTTGTGTGAGCTTGATTCCTTTGAGTCTCTTTCCTTCTGTAGGGAAACTTTCATGGAATGAGGGCTGTAGGGTAGGGGGGAAATGTGAAATGTGATAATAAATGTGATTATGATAGAAAGCCCAGGCTGTCATCACGAACTCTCTTTACCTTTGGGTGACAAGCAGCCCACATAGCTTAGGTTTTTTGAAAAGCTTAGGTTTTTTGAAACTCTTGGTTGGGCCACCTATCCTGCTCTGAATGATAAGGTAACACCATAGCCTGACCAGTGAAATGGACCCATATGTACAATTTGTGGGAAGTCAGTAAGCATTCTGTCATCATGACCAGAGAGTTCATTTGAATAAGTCTGTAGCTACCCAGCCTTTTTTCAGCTCTTACCTTGGGTATCATCTGCTCCAGCAAGCTTTCCCTAGCTTTCTAAGACTGGATTAACACCATTTTTCTGTAATCACACAGAGGATTTAAATTATCTGTTAAATCATCATCTCCCTGCACTAGACTGCGGAATAAGAACCATATCTGGGCCTCTCATAGAGAAGATGTTCAATATTTGTTTGGTTTTGGGTTTTTTTTAAAATAAATTTATTTATTTATTTATTTTTGGCTGCGTTGGGTCTGCGTTAGGTCTTTGTTGCTGCGCGTGGGCTTTCTCTAGTTCCAGCAGGCGGGGGCTACTCTTCGTTGTGGTGCGTGTGCTTCTCACTGCGGTGGCTTCTCTTGTTGTGGAGTACGGACTCTAGGCACATGGGCGTCAGTAGTTGTGGCTCACGGGCTCTAGAGTGCAGACTCAGTAGTTGTGGCTCACAGGCTCAGTAGTTGTGGCAAACGAGCTTAGTTGTTCCGCGGCATGTAGGATCTTGCTGGGCCAGGGATTGAACCCGTGTCCCAGGCATTGGCAGGCAGATTCTTAACTAGTGCGCCACCAGGGAAGCCCCTCAGTATTTGTTTTTAATGAATGACAGATGGAGGTAAGCTCTTTGTAAACATTTGGAACAAGCTTCTTACTCCTTTCATATAGACACAGATGTTTATGTGAGTCTAAGCGTAAGTGGATGAGATTCAGTGATTGTAGACCAGAGGGATCATAACATTGGCCGTCTGGTGTTCACTTTTTTTTTTTTTTTTTGGAATTCCTTTATTTTTATTATTTATTTATTTACTTATGGCTGTGTTGGGTCTTCGTTTCTGTGCGAGGGCTTTCTCTAGTTGCGGCAAGCGGGGGCCACTCTTCATCGCGGTGCGCGGGCCTCTCACTGTCGTGGCCTCTCTTGTTGCGGAGCACAGGCTCCAGACGCGCAGGCTCAGTAATTGTGGCTCATGGGCTTAGTTGCTCCGCGGCATGTGGGATCTTCCTGGACCAGGGCTCGAACCCATGTCCCCTGCATTAGCAGGCAGATTCTCAACCACTGCGCCACCAGGGAAGCCCCGTCTGGTGTTCACTTTATCTACATCTGTAAGTTCCCACCAAGCCTTATGTTTACTGACTTGGCTGGCCCTCTACCCGAAGTAGGTTATCCCAGAGGGAGGATTATTTTCTTTTATTTTATTGAAGAGGTAGGATGGCATAGTGAAAAGAATACAGACTTTCACAAAAACAGGTAGACCTGGATTCTAATTCTTGTTCTGTCACTTACTAGCTATGTCACCTTTGGTGATATTACAAGTCCATTCCAAGTTTGCATTTAATTCATCTATAAAATATTCATATTTTTCATTTATTCACAAATATGTATTGAACACCTACTATATGCCAGGTGCTATTCTAGAAATACAGTGGTAAACCAGATAAACAAGATCCCTGCCCTCATGGAGTTACTCTTTAAGGAGAGAGAGATATATAATAAGGAAACAATAAATAAATAATTTCAGGTGATAACAAGTGCTAAGAAGAAAAATAAAGTCAGGGGACTTCCCTGGTGGTCCAGTGGCTAAGACCCCACACTCCCAATGCAGGGGGCCCGGGTTTGATCCCTGGTCAGGGAACTAGATCCCACATGCCACAACTAAGAGTTCGCATGCTACAACTGAAGGTCCCACATGCCGCAACTAAAAGATCCTGCATGCCGCAACTAAAAAGAACCTGCATGCTGCAACTAAAGATCCTACATGCTGCAACTAAAAGATCCCACACACGACAATGAAGATCCCGCATGCCACAACTAAGACCTGGCACAGCCAAATAAATAAATAAATATTTTTTTAAAAAAAGTCTGATAAGGGGATAAAGAGTGGTGGAGGACACAATAGCCAAGACACAGAAGCAACCTAAATGTCCATCAGCAGATGAATGGGTAACTAAGATGTGGTACATATGTACAATGGAATACTACTCAGCCATAAAAAAGAACAAAATAATGCCATTTGCAACAACATTGATGCAACTAGAGATTATCATACTAAGTGAAGTAAGTCAGAAGGAGAAAGACATATACCAAACATATATTTCAAACTTATATGTGGAATCTAAAATACAACACAAAGGAACCTATCTATGAAACAGAAACAGACTCACAGACATAGAGAACAGACTTGTGGTTACCAAGGGGGATGGGGGGTGGGGGAGGGATGGACTGGCAATTTGGGGTTAGTAGGTGCAAACTATTACATATAAAATGGATAAACAACAAGGTCCTACTGTATAGCACAGGGAACTATATTCAATATCCTGGGATAAACCATAATGGAAAAGAATATAAACAAGAATGTATATATGTGTACACTCAGTTATGTGTATAACTGAGGCACTTTTCTGTACATCAGAAATTAACACAACATTGTAAATCAATTATACTTCAATTAAAAAAAAAGTGGTGGAGGAAGGAGAGCTCTTTTAGACAGGAGATAATATTTGAGAAGAAACCATAATGATGTAGGGTAGTGAGCCATAAGAAGATCTTTCCTCGCAGAGAGAATAGCAAAGACCCTGAGGTAGGAATAAGTTTAGTATGTTTGAGAAGCAGCAAGACTAGTATGACTGGAGCACAGTAATTAAGTAGTTGAATGGTAGCATATGAGGCCTGAGAGTTGGGTAAGAACCATATCATAAAGGATCTTATAGACTGTAGTAAGAATTTGGAATTTAGATTTTATTCTCTGTTGGGAAACCTTTGGGGGATATTGAGTGACATCATGTGGTTTATGCTTTTAAAAGATTACTTCAGGGGCTTCCCTGGTGGCGCAGTGGTTGAGAGTCTGCCTGCTAATGCAGGGGACACGGGTTCGAGCCCTGGTCTGGGAAGATCCCACATGCCACGGAGCAGCTGGGCCCGTGAGCCACAACTACTGAGCCTGCGCGTCTGGAGCCTGTGCCCCGCAGCGGGAGGGGCCGCGATAGTGAGAGGCCCGCGCACCGCGATGAAGAGCGGTCCCTGCACCGCGATGAAGAGTGGCCCCCACTTGCCGTAACCAGAGAAAGCCCTCGCACGAACCGAAGACCCAACACAGCCAAAAATAAAGAAATAAATAAATAAAGTAGCTATAAAATTAAAAAAAAAAAAAAAAAGATTACTTCAGCTGCTTAATGGAAAATAAAACTGTACGGGCATACCTCAGAGGGTTCGGTTCCAGACTACTACAATAAAGTGAATATTTCAGCGAAGTGAATTACATGAAGTTTTTGGTTTCCCAGTACACATAAAAGTTATGTTTACACTATACTGTAGTCTGTTAAACGTGCAATAGTATTATGTCTTAAAAAACAATATACAGGGGCTCCCCTGGTGGCACAGTGGTTAAGAATCTGCCTGCCAATGCAGGGGACACGGGTTCGAGCCCTGGTCCTGGAAGATCCCACATGCTGCAGAGCAACTAAGCCCGTGCGCCACAGCTACTGAGCCCATGTGCCACAACTACTGAAGCCTGCACGCCTAGAGCCCGTGCTCCACAACAAGAGAAGCCACTGCAATGAGAAGCCCGTGCACCGCAATGAAGAGTAGCCCCCGCTCGCCGCAACTAGAGAAAGCCTGCATGCAGCAACGAAGACCCAGTGCAGCCAAAAATAAATAAATAAAATAGATACAACATTAAAGAAATAAAAAATGTTTAAAAAAACCCCACAATGTACATACCTTAATTTTAAAAGTACTTTATTGCTAAAAAATGCTAACCATCGTCTGAGCCTTCAGCAAGTCATAATCTTTGCTGGTGGAGGGTCTTACCTTGATGTTGGTGGCTACTGACCAATCTGAGTGGTAGTTGCTGAAGTGTGGAGTCACTGCGGCAATTTCTTAAAATAAGACAACAGTGAAGTTTGCCGCATTCATTGACTTTTCCTTTCACTAGCAATTTTTCTGTTGCATGCAGTGCTACTTGACAGCATTTTACCCACAGTAGGACTTCTTTCAAAATTAGAGTCAATCCTCTCAAACTGTGCTGCTACTTTATCAACCAAGTTTATGTAATATTCTGAACCTTTGTTGTCATTTCAACAATCTTCACAGCATCTCCACCAGGAATAGAGTCCATTTCCAGAAACCATTTTCTTTGCTCATCTGTAAGAAGCAGCTCCTCATCCATTAAAGTTTTATCATGAGGTTGCAGCTATTCAGTCACATCTTCAGGCTCCACTTCTAAATCTAGTTCTCTTGCTATTTCCACTATACCTGCAGTTACTTTCTCCATTGAAGTCTTGAACCCCTCAAAGTCATCCGAGAAGGATGGAATCAGTTTCTTCCAAACTCCTGTTAATATTGATATTTTGACCTCTTCCCATGAATCACAAATGTTCTTAATGGCATCTAGCATAGTGAATCCTTTCCAGGTTTTCAATTTACTTTGCTTAAGTCCATCAGAGGAATCACTGTCTATGGCAGCTATAGCTTTATGAAATGTATTTCTTAAATAATAAGGTCAAAATGACTCCTTGATCCATGGGCTTCAGAATGGATGTTGTGTTAACAGGCATGAGAACAACATTAATCTCGTACACTTCCATCTGAGCTGTTGGGTGACCAGGTGTATTATCAGTGAGCAGTAATATTCTGAAATGAATTTTTTTTTCTGAGCAGTAGATCTCAACAGTTGGCTTAAAATATTCAGTAAACCATGTTGTAAACAGATGTGTTGTCATCCAGGCTTTGTTGTTCCATTTGTAGAGCACAGGCAGAGTAGATTTAACATAATTCTTAAGGGCCCTAGGATTTCTGGAATGGTAGATGAGCATTGGCTTCAACTTAAAGCTGCATTTGCCCCTAACAAGAGTGTCAGCCTGTCCTTTGAAGCTTTGAAGCCAGACATTTTCTCCACTCTAGCTATGAACGTCCTAGATGGCATCTTCTTCCAATATAAGGCTATTTCACCTACACTGAAAATCTGTTGTTTAGTGTAGCCACCTTCACTACTTATCTTAGCTAGATCTCCTGGATAACTTGCTGCTTCACCTTGCACTTTGGTGTTATGGAGATGGCTTCTTTCCTTAGACCCCATGAATGAACCTCTGTTAGCTTCAAACATTTCTTCTGCAGCTTCTTCCCGTCTCTCAGCCTTCATAGAATTGAAGAGAATAAGGGCCTTGCTCTGGCTTAGGCTTTGGCTTAAGGGAATGTTGTGGCTGGTTGATCTTCTATCCAGATCACTAAAACTTTCTCCGTATCAGCAGTAAGGCTGTTTCACTTTCTTATTCATGTGTTCACTGGAGTAGTACTTTTAATTTCCTTTAAGAACTTTTCCTTTGCATTCACAAGTTGACTGTGGCACAAGAGTCCAGCTTTTGGTCTGTCTCACTTCTCGACATGCCTTCCTCACTAAGCTTAATCATTTCTAGCTTTTGATTTCAAGTGAGAAACATGCGACTCTGCCTTTCATTTGAACGCTTAGAGGCCATTGTAGGATTATTAATTAATTGACCTAATTTCAATATTGTTGTGTCTTAGGGAAGTCCGAGGTAGGAGAGAGCGACCAGTTGGTAAAGCAGTCAGAAGACACACAGCATTTATCTGTTGTTTGCAGTCTTAATGGGTGCAGTTCATGGCACCCCCGAAAAATTACAAAAGTAACATCAAAGATTACTGATCAAAAAAAAAAAAGATTACTGATCACTGATCACCATAACAAATATAATAATAATGAAAAAGTCAGGGCTGGAGATACAAACCTGGGGATCATCAACAAATTAAATGGTATTTAGAGCCAATGTCGGGACTTCCCTGGTGGCGTAGTGGTTAAGAATCCACCTGCCAATGCAGGGGACACGGGTTCGAGCCCTGGTCCGGGAAGATCCCACATGCCGTGGAACAATGAAGGCTGTGCGCCACAACTACTGAGCCCGTGCTCTGGAGCCCGTGAGCCACAACTACTGAGCCCACGTGCCACAACTACTGAAGCCCGCGTGCCTAGAGTCCGTGCTCTACAACAAGAGAGGACACCGCAGTGAGAAGCCTGTGCACCGCAACAAAGAGTAGCCCCTGCTCATCGCAACTAGAGAAAGCCCACACACAGCAACAAAGACCCAATGAAGCCAAAAATAAATAAATAAAAATTAATTAATTAATTAATTTTAAAAAAAATTAAATAAAGCCAATGTGAAATCACCTAGGGAGTGTGTGTAGCAGAAGAAGAGAAGAGGGCCTAAGTCTGAGCCCAGTATTTAGATATCACGAAGCAGAGGTGGAACAAACAAAAGTGATTAGGAAAGTATGGCCACTGAAGTAGACAGAAAAATCAGGAAATTAAGATGTCATGGAAGCTGAGTGAGGAAAGTGAATCAAGGAGGGAGTGATCAGTTGTGCCAAATACTACTGAGAAGCTGAGTAAAATGAGAACTAAGAATTTGGCAAGATGTGTGCATTCATGACTTACACCCTTGCTGGAGTGGTAGGGACAGAAGCCTGATTAGAGAGGAGGGGAGGAGGAAGAGGAAATGGAGACAGTGAGACAGCTGTTTCGAGAAATTTTGATATGAGGTGAGAAGAAAATTAGGACAGAATGAAATATTTCATACCTACAAAAGAATACGTGTGGGGCTTCCCTGGTGGCGCAGTGGTTGAGAATCTGCCTGCCAATGCAGGGGACATGGGTTCGAGCCCTGGTCTGGGAAGATCCCACATGCCACGGAGCAACTGGGCCCGTGAGCCACAATTACTGAGCCTGCGAGTCTGGAGCCTGTGCTCCGCAACAAGAGAGGCCGCGATGGTGAGAGGCCCATGCACCGCGATGAAGAGTGGTCCCCACTTGCCGCAACTAGAGAAAGCCCTCGCACAGAAACGAAGACTCAACACAGTCATAAATAAATAAATAAATAAATAAAAAGAACGCGAATTTCTTTAAAAAAAAAAAAAAAGAATATGTGTGATAGAAATACTCCCTTGCTTAGCTTATAAAAATGACATTCTTTTTTTAAGATGGATTATATTTTAGCATATGTGTATGCTGATGAGAATGATCTCGAAGAGGAGGAAATTGATGACAGAGAAAAGAAAGCATTCAGTTATTCAATTCAACTATATTTTTCCTAGCTACAATATACTCGTCACTGTGCTGGGCTCTTGGCATGAACCGTGAATAAAACAAAGTCCCTGCCCTTATGAAATTTATCGAGTAGATTAGAGGGAATGTGATCCAGTGTGCAAGTGGGTAGGTTTGCCTTAGATTGGAGGAGGGACAGTTAATCCATTATTACAGACAGAATATGTAATGTGTAATGCACGTACATTTGTTAACTTTTTGCCACAAAGATGTTCGCTGCTTCTGTTTTCTCATTGAAATAAGAAGTGAAGCCACCAGCTAAGAGTAAGGAAGGGAGAAGATTATTGAAATTTTAAGGAAGGATGAGAAGATATGAAATCACCTCAGAGGATGTAAGAGTTAATTGACTAGAGGGCTTGCCTGGTGGCGCAGTGGTTAAGAATCTGCCTGCCAATGCAGTGGACACGGGTTCGAGCCCTGTTCCAGAAAGATCCTACATGCCTCGGAGCAGCTAAGCCCTTGCGCCACAACTACTGAGCCTGCGCTCTAGAGCCCGCAAGCCACAACTACTGAAGCCCATGTGCCTAGAGCCTGTGCTCCGCAACAAGAGAAGCCACTGCAACGAGAAGCCCGTGTACCGCAACGAAGCGTGGCCCTCGCTCGCAGCAATTAGAGAAAGCCCATGCGCAGCAATGAAGACCCAACGCAACCAAAAATTAAATAAATAAATAAATTTAAAAATAAAATAAATAAAATAAGTCTAGCAAATACTGTTATGAGTTTTTTCCACCTGTGTTCAGCTTCTTGGATTCAGGTGTAAAGTAGGCAAAGAGCTGGGATTTATCCAACATTGGAGCTTTGCCAGATGAGTACAAGGGATAGAGTGGTGAGGAAGGCAAAGATGTATATAAGGGAGTAATTATAGTGATTGACCACCATAAGCTGTGTAAGTGAGGTCAGCAGGGGAACGAGGATGTGAAAAATCAGTGTAGTGAATGAATCAAGGATCCTGTTAGAATCAAAATTGCTGGATTCAGAGTACCAAAGTAAGTTAGTTGGAAAAATAGGAGAAGGTGGTGGTCAGAGAATAGGATGTAAGCTCAGTGAGGACAGGGATTTTTGTTTTGTCCACTGCTATATCTCTAGCCCCTAAAATAGTACCTGGTCGTATTAAGGGTTCAATATGTGTGTGTTTTATGAATTCATAGGTTATTTTAAAATGAGACTTTGGAGATAGTGCAGTTATTGGTAATGCCAAGGAATAGGGTATGACAAAATGGTTGAGTGAGGTGGAGCAAAAAATAATCAGAAGTGTGGTCAAGGAACCCTAACATAAGGATGTTGAAATTACTGAGGTAATAAAAGAAGGAATGAAACAGAGGAAGATAGTTCTAAAGTAGTTTTTTAAAAATCTTAATAAATATTTATCAAAGTTATGTGTGCACATAATTTAAAGAGTTCAGCAGTTCAGAGTTTGTCCCTAAAAATTTTAGTCCCCTGTCGCCCTCTCCCCATAGTCTTTACCATAAAGGTAATCACATTCTCTTCTTTTAGCTAATTATTTTGGTTTTTACCTTTGTATCTCTAAATAACATGCTTAAATGGTTACTTTCTGTTTTAGACACTACTTATTGATTCCCTACTATGACAGATGAGGATTTTGCTCCTTCTAATATAGTTATATTGTAATTTTGGAAGATCAATATTTAGTGCTTGACTATGTAGTTTGACCATGTAAACTGCTGAGCCTTGTGGTCATCTACAGTTTTTTTCCTTTGCCACACCATTTTTTTCCCTGCAAGGTAATAATCATAGCTTGTCTTTCTTGTGCTTAGTTTTCTATGAACTTATTGATTAACCCCAACTTTTTACTAGTTGTCTAATCGTCTCTCAAGATATTTAGACTCCTCAGCTATTCTGTCAATTTCATCTTCCTAAAGAAGTCTCTCCCAGAGTAGTAGTGATTGCCTTCTTTGCCTGGTGTGTGTGTAGTTATCATTCTGTCATCTCCCTTCACCATCATGAGGATTTACTTTGCCTCTTTTCTTCAATTTCCTGGAATCCATATTTTCCTTTTTCTTGGTTTACTCCCTTGTTTTTCTGAAAAATATACTAGAGCTTCCTGACAAAATTTGTTTGGGAGCTAAATTTTTTGAGACCTTGCATGCCTGAAATATCTCTTTATTCTACCCTCATACTTGATTGATAGTTTGACAAGGTATAGAATTCTCAGTTGAAAAGCTGATCCTTAAGAATTTTGAAGACATTGCTCCATTGTCTTTACCTTCCAGTGTTGTTAAGTCCTAAGCTTTTGTAATTACTAATCTTTTGAATCTGATCACCTTTTTCTCTGGAAATTTGTATCATCTTCTCTTTGTCCCAAGTGTTCTGAAATTTCATGATGATGTACTTTCATGTGAATCTGTTTTATCCACGTGAGCCCTCCACTCAGTGAAACCTTTCAACTTGGATATTCATGTCCTTCAATTTAGGGGAACTTTAAAAAATCATTTTGTTGATGATTCTTAACTATTTTTTTCTGGTTTTTTTTTTTCTGGAAACTTACTATTCTGATAATGGATCTCTTAGACTGGTACTCTAATTTTCTTATCTTTTCTCTCATATTTTCCATTTTTTAATCTTTTTGCTCAAATTTTGTGTATGGATGGAGCATGTCGACTATGAGCTTCACTGTAGGGTGATATGGTAATATGGTTGGGCTCTTTCAGAGGAATCTCTTACATCTGTATCTTTAGGTTTTTTCTCTTTCTGCTGGCATTCTAGGAAATGAATGAGAGTCAGGGCTGGGGTTGGGGCAGGGAGGGGAAGTGGGTGTCTCAGAATCCTGTATGTATTCTTTTTTAAATCCCTCCTTTTCTCTAAGGTCCATCCCCTCTCCCTACTGCCAGCTGTGATTATGCTTCTTCCCCAGTCCAGATATCCTCTATTTTATTCTCTTCAGCCATCTACCGCGGTGGGACCTGTGCAGTAGTTGGGTTGCACAGAGTAGAAAAGAGGGATCTTTCAAAGGGCCTTTTTATTTTAACCCCTCCCTTCCCAGCTTTCTACTCATATCAGTTTCTGAGCCTTTTGGGGAGTCTGGTATAAACTGAGTTACTTCTCAGTTTTCCTACGACTGACATAGGAGTCATTGTTTTCAATGTTGTATTCTCTCCCATTTTTCCTGTTTTTGTGCATTTATGCCCATTTAAAATATCCTATTACTATTATTCCATTGATGTTTTGGGAAAGGGAAATATAGTTGTGCCTCTTCAATCTATCATCTTTACTTAAAACTTTCACAATCTCTAAAGAAGGAGAAGGGTGACAAGGGAGTTCTGTAGCTGACTGCAACGAGGAGGAGTAGGTGATTTTGTCTGTTGTCATGTGCTTCATGTCATGAACTGGGGTAATGGAGTGAGAGAAGTGGCCTGGAAATGATAATGAGTAAGGAGTTTACTTACTCCATCTCTGGGGCCTTTGGTTGGAGGACAGTATGAAGGACAGAGAAAATGTCCTAAACAATTCCTTCGGTTCTTTTATAATCAAGAGTGATAGACTGTTAGGACCTAGAATTAGACATCTAATCTAATCTTTTACCCTCCACAAGAATCTATTCCCATGGAGGTTATGCTAGGCTGTGTTTGAAAACCTCCAATGGGTATTTCTCATGAGCTTCTAGACATTAGAAAGTTTTTTGTAATGTTGAACTCATCACTTCTCCTTTTTTGTTTTGTTTTGTTTTGTTTTTTTGGCCACACCATGCAGCATGTGGGATCTTAGTTCCCTGACCAGGGATCAAACCCGTGCCTCCTGTAGTGGAAGCACAGAGTCTTAACCACTGGACTGCCAGGGAAGTCCCTCATCAGTGCTCCTCTTAAATTTCTACTTTTTGATCATATTCTGTCCTTGAGCAATCAAAACACACGATCTTGCTCTTCCAGTGGCAGCCTTTCAGTTATTGGGTCCCCAAGTTCTTCTCTTCTCCTGTTTAAGGATTGCTAGTTCCCATAATTTGCAGACCCGTCAGCATCCCTGTAACTTTCTCTGACCTCTCTGATTTGTCAGTGTCTCTTTCAGAATGTGATGTTCAGAAATGTGGTCTGAACAGTGCAAGTCACAGTGGTATTATTTACATTCTATGATCTGGAGGTCATTATTATAAGAGATATATTAATTTTTTATTGAAGTATAATTAATAGACTTACAATATATTAGTTTCAGGTTGTACAACATAATGATTGATATTTTTATACATTACAAAATGATCACAGATTTATTAATTTCAATAAAAGCAAAGTCTTATAATCATACAGTACTTTACAGTTTTCAAGTATCATACATATTATTTTGAAATATAACCTATCTTATAGTTTTCCATTAAGTATGATTTAGTTTTAAATAGTAAGATGCCTGACCAAATTTAAATGTAACATGGGTATGTATAAAGAGGACATAGATTCGTTTAGCACCACTATTATTGTTAGGGTGTGTGTGTGTATTTTGGAAAGCAATGTGATGGCAAAGGGACAGATCACGTAGTGTTTCTGAGCCTATTTTTATGTCTATAAAATGAGTTTAACTATATTGATATTTTAGAATTACGTGAATTTAGAATTAAATGAAATAAAGTATATGTAAGAGCTTTGTAAATGGTAAAATGCTGTCCAATTTTAAGTTACTTGTCTTTGCCATCAACTTAGAGATAGCATAGCCTTAGAGAACCAGTTGAACTGACAGTAGCAGGTAGAGTGTAACTAGTTTCTGAACTGGAATCTTTATGGATTGGAATTCTAAAAGTATGTGGTTAGTCAGGCTGTTGCTAAAAAGGTGTTCAGAGACACATCCTTTAATGAATTAACTTGGATTGTTGCATTCTCTTTAACCAGAATGGTTACCTGATTCTGGATTTTTGTGCCTAACTGACTTAACTGAGAATTGCCTTACATGCCATATATGGATTATTACTTTTCAATTAATTCAAGTTTATTTACTTTAATTTATGTTTTAATTGAAATATAGTTGATATAAATAGTATATGTTACAGGTGTACAATACAGTGATTCACAATTTTTAAAGGTTATACTCTATTTATAGTTATTATAAAATATTTACTATATTCCCCATGTCGTGCAGAAAGAATTCAAGTTTAATTAAATGTGCTGAGCCTCAAAATTATACTTAACATGATTTAATCTTTCATCATGATTCCCAAAGTGAATTAGAAACTCAGGACTTTAGGGTCACCACCATCATTAATGCCACTGAACCCAGAGCATAGCTCTAGATAAAGAATTGAGAATAGCTTGACCCTTGTAATCATAAGTTTTATGCCATGAAGGACTTCAGAGTTGGTGCAGCCCTCTCATCTTATAGATGAGGAAACTGAGACCCAAAGAGGGAATGACTTATCAAAGTCACATGTGGAATTAATAGGAAAAATAAACATATCTAATCTTAGAAGTTACTTTTGGGGGGTGATTTTAGTTTCTTTTTTTTTTTTAACTAGTTAATTGTCTGTTTCTCATATTGTTATAAACTCCCCTCTTTCACAGCCCTCTGCTGATCTTCTTCCGAGCTTTCTGGTTTCTAAGTAAACTAGACACTATTTCTATGTCATATACTTCAGGATAAAATTAATATTCAAGTTACAGGCAGAAAATATGTAAGAGCATACTCTGTGGTCTGAAATGAGGCAATGATGCATTTATCATGTGGAGTATTTGTGTCTGACATGAAGAAAAAGAATGAAATTATTTAATATAAATTCAGAATAATAAATTATTTCAAAATGAAGGTTTGATTTGAGAGAACAAAAAGCATTTGTTTTTTTTGTTTTTTTTTTTATTTTTATAATTACTGTTTATTTATGTATTTTTTTATTTTTGGCTGTGTTGTGTCTTCGTTTCTGTGCGAGGGCTTTCTCTAGTTGTGGCAAGCGGGGGCCACTCTTCATCGCGGTGCGCGGGCCTCTCACTATCGCGGCCTCTCTTGTTGTGGAGCACAGGCTCCAGACACGCAGGCTCAGTAGTTGTGGCTCACGGGCCCAGTTGCTCCGCAGCATGTGGGATCTTCCCAGACCAGGGCTCGAACCCGTGTCCCCTGCGTTAGCAGGCAGACTCTCAACCACTGCGCCACCAGGGAAGCCCAGCATTTGTTATTTCTCTTTTAATATCAGTGCATTTGGAGATTAAAATTAAATTACAGATATCTAAATCCTGGAAGAGAAGTGACCAGCATTTTTATGTAGAACTCATTTAACAGAAATTAATACATTCTCAGTTAGTTTTTAGCTTCACACAGGAAAGATGAGTAGAATTCTTCTATTTGTTCTATACTGAAGAGGAAAACTTACTGTAGGAAGGTGAATGAACTAAAAATATTATGACTATAAGTATTGAACCTACATTTTAAAATTATAAGTGTAGCACATCACCCTCTAGCCATGCTGTCCAGGACAGCAGCATCTGATTTCTTTCCTTTCAAATATCTCTGTCTTTTCTTCTTTGGAGGCAGCAAGTTCGTTCCCTACCTCATTGCTTTAGGAAGCTGCCAGATTACCTCTGTGATCCCTGTCCTAACTCCGAACAGTCACAATATCTACAAAGGGTACTCAGCTCTGTCAGAAAGTCTGATGTTTCTAAACATCTAAAATTGGATTTTTTTGGACTTGCCTGGTGGCGCAGTGGTTAAGAATCCACTTGCCAATGCAGGGGATACAGGTTCGATCCCTGGTCCGGGAAGATGCCACATGCTGGGGAGCAACTAAGCCCATGCACCACAACTACTGAGCCTGTGCTCTAGAGCCCGCGAGCCACAACTACTGAAGCCTGCACACCTAGAGCCCATGCTCCGAAACAAGAGAAGCCACTGCAATAAGCCCGCGCACCACAACAAAGAGTAGCCCCCATTCGCCACAACTAGAGAAAGCCCACTCGCAGCAACGAGGACCCAACACAGCCAAAAATTAAAAAAAAAAAAAAAATGATTTTTTTTTGTTTATTTAAGCAAAAATGTATATTTGTTGAAATATAATTCACATATCATACAATTCACCCATTTGAATGTACAACACACTGGTTTTTAGTATATTCACAAATACGTGTAACCATCATCATACTCAATTTTAGAACATTTTCAACACCTCAAAAAGAAGCCCCAACCGTTTCACTATTGCTCTCCCCCCCCCCGCCACCCCGCACTCCTCGTTCACCTTAAACAACTACTAATCTACTTTCTGCCTCTGTAGATTTCCCTGTTCTGGACATTTCATATGATGGAATCATCCAGTATGTGGACTTTATATCTGGCTTCTTTCATTTAGCATGTTTTCAACGTTCATGCAAGTTACAACATCCACTGTTGGCCCCTCCATATCTGTGGGTTCTGCATCCACAGATTCAACCAACCATGGATCAAATATATTCAGAAAAAAATTCTGGAAAGTTCTAAAAGCAAAACTTGAATTTGCCAGAGTTCCTTGTATGTTTTAGATACTGATTTCTTGTTGATTTTTTTTTTATTGAAGTATAATTGCTTTACAATGTTGTGTTCGTTTCTGCTGTACAATGAAGTGAATCAGCTATATGTGTACCTATATCCCCTTCCTCTTGGACCTCCCTCCCACTCCCCCCATCCCACCCATCTAGGTTGTCACAGATCACTGAGCTGAGCTTCCTGTGCTTTATAGCATGTTCCACCTAGCTATCTATTTTACACATGGTATTGTATATATGTCAATCCTGATCTCCCAATTCATCACACCCTCCCCTTCCCCCTCTATGTCCACATGTCCGTTCTCTACATCTGTGTCTCTATTCCTGCCCTCCAAATAGGTTCATCTGTACCATTTTTCTAGAGTCCACATACATACGTTAATATACGATATTTGTTTTTCTCTTTCTGACTTACTTCCCTCTGTATGACAGACTCTAGGTCCATCCATGTCTCTACAAGTGACCCAATTTTGTTTCTTTTTATGGCTGAGTAATATTCCATTGTATATATGTACCACATCTTCTTTATCCATTCATCTGTCATTGGACATTTAGGTTGTTTCCATGTCCTGGCTGTTGTAAATAGTGCTGCAGTGAACACTGGGGTACATGTGTCCTTTTTTTTTTTTTTTAACATCTTTATTGGAGTATAATTGCTTTACAATGGCATGTTAGTTTCTGCTTTATAACAAAGTGAATCAGTTATACATATACATATGTTCCCATATCTCTTCCCTCTTGTGTCTCCCTCCCTCCCACCCTCCCTATCCCACCCCTCTAGGTGGTCACAAAGCACAGAGCTGATCTCCCTGTGCTATGCGGTTGCTTCCCACTAGCTATCTATTTTACGTTTGGTAGTCTATATATGTCCATGCCACTCTCTCACTTTGTCACAGCTTACCCTTCCCCCTCCTATCCTCAATCCATTCTCTAGTAGGTCTGTGTCTTTATTCCCGTCTTGCCACTAGGTTCTTCATGACCTTTTTTTTTTCCCCTTAGATTCCATATATATGTGTTAGCACACTGTATTTGTTTTTCTCTTTCTGACTTACTTCAGTCTGTATGACAGTCTCTAGGTCCATCCACCTCACTACAAATACCTCCATTTCGTTTCTTTTTATGGCTGAGTAATATTCCATTGTATATATGTGCCACATCTTCTTTATCCATTCATCCAATGATGGACACTTAGGTTGCTTCCATGTCCTGGCTATTGTAAATAGAGCTGCAATGAACATTTTGGTACATGACTCTTTTTGAATTATGGTTTTCTCAGGGTATATGCCCAGTAGTGGGATTGCTGGGTCGTATGGTAGTTCTATTTTTAGTTTTTTAAGGAACCTCCATACTGTTCTCCATAGTGGCTGTATCAATTTACATTCCCACCAACAGTGCAAGAGGGTTCCCTTTTCTCCACAGCCTCTCCAGCATTTGTTGTTTGTAGATTTTCTGATGATGGCCATTCTGACCAGCATGAGGTGATACCTCATTGTAGTTCTGATTTGCATTTCTCTAATAATTATTGATGTTGAGCCCCTTTTCATGTGCCTCTTGGCCATCTGTATGTCTTCTTTGGTGAAATGTCTATTTAGGTCTTCCGCCCATTTTTTAATTGGGTTGTTTGTTTTTTTGACATTGAGCTCCATGAGCTGTTTGTATATTTTGGAGATTAATCCTTTGTCTGTAGCTTCGTTTTGCAAATATATTCTCCCATTCTGAGGGTTGTCTTTTCGTCTTGTTTATGGTTTCTTTTGCTGTGCAATAGCTTTTAAGTTTAATTAGGTCCCATTTGTTTATTTTTGTTTTTATTTTGATTACTCTAGGAGGTGGGTCAAAAAGATCTTGCTGTGGTTTATGTCACAGAGTGTTTTTCCTATGTTTTCCTCTAAGAGGTTTATAGTGTCTGGTCTTACATTTAGGTCTTCAATCTTTGAGTCAATTTAGATAAGGACAAGGAGGTAACAGGAAGTGTGCCAACATTTACTGATGCTTTTGTTTGCCCATACCAGGTTGAACTCTGGGGATACAAAGGTAAAAGAGGTCCTTATGAAGCTCAAAGTCTAGATGGGAAAAAAATTGTAATCCAGTTTAGTGATTTAAGGTCAGTAATGGATCAGAAAAGACTTCATCTCTAGATGAGATAATATATTGGCTCTTCCCTTTCCGATAACTGTGACAAGACCAGAATCTTGATGGATGAATGTGTGGTGTCGTGGAAAGAGAGACTAGGGAACGCATTCTTGGCAGTTTACTCTAGCAAATTAACATTAACTATGTGGAGGGAGGATTGTGAGAAAGAAGGCTGAATTAGGTAGGTGGAGTCATATTTTGAAGACCCTTAATGTCATGCTAAGCGATTTGAACTCAATCCTGTGCAGTAATGATCTCCAAAATGGAGTGTTCTCAAAGCAAGAGGGTGTGCAAGATGGAGTTCCAGAGGTAAATATTAGAATATCTATAAATAAATAAATAAATTAGAATATCTAGTTCTTTTTAATTTTATCTCTTAAATCTATTTTTATATATGTTATAGAAAGAGCATATTATATCATTTATAGTGGTTTGTGTGTTTTGGTTTTTTTTTATTTTTTTGGCTGCGTTGGGTCTTCATTGCTGCGTGCGGGCTTTCTCTAGTTGCAGTGAGTGGGGGCTACTCTTTGTTGCGGTGCGTGGGCTTCTCATTGTGGTGGCTTCTCTTGTTGTGGAGCACAGGTTCTAGGCACGCGGGCTTCAGTAGTTGCAGCACATGGGCTCAGTAGTTGTGGCTCACGGGCTCCAGAGCACAGGCTCAGTAGTTGCGGCACATGGGCTTAGTTGCTCCGTGGCATGTGGGATCTTCCCGGACCAGGGCTCGAACCCGTGTCCCTGCATTGGCAGACGGATTCTTATCCACTGTGCCACCAGGGAAGTCCTGATTTGTGTGTTTCAAATAAATTTTTTAAGTGGGAATAAGTGGATAAGTGTTTATCTTTTTTTTTTGGTTTGGAGAACACTATTTTAGGGTGTCTTTAAGCAGAAAAATTAAATAAGCAGTGGAAATTGGAGTGTGGCTTAGAATATGGGAAAACTGCTGTGAGAGAGACCAGTTAAGAGACTGGAAAAGGGCTTCCCTGGTGGCACAGTAGTTAAGAATCCACCTGCCAATTCAGGGGACACGGGTTCGAGCCCTGGTCCGGGAAGATCCCACATGCCGCAGAGCAACTAAGCCCGTGTGCCACAGCTACTGAGCCTGCGCTCTAGAGCCCGCAAGCCACAACTACTGAACCCGTGTACCACAACTACTGAAGCCCGCGTGCCTAGAGCCCGTGCTCCGCAACAAGAGAAGCCACCACAATGAGAAGCCTGCGCACCTCAACAAAGAGTAGCCCCCGCTTGCCGCAGCTAGAGGCAGCCCGCACGCAGCAACGAAGACCCAACACAGCCAAAAATAAATAAATAAAATAAATAAAATTTTTTTAAAAGTTAAGGAAAAAAAAAGACTGGAAAAATATTTTGAGGCCTGAACTAAGACAGTGCAGTGGAAATAAAAGAGGAGGACTTGGGACCAGTGAGATGTGAGGAAGGGGTACTGGGTAGGAAAGAGAAGACTTCAGCCCTAGGCTATGGCCCGCTTTCTGTCTTCAGATGCTGGATGGTGGTGACACTATAAGCTAAGGAGCAGAGGAAGGATATTTAGTTCTAAGCCTAAGGATTATCACATTTCTTATTTACATACTAAGTTGGTCATTCCTTCCTGCACCTGCTGGTCAAACCCTAGTAAAAACAAAGTGGCAGTTGGCCCTTTGCTGAACACTTTGGGGACTGCAGACTGGGAATCTTTTCCAAGTATTTCAACCAAAATTGAGCATAGTGAGGTCTCCATTGTAGTTAGGCATCAGTAATTATTAAAGCACCAAACTACTCTTGGGGATTGGATTGGGATTGGGCCACATAGGTAATGTAAATTGTGACCACTCACAGTCACACCAAGTAGCTGAATTCATTAGTTCCGTATGGGCAGGGGTGGAGTGTAGGGTGGTGATTTGGATCATAGCCATTGTTTGTGGAAGTGCTGAGTGGGTAAAAGCATCGTAGTTACCTTGCCCTGACAGTTTTTTTCCAGGGGAGTAAGTGTGTTTTTCTTTCTCCTTTCTGTAGGAAATTGTTTGCCAGATGATGTTATTTATAACAATCTGTCATGGAACAGCTTCCAGGAAAAGAAAAGAGGCTAGTCCCCATGGTTCTCCCCACCTCCTACCCCACCATTACCACCACACACGCATACATCCGGTTTTGTTTTTTTCTTCTAGTTTTACTCAATGGTTTTGGCTTGATAGAAAATGTTCTTATAATGACAGATTTCTGGACTTTGCCATGGCTTGGTAATTGGGTTTTCTAAGCTTTATTTGTCTGCTTTAGCCAAGACTAATTGGCAGCAGTTTGAGTTTTGAATTCCTGGGTATCTTGAATACTAAAGTGCTATCTTCTACTTTCCCTTGAAGACCTTGTATGTTTCTACTTGGTGAAAAATGCACACATTTGCTGTCCTTTAGAGCTGTGCTTTTTGCCCTTGACATTGCCCTGGTTCCTCTAGAGGAGCAGGCTTGGGATAAAGCTCACTGAGGACTGTTAGAATAGTGAATAGGGAGGTCTGTGGAGATGCCAGTTGGTCTCTGCAGAAGATGAAGCATACTGTGGTGTTAGAAAAGAACTGGTTGCCCAAAACACAAGGCAGCTGAGGGTTGGTGTGTCCCAGGAACTTTCAAGTTAAGATATACAGTTGCTTCACAGTCCAAACAGTCTGTGTTTATTCATGGTTTGTGGTCACACATGATCAGAAATACTTCTGGCTCTTAACAGTTTTTCCACTTTCTTTCTCTGGGCTCCAATTAGTAGAAGAACATTTGCATTTCTAGAATGGGCTTTGCATTTTTAGAATAAAAATAAAAACAATAGTCATTTATTTTCTTCCTGTTACAACTTTTATTAAAATGTAAAGAAAAATAGATAGCATTACAAAGATGTAAGGATGATTTCATTTTCCTTTTAGACTTTAGTTTCTTCTTCCAGGATTTCTAGCTTTGGAAACAAAGTACAGTTTGTCAGCAGAGACTTCCTTTGGAAGTGGAGTTGCAGAGAAGACAGGAATGTGTTTGGTCTCAGTGAGAGTGGTCCATTCTCTGGGAGCAGAGGCAGGAAGAGGGCCTGATGGAATAGCACCTCCATCTGTATCCCAGGCCCTGCCCTTTCAGACTGAAGCCTTTCTTTTCACGCTGAGAACAGATGGCAACCAGACATCGGGGGAGGGCTCTGTTCCTTGTGCTCCTTGGGGATTTTGCATTCCGCTTAGCAAAAAGTCATCTAAAAGCAAAGAGATAAATGAGGCTGCAGACTGTTCACAATTATGCAGGACTTGTTTGACATTCACTATGCTGACAGATTAATTTTTTGCAGATATTGAATGATAACAGCATTTATTTTCCAAGACAACATTGTCACCACTTCAGAGGCATCTGCATTGGGGTTGTTTTCTTCACTCTGGAGTACACTTAATAATTAAATTTATTGTGGAACAGTCAGCTTTCAGAAATCAGTCATCTCATTAAAGAAACTTAGAAAAATAGAAAGGATTTTTTTCTTCAACAAACTGTCATTTTCATTATAAAGAAATGGGGCAACTTCTGTACTGCTGTAAGTGACATGTCTTTAGTAAATGGTCCATACTTCCTTTCTAAGCATTGTTAACAAGAAGTAGGATTCTGCAAGCTATTTCTTCCTTAGCTTGCATGTATGTGGGCTGATCTGTTAACGTTTGACAGTTCCTGGATGGTGAGCTGCAGACTTAAGGAATTTTTTTTTCCTAAGAAGAAGATGTTTATAGGAACTTTTTTTTTTTTTAGCTCAGTTAAGATCCAGAAAGAATTAAGAGAGCCTTAAGTAGAAGAGCAGAAAAAAAATCCAAATTTGAACTTCTTAAACTTAAGAGGCCTTCAAAAGGAATTGTTTAAACTACAAATAATGAGTTATATGTAGAAAAAGAAATGACGGTTCTGGTACAGATTCTGTATTCGGAATAAGAAATTGCAGGCAGTAAGATAAGGCATTCTGATGGTTGAGTCACTTCCTGAGCAAGTATGATTCTTTGCTTTCCTAGAATGTAAGTTGAAATTATCTATATTTTCCCCCAAAGCAGGAATCTTGATTTTAAATTAAAATCTTAGAAAAGTTGGAGCCACTTACAGAAATTTCCATGTAGATATTTACTTTATTCTTAAATCTGGAATAATTTACTCCAATGTTTTTCAGACTTTTTAAAATAGCAGAACCTGTACTGTTATGAGGATTAAATGAGTGCTTTTATACATACCTGAGGTTGTATTATAATTGTTTATTAGCTAGACTGATTTCCCAAAGAAGGGCACATTATAGTATATTCATGTGTTATTTATTTCCTAGTATTGTACAAAAGTGACTTTAAGTTTTTTTAAATTAATTTTTATGGGAGTATAGTTGCATTACAATGTTGTGTTAGTTTCTACTGTACAGTAAAATGAATCAGCTATACATATACATATATCCCCTCTTTTTTGGATTTCCTTCCCATTTAGGTCACCACATTGCATTAAGTAGAGTTCCCTGTGCTATACAGTATGTTCTCATTAGTTATCTATTTTATACATAGTATCAATAATGTATATGTATCAATCCTAATCTTCCAATCAAAGTGACTGCTTTAAAATAAAGTATTTCATAACCATATTGAATCATCAAACTTTGCCAAAGTGCTTTTTGAACTGTAAAGGGATGATAAATTTAAGATCATTAACTCCGTAGTCACAGAAATAGACAATGTGGTGGTTTTCGTACTCTGTTCCTTAGAGCCCAGGATTCCAGAGGTGCCTCAGGGACAGCAGCAGTAGGGCGTACACAAAGGGGAGGTAGGAATTCCAGACCCTCCTCCAACACAGCTCAATTAGAACGACCCCATTTATTTTACCTGTGCTACTGCTATAAAAAAAGTTTGAGGGCAAGTGTGCCGTTTGTGTTCTTCGAAGACATTGTAAGTTTATCCTGTGATGATTTGGGTGATCCATTGTCCTTTGTGATATTGACTTTTCCCCTTCTCCATTTGACAGACAGATATACTGGTCCTGAGCTGTGATCTGATAACAGATGTTGCCTTACATGAGGTAGTGGACCTGTTCAGAGCTCATGATGCATCGCTTGCCATGTTAATGAGAAAAGGTCAGGATGGCTTAGAACCAGTTCCAGGTCAAAAGGGGAAAAAAAAAGCAGGTAAGGAGACTAGAGTTTGATTTATTTGTTTGTTGGGTTCTTATAATTATTATTATCATTCATGCTTTCACTTAAGAAACATTTATTGAGAACTGACTCTACTGTGCTAGAGGTTGATGACATAAAGTCAAATAAGACACAGTCCCTGATTTGAAGAGGCTTATAACTATTGATTAGATTCTGTACCATCCAAGAGGCTTTTGTCTGCAGAGAGGAGCACTCAGAACTGTTTGCATTGTGTTTAAAACTCAAATAATTGAATACATATACTAAGAAACCAAAAAATGTAATTTAAAATCAATGTTTAAAAAATACTTAATATTTGATTACAAATTAAATTAGATATCTTTAAGCAATTTACAAATTTAGTTTGGTTGATTCTTCTGAATACACCAATCACCCTGAATAGCCAATAAACAAAATAGTCGTTAACCATGCTTTGTCTTCTTAGGATTACAACATACTTATCTTGATATTTCCTAGGATTCTAGTAGTGGGTTTTTTTTTTTTTTAATCTTCAGAGAGTTATAGTAATCTTACCAGACCAAAAAGAAAAGGAATAATACTCTAGTCCAGCCAGGGTTATAGAATTTGGGTTATTGACTTGTTATTGATTTTTAGTTAAGGCATAGTTCATGATTGCTTTTCCCAGAGTATTTCAAACCTGAGTCACTGATTCTATGACTGGGCTACTTTTAATAACTGAACTTATGGGACTTCCCTGGTGGCACAGTGGTTAAGACTCTGCGCTCCCAATGCAGGGGGCCCAGGTTCGATCCCTGGTCAGGGAACTAGATCCCACATGCATGCCACAACTAAAGAGCCCACATGCCACAACTAAGGAGCCAGCGAGCAGCAACTAAGGACTCTACATGCTGCAACTAAGACCCAGTGCAACCAAATAAATAAATATTAAAAAAAAAAAAAAAACTGAACTTATGACCAAAAAGCTTTGTTAGATCATACTTTTTTTTTTTTAAAGTTTATTTTCTGCTCATATAACAGTCTAATAGCAATCTATAGCTTTAATAGCAAGGCTAGTTTTTTTATTTATTTATTTTTAAAGACAACTTTTTTTTTTAAATTTATTTATTTTTATTTATTTATGGCTGTGTTGGGTCTTCGTTGCTGTGCGAGGGCTTTCTCTAGTTGTGGCAAGTGGGGGCCACTCTTCATCACGGTGCGCGGGCCTCTCACTATCGCGGCCTCTCTTGTTGTGGAGCACAGGCTCCAGACGCGCAGGCTCAGTAATTGTGGCTCACGGGCCCAGTTGCTCCGCGGCATGTGGGATCCTCCCAGACCAGGGCTCGAACCCGTGTCCCCTGCATTGGCAGGCAGATTCTCAACCACTGCGCCACCAGGGAAGCCCCATACTTTTTATATAGGTTTTAGTTTTTCCTGGAATGATGTGTTTTTTCCCTGGAGTTTTTCCCTGGAATGATGTGTTCTTTAGGTTTTTCTTAGTCAGAATTATGTAACCCATTGTCCTGTCATTATATATTGACGCAGTCTGTTGCAATTATTAGAAGCTATGTATGGCTTATTAGTATCTGACTATTATTAATAGAGCCACCTAGAATGTTCATTCCTAGGATTTGAGTAATGTAATTTGTACTTTTAGTTCTCTTCTTCAGGGCATTTGGTTAACTTGTAATTTTGGATTATAGCGTTGAAACTTCTTTCTAGTTGCTTTTTGTGTTAAAGCAATCACTGGTGCAGATCAATTGTTGAATCCTCTTTCTACCTTGTTATTATGTATGCTTCTCATGTGGATCAGTCCTTTTGTTCTTGACACAGTTTCTACTTTTGTGAGGTCTGGTTTGCTTACTCACAATTTCCTGTATTCAGCCTTTTCTACCTATACAGATACAAACAACTGTGTATCCAGACTTTATAAACATATGTATATTTTACAATTATTAATGTTTTCTTTTTTTCACACTCCTCTACTTATAACAATTTTAAAAAATCAAATACCCTATTATAGTTACTCTTCTTGGTATTACAACTTTTTAGTATATTACATATTAGCCTTTATCTCTTAAGTATCATTATAAATGTGTAGCTTTTCACAATTTTATTTTAAATTAACTGTAACTATTATCTATCTATTCATTTTAAAATGTTTTGATGCTTAAGTTGTCACAACGTGGTTAGTGGAAGTTCCTTTATGTTGGCTCTTCTATTCTCTTTGAAAAGGTATGATGTATACTGGTAACTTGCTGTATGGTTATAGTGTGAGTATGGAGGGCAGGGAAGCAGGAAATGGTACTGGAGAGAATACAGGGATTAGACTAAAGAGTTTGAACTTTATCCCCAAAACAGTGGGGAGTTGTTTGAGGAATTTTAAACAAGAGAATGTCATAATCAGATTTGCGTTATAGAAAGATTTTTCATTCTTAACATGAAATTTTGAACTCCTCAATATCTATATTTTGTTATGTTTGACGGCTAAGTTTCACCTAAATGACTGAGTTTTAAATTCTTATCATGGAATGCTATGCATTTCAGTGATAAGCATTTTTTTAAAAGAATCCTAAATTTCTCATTGTGTATTTGGCCTGCCTCTTGGCTGCTCTTATGTGCCAGAACAGCCTGTAGTCCTCTTGTTCTCAGGTGTTGTTCAATAGTCTAGATCCCTTAGGTCCAAGTTTCCCAAATTGTGTTCTTACTGGCTTATTGGAGAATGCCTAATGGCTAGATGTTTCAGGAGCCATCGTTCTCCCTGTTGCCACTTCCTTCTCAGATTTGTAGGAGCTGTAGATACTGAGGAGGGGAGGATCAAACTTATGTTTGGATTTTTTGGACTGTTTTTTTTTTCCTGCTACAAGCCTTTACACATGATGTTCTCTACCAGAAATGCTCTCCCCTTACCCACAACACATGCACTCTAAATCCAGCTTAGCCTTCAAGTTATTTGCTGAGAGAGGTCTTCCTTGACTCTCTAATATGAAATTATAGCCCCTTGTTTGCCTACGTATGGCAGCCCTACTCTCTTACTTACTCTCTGGACTATAAGCTCCGTGAGAATATGGGTCATGTCCAGTTTGTTCACTTTATCCCCAGCGTCTGGCTCAGTTATGGCCGGTGGTGACCAGTCAGTAGATGTTACTGAATGGGTTGAAGGGCCTGTCTATAAAGGTAACTCTTATTGCCCCCGAGGTAAGAGAAAGTAAATTCAAGCCCTAGATGTTTAAATCCTAAAAATTTGAGTCTGAGCTGTAGTTAGATTCATGAGTGGGTATTATAAGAGCCCGAGTTTCAGCAATATAGGTTTAGCACACTGACACTACATTGCCTATTAATTTTTTTTTCTTTTCATTTCTTTTTTTTTTTTTGCCACACCACGCAGCTTGTGGGATCTTAGTTCCCCAACAAGGGGTTGAACCCGTGCCCCCTGCAATGCAAGCATGTAGTCCTAAACACTGGACAGGGAATTCCCGTTGCCTATTAATTCGCGTTTAGAAATGTTTTCAAGATTTTTAAATTAAACAGCTACTGCTGTAGCATGGTTGTTAAAAGCACACGTTCTGGAGTTCAGACTGGGTGGGCTTCAACGCTCAAAAACTGTGTGGTCTTGGACAAATTGTCTAACTGACTTGAACTTCATTTTCTTTAGCTGTAAAATGAGACAATCCTTTGGGGATTTTTGTGTGAGAATTAAATGAGATGTTTGTAAAGCATGTGATCTGCTACTTGAAACACTGTAGTTGGCCCTTCATATCCAGGTTTCGCAATATGGATTCAACCAACCAGTTGTGTAAAGATAATTAATTTCCACTTACCATCCCTTGCTTGTTAGAAAATCCAAGATTTCCTTCTTTCTCAATTTCAGTGAGAACATAGTATGTTTATTTTGCTTAATTACAGATAACATGTTTACTAAGGGGCTTTTTTTTCTGGACATTCCTGTGTGCAAATGTTTAATGCTACTATGATTTTATGACACAAATTATTGACTATTATCTCTATAGTTCCACAGTGTCTCTTGGGATATATGAAATGGAAAAAGTTCTAGGCAATTGTTTTTTAACGTATCCAGTTCACTGTAGTATTTCTCAAACTCCTTCCTAGTTCTCAGACTTATATACAGCTTTGGTTCAGACTAGAATCAGTATATATCAAAGTGCTTCAGAATCTCACAAGTGAAAGCTGTCACTTGGTTGTCACCTCTCAGTCAGCTTAGCTCTCTCTGTATTAACAAATGCTGGCAGGCAGTTCTGAGCCTATATTTCTTTTGCTTCAGCTTCCTTGATTTTTCTCAAAGCTCTACTGCAAAAAAAAAAAAAAAGCAAAAACCTATTCCTGCTTAGGCTTCTACTTATCTTTTTTCTCTTCTCAATCCTATTCTCACTGCCCCCTCCCCCTTTTTTTTCCTAATTATATCCAACAGAAGTGACTTGAAATCCCTGCATACTCAAAACTGAAATTCTTGTGATTGAGGAAACACTATACAGAAATAAGTTCAAATATGCTAGAAATTGTGTGTCACAATGTGACAAGTACAATAATAGGAGCATGTACAAAATACAGGGAACAGTTTAATGCCTTAGTTACAGGGAAATATGTTTTAAAGACATGATATTTGAAAAGAAGGAGTTGAGCAATTTACTTAGGTACAGATTGGGTAGTTGGTATGAAATCAGATCCCTGACTAACAAATGCATTAAATTTTGATGTAGTCATTGAATTTAGGACATACTGTGTATAAAATCTATGCTAAGTCCTATATAAGATACATAAATAATCAAGATTTGCTCATAAGGTAAAATCCAATGAATGGGGCTAGGTAGTTTTGTTATTTACCAACTTTTATATCCATCTGTGGCCTAATAGCACTTTGTGGATAGTTGTTCAATATCACATCAGTGGTAAGTGATAGAATCAGAACTTGAACCTGTGCCTTATAACTCCATAGCCTGGGCTTTCTACTTCTTTTTTTTTTAATTTAGTTTTAATTTCTATCAATGTTTTATATGCCCATAATTTTAAAAGTGATGTAATTCTCCAAGGTATATTATAATAAATAGCAACCCCCATCTTGTCTCTCCTCACCTCACTCAGAGACAGCCACTTTCAACATTTTTAGCTAATTTTTTTTCACATTTAACCCCACCTCTCAAATAACATGCTTTTGTTTGTTATGTCTTGATATTTTTAGTTTTAGGAATTATCTATTTACTTCCTACTATGAAAGTTAAAGATTTAGTTCTATTTTACCACACCTTCTGCCCCCACCACACGTATGCAAACTTCCAGTCTCCTCAGCTTCCTAATATAGTTACTTATATTGTAGTGTTGATTAACTGAATATTTGATGTTTACATTATTTTGAATGTATAAATGGTTTTCACAGCTGAACCTGTAGTATGTTGTTACTTTTCTCTTTCTTCCTTTTATTTTCCTAAAAATTAATTGTCTCATTTTTTCATTTGCTTCGTTTTCTATGTATTTATTACTAATTCAGCCTTAACCCCAGTTGTGTGAATTTCCTCTCATTACTTTCCAACACACTGTTTCCCTCAATTTCAAATTCTTAAAGATCTCTCTCCTAGATTCTGGACTAGCTGCTCTGCTGTGTAACTGTCATTTTAGGTTCACTCTTCACTCTCATATCTTGAACCTCATATTTTCCTCTTTCTTAGTTTATATCCACTTTTTTTGCGGGGGGCGGCTGGGTATAAACTTCCCTTGGAAATCCTGTCCCCTCAAAATTTTGAAGGTATTATTTCACTATCTTTTAGCTTTTCTATTAAGTCCAACACCATTGTGATTCTTGATTCTTTTTGTATGAGACCATTTTTTTTCCTTTCTAGAAGCTTATAGGATCTTATTGTTTCTAAACTTCTAAAATTTCACATTGCTATGCCTTAGTATAGTTTAATGTCATCCCCTGTGTTGGATGCTAATAAGCCTTTCAATCTGAAAATTCAAGTCCTCAGTTCTAAAAATTTTTTCTCAGATTAATTACCTTTAAAAAAAATTAAATGAACTTTTATTAATACGTTTCATGTTCTCTTAGACTGTAATTCTCTATTTTGTTTGCCTGTTTTATTTTCAGTGAGGTATAGTTGGTTTACAATATTATATAAGTTTCAAGTATACAACATGGTGATTCACAATTTTTAAAGATTATACTCCATTTATAGTTATTTTAAAATATTGGCTATATTCCATGTGCTGTACAATATATCCTTTTAGCTTACTTATTTTATACATAGTTCTTCGTACTTCTTAATCCCCTACCCCTATCTTGCCCCTCCACCTTCCCTCTCCCCACTGGTAACCACTAGTTTGTTGTCTATATCTGTTAGTCTATTTCTTTTTTGTTTTATTTTTTAAATTCCACATGTAAGTGGTAACATACAGTGTTTGTCTTTCTCATCTGACTTATTTCACTAAGTAAGCATAATACCTTACAGGTCCCTCCATGTTGTTACAAATGGCAAAATTTTCATTCTTTTTTTGTGGCTGATTAGTATTCCATTGTGTATGTGTGTATATATATATATATATATATATATATATATATATATATATATATATACACACTCTACATCTTCTTTATCTAATCATTTGATGGACACTTAGGTTGCTTCCATATCTTAGCTATTATAAATAATACTGCTATGAGCATTGGGGTGCATGTATCTTTTCAGAAATGCAAATCAAAACCACAATGAGATGTTACCTCACATCTCTCAGAATGGCTGTCATCACAAATAACAAGCGTTGGCAAGGCTGTGAAGAAAGGGGAAACTTTGTACACTGTTGGAAGGAATGTAAACTGGTGCAGCCACTGTGGAAAACAGCATGGAGGTTCCTCAGAAAGCTAAAAATAGAACTACCATATGATTCAGCAGTTCCACTCCTGGGTATATATCCAAAGAAAATGAAAATACTAATCTTTTTTTTTTTTAACCCACCACTCAACTCAAACTTTAAAACGTCTACCAATGTGATCTTACCCGCTCCCAACTCACTATTGTCCCCATCTAAGGTAATTATCAACACCTTACTGAATCTTGTTTATCTTTTTTTTTTTGGCTTTCCTTTATCTGAGCTTTATGTATTCTAAAAATATATATTGATATATATGTATTTTTAAAAATTTATTTATTTATTTTTGGCTGCGTTGGGTCCTTGTTGCTGTGTGCAGGCTTTCTCTAGTTGGCGGCGAGCAGGGGCTACTCTTCGTTGTGGTGCACGGACCTCTCATTGCAGTGGTTTCTCTTGTTGCGGAGCACGAGCTCTAGGCACGCGGGCTTTAGTATTTGTGGCACGCCAGCTCAGTAGTTGTGGCTCACGGGCTCTAGAGCACAGGCTCAGTAGTTGTGGCGCATGGGCTTAGTTGCTCTGTGGCATGTGGGACCTTCCCGGACCAGGGATTGAACTCGTGTCCCCTGCATTGGCAGGCGGATTCTTAACCACTGTGCCACCAGGGAAGTCCTGATATATTTTTTAGTTGCTTCTAATTTTATTTAAAAAGATAGCATGATGGATGTAATCTACTGGGACTTACTTTTTCCAATATTATATTACTGAGGTTCATCCTTATTGTTATGGGCAGCTACAGTTTCTTCATTTTGAGTGCTATACAAAATTGCACTGTATAAATACACTACAGTTCATTTATTCAGTTTTCAAGCAGTGGGGGTTTAGATTGATTCCAAATTTTTGCTGTTGTCACCAGTGCTGTTATGAACATTTATGTACATATTGTTTAATGGGCACATGTAAGAGTTTCTTAATAGAATTGCTGGGTCATAGAATATATGAATGTTCAATTTGTGGGGTATTGGTAAACAGTTTTACTCTTTTCCAAAGTGGTTATATCAGTTTCCCCAACTACCAGAGAGTTAAAAGAATTCATTGCTCCATCTACTCTCCAGCACTCGGCGTTGTCAGATTCTTTGCGTCAGTTGAGCAGAAGTAAAATGGTATCTTACCTCATTGTGATCTTTGTGTACATTCCCTTGGTCTCTCAAGGTTGAATATTTGTTCACTGGTCATATTTATTTTCTCTTCTGTGAAATGCCTGTTTATATATTTTACCTAGTTTTCAATGAGTTATTTGCACTTTTCTTACTGATTTGTATTCTTACCACTCGTTTGTCAGTTGGATATACTGCAAATATAGTTTCCCAAAAGAAAATGGGAAAACTTTTCTCACTTTCTTTAAAACGTCTTATGAACAAAAATTCTTAACTTTAATATAATCAAATTTACCAAAATTTTAAAAGCATCTTTTGTGTCTTGAACTCCCTACTGCAAGTTCTGAACAATGTTAACTTACATTTTCTTTTTTCTTTATTTTTAATTATTTATTTATTTATTTATTTTTGGCTGCATTGGGTCTTTGTTGTGGTGCACGGGCTTCTCATTGCGGTGGCTTCTCTTGTTGCAGAGCATGGGCTCTAGGTGCGCAGGCTTCAGTAGTTGTGGCACGTGGGTTCAGTAATTGTGGCTTGCGGGGTCTAGAGCGCAGGCCTCCATAGTTGTGGCACATGGGCTTAGTTGCTCCGCAGCATGTGGGATCTTCCCGGACCAGGGCTCAAACCCATGTCCCGTGCATTGGCAGGTAGATTCTTAACCACTGCGCCACCAGGGAAGTCCTTAACTTATATTTTCTAATAAGAATTTTAAAGATTTTTTCTTGACACATAATTCCTTGATCCAAATAGAATTGTGTCTTGTATATGGTATGAGGTTGGCATCCAGTTTAATCTTGTTTTCCATATAGATGTCTCTTTTTCCTTCCTCCATTTATTAAATAGACTCTCCTTTCTCCAAGGAGAAAGGGTGAGAATCTTCTAGCAACACATAAGTTATGAACTTATGTAACCTAATCACAAAAGTAACATCTGATTACTTTTGCCACTTTTTGTTGGTAGAAGCAGGTAGCCAGGCCAGCCCATGCTCAAGGGGAGGGGATACAGAAGGGTGTGCATGCCAGGAAGCAGTTATCATTCTTGGAGCCAGCCTGCCACAGCTGAACTCACTAGTATGTCTAGGGCCTTAGCTGTGACAGCTGAGTTTCTCTTTCCATTTAGTCTCTTACCATACAGGAGCCCAGACTTGTTCACATGGCAGCAGCAACAGGTTCTAAGAGAATAAGAAAGAAGCTACAAGGTCTCTTGAGGCCTAAACTCAGAACTCACACCGTGTCACTTCCTCCGCACTCCTGTTAGTCAAAGCTAGTCACTAGGCCAGCCTAGATATAAAGGATAGGGAACTAACCTTACTTCTTTTTTTTTTTCCTGTGGGCACTTTTTTTTTCTTCAGATTTTTTTGTTGTGGTAAAAAACACATAAAATTTACCATCTCTTTTTAAACATATAGTTCAGTGGTAATAAATACATTTATAATTTTGTGCACCCATCTCCATAACTCTTCTCATCTTGTAAAACTGAAACTTTATAACCATTAAATATAAATGCCCATTTCCCCCTCCTCCCAGCCCCTGGCAAGTACCATCTGTTTTCTGTCTGTATGATTTTGGCTACTTTCAGTACCTTATATAAGTAGAATCATACAGTATTTGTCTTTTTGTCACTGGTTTGTTTCACTTAGTATAGTGTCCGCAAGGTTTATCTATGTTGTAGCGTATTTCAGGATTTCCTTCCTTTTTAAGGCTGAATAATATTCTCTTATGTGTATATACCACATTTTGCTTATTATTTAATTCATAGATGGACATTTGGGTTGCCTCTATATTTTAGCTATTTTGAGTAATGTTGCTAAGGACATGGGTGTAAAAATATCTCGTCAAGACCTTGCTTTCAATTATTTTGGTTATATACCCAGAAGTGGAATTGTTGGATCATATGGTAATTCTGTTTTTAATTTTTTGAGGAACCACCATACTGTTTTCCACAGTGGCTACCATCTTACATTCTCGACCCTATATCTTGATGGGCAAAGCTACAACAAATTTGTAACCCTTTTAAATCTACTACATAGACTGTTAGTTTTGATTTGCTAATGTTTTGTTTTGCCTGTAATTTTCCTTTGTCATATCTTTGTCTGGTTTTAGCATCAGAATCATGCTGGCCTCATAAAATGAGACGGAATTCCCCACTCCAAACATAATGCCTGTCACTGGGGTGGTGCACAAATATATTTATTAGTTGAATGAATGAACGAATAAGTAAATGACTATAGAGGAGACAGAGAAGTAAAAAACAACTGGAAAAATATATGAATAGTTGATTATGACAGAATTTTTTAAGATGGAAGTTCATAGTTTTAACTGCCTTCTTAACCTTATTTGTGTAATCTTTCTCTTAGGATGGACATTCTAATGTTCTTGCTCTGTTTCCCAAGTGGAATTCACTTTGTTAAAGCAGAACAGAAAGAAACCTGTCCAAGTTTCTATAATTTGTATCATATTCTGAGGTCCCAGTTACTATGGTAGCTACAAAGAAGCAAATACAAGGAGGGGGGCCTGAGAGTGAGGGAAATGTGACTGAAGTGCAACATAGCTGAAAAATTGACTTGTTGGAAATTATAGCTCCCAGGACATTCAGTAATTCAAGGTTTTTTGTGGGCCTAAGGGGTTGGATAGGGTAAGCACTTCAAATATATCCAAAAATAACATCTCTGTGTTATTTCTTTTTAAAATGTTGGCTCGTAATCAGAGCTTTGCAGACTTTGTTATATTCTCAAGTTTCCATGTGATGGATGAATTGATATATGTCGGAGTTGCTGTGTGACATTTGAAATTCTCTGCAAAATTTAGTTTCAATTGAAATTCTCTGTAAAACTTACCTTCAAATTGGTGTTATTTACCCTTCCTTCTTTGGCATTCACTTATCTTGGTAATTAGAAAAAAACAACATGTAATTTTTTATGATAGCTTCTCCCTATTCAGATTAAAACACTGCCTATGAGATAACCAGAGACCATCTGAAGGAATGGATGCTTTCAAGAACCTGAGCCAAACACATTATACACTTGAGTAAAGCATTTGGTTTAGGTATATAGGCAGCTGCAGCCAACAGGGAAGCGTGTTCAGTTATATAGTAGCCATTGTCTGTCAATAGGAGGTAGACAAATTCATCTTCAGAGATACCATTTTTCCTAGAGCTCAACTTTTAGTTTCTCCCTTTCAAATAGGTATTAAATCATTGCTTTATTTGATTGTTGTGAAGATCAAATGAGAGCATGTATTTTGTTTAATTTTTTAAACTTAAACATTTTATTTAATGTTTTAGTTAATAGCACTAAGTAGAGCTTTACAAATATTAACTCATTTAGTTCTCCTAAAAATCCTGTGAGGTAGGCGTAGGCACTATTATCCCCATTTTACAGGTGAAACTGAAGAATGGAAGTTTATTATCTTGCTCAAAGAGATAGAACTAGTAAGTGGGATTCATACCCAGGTGGTCTAGCTTCAGAGGCTCTCTTCTTAATCATTATGTTATGCTGCCTCTATGTGAAAATGTTTTTGTAAGCTATAAATAGATACTGTGTGGATGTTAGTAGCAGATTTTATTAAGTGTTCAACACTACACTAGATGTTGTGGGAGATCTAAAGGAATCATAAGTCTGCCTTTGAACAGTTTGTAATCTTGTTGGGGGAAAGAAATATATAACACAGAAGACAGCAATAATATGGCATCCTATAAGATCGTTGTCTACCAGAGAACTCTCCACATCTGGTAAATATCTGCCTTATTTTCTTTCAGTGCTCCCATACACAGCACAAAATCTAGTGCATAGTAGACATATAGTTAATGTTGGTTAAATGTGGATGTCCTTAAATGCTATTCCCATTTTCACAGTGAGCAAACCTAGGTTATTACTTGCAGAGGAACAGTTGCACTTTCTTTCTGTGCCATACAGTGGGCTTGTGGTTCATCTACTTAATTTGGCTAAGCAGTATCTTGACTGGCCCTCTTTTTTTTTTTTTAACTTTTAATTTTTTGATATTTACTTGTTTAATTTTTTTAAAATTTATTTATTATTTTTATTTTTTGCTGCATTGGGTCTTCATTGCTGCATGCGGGCTTTCTCTAGTTGCAGCAAGCGGCGGCCACTCTTAGTTGCGGTGCGCGGGCTTCTCATTGCGGTGGCTTCTCTTGTTGCGGAGCACAGGCTCTAGGCACACAGACTTCAGTAGTTGTGGCACTCAGGCTCAATAGTTGTGGCTCATGGGCTTAGTTGCTCCACGGCATGTGGGATCTTCCCAGACCAGGGCTTAAACCCGTGTCTCCTGCATTGGCAGGCGGATTCTTAACCGCTGCGCCACCAGGGAAGTCCCGTACTTGTTTAGTTTTGACAAATAAAAATTCTATATTTAAGGTATACAACATGATGTTTTGGCATCATATGTAGACGTTGTGAAATGATTACCACAATCCAACTAATTAACATATCCATCACCTCCTTAACTTTTAATTTTTGACAGAATTTTACATTTACAGAAGGTTACAGGAGTAGTATAAAGATCGCAGATATCCTTTACCCAGATTCCCCAAATGTTAACATTTGGTCTAGTATTCTCCCGCTTTCCCTCTTTTTTTTTTTTTTTTTTATATGCCAGTTACTAAGCAGAAATGCTGACATATCTCGAGTGGTCGAAGGTTTTAAATTTATTTATTTATTTATTTTTGCTGTGTTGGGTCTTCGTTTCTGCGCGAGGGCCTTCTCTAGTTGCGGCGAGCGGGGGCCACTCTTCATCACGGTGCGCGGGCCTGTCACTATCACGGCCTCTCTTATTGCGGAGCACAGGCTCCAGACGCGCAGGCTCAGCAGTTGTGGCTCACGGGCCTAGTTGCCCCGCGGCATGTGGGATCTTCCCAGACCAGGGCTCGAACCCGTGTCCCCCTGCATTAGCAGGCAGATTCTCAACCACTGCGCCACCAGGGAAGCCCCCCTCTTATAATATATATTCAATGTATATCTAATGAATATACAATATATTATATATGTAATTATTATTTTTCTGAGCTATTTATGAGACTAAATTGCAGATATGATTCCCTTTGCCTTTAATACATCAATGTGTATCTTTCCCCCACACCCCACAGTCTCTTAAAACAGAAAATTACATTGGTACCATACTTTAATCTACAGACTTTATTCAGGCTTCACCTGTTAACCTAATAATATCCTTTGGAGCAATACAAAAAAAATTTGACTGCCCATGTTTTAAACATTGTGGTATGTGTTACATAGCACTCACTCCTGTATTTGGTTCTAAGAGCAATGTGAGCAGATGCCCTCTCCCCTGACTTAGTCATACAGGTGGGGCAAATGGCTTTGTTTGATTTTCCTTTTTTGTGTGTGATTCAGTGGAGCAGCGTGACTTCATTGGAGTGGACAGCACAGGAAAGAGGCTGCTCTTCATGGCTAATGAAGCAGACTTGGATGAGGAGCTGGTCATTAAGGGATCCATCCTGCAGAAGTAAGCCCTGGGGTTTTTCTTTTTGGCAATTCTCCTTGTCTTAAAACAAAATAAAACCACCCAGTGGATGGGAAAGAGGGAATGAAAACTAGATTAAACTGTGTGAAATTGACAAAAGTATGTGAATGTTTTCCCATGAGATAGGATGGAGGCTTTTCTTCACCACACAAGCTTAGCTTTTCCCTGTGTCTTTTCCTGCCAATGTAGAATCAAATCCTGCATAAGAGCGGGGCAGAGCAGCTGTGGAGAGAACAGGGAACAGGACTGTCTTTCTGACAGTGTTATAGAACTTCCTTTTTTTTTTTTAATTGTGATAAACACACAACATAAAATTTACCACCTTAACCATATTTAAGTGTACAGTTTAGTAGTGTTAAAAGTATGTTGACATTGTTGTTAAGCAGATCTCCAGAACTTTTTCATCTTGCAAACCTGAAGCTCTGTATCCATTAAACAACTCTCTCTTATCTGCTCTCCCCAGGCCCTGGTAACCACCATTTGACTTTCTGTTTTTCTGAATTTGACTACTTGAAGTACCATTTATAAGTGGAATCATGCACTATTTGTCTTTTTGTCACTGGCTTATTTCACTTAATTAGTATAATATCCTCAAGGTTTATCCACATTGTAGCATGTGTCAGAATTTCCTTCTTTTTAAGGCTGCATAAATTCCATTGTGTGTATACACCACATTTTCTCTATCTGTTCATCTATCAATGGACATTTGGGTTGCTTCCACCTCTTAGCTATTGTGAATAATGCTGCAGTGAACATGGATGTGCAAATATCCCTTTGAGATCCTGCTTTGAATTCTTCTGGATATATATCCAGAGGTGGGATTGCTGGATTATTTGATAGTTCCTATTTTTTATTTTTTGAGGAACCTCCATACTGTTTTCCATTTTACAATCACACCAACCATGCACAAGCATGGTTAATTTCTTCATATCCTCATCAAAGCTTGTTATTTTCTATTTTTTTGATAGTAGCCATCCTAATGGCTGCACAAAGGCAACCTTGTCACATTTTCTTCAATCAGCATTTTATTGACTGCTTGCTCAGAAGCCACTATACTCAGAGCTTTACTGCCTGATGCCAGTACATAGGAATGCTTAATAAATGTTTGGAGCCTGGATGAAATGAATGTAAGAGGAGTAAATTGGGAAAGAAAAATGTCTTACTGGTTGGTGGGGTTTTTTCCTGTTTGTTTGTTTGTTTGCTTTGCTATCCAGCACAACAGAGGTAGGAGACGTATTTCAGAGTATATATTTTAATGAAAATGAAATTAAACTCTAGCTTCAGTTGGCCCAATTACCTCTATGGATAAGAGTTCTATATTAGAGCCTTGCATAGAAACACTTGTGGATTAAAGTGGCTGCTTCAGATTGCATCATAGAGCTTCCTACTACTAGTTTCTAATTAAATGTGAAAAATAAATTAATTTAAAAAATGGCAGAAATTTCAACAGTAGCAAACACAGTAAGATAATCAAACATAATAAAGCTTAAAAATTGGTGGCCAAGGAAAGAAACAAGATTCTGGTGAGGAACTGAAAGGAATAATGGTAGGCTCCCAACTCCACCTTATCACCACTCCCCAGAAGCCATACTGATGTGTTAATGAAACCCTGCAAATTCTCACTAATAGCTCCAGATCTGGAAAGAAGCAAACTGAGTACATATCTGTACATTTATCTTCTTCTGACTGAGAAGCAATGGGAACAACTGCTGGGGAATAAATGATGAAGCAGGGAAAATGAACAATGAGGTTGACTCTTTAACAGAAACAAAAGATCTAATCCTAAAAAAATGAATAGGTAAAATAATGTGAAGCTGGAGACTGTCCTTCCATAGGAATGAGGTAACCCCTTACGTATGTGGAATGAAACAAGAATATTTAACAGAATCTCAGGAAAGAGAAATAATTGGACAACGACTCTACAGTACCTTGGTGAGTTCCCTATACCCTTTCCATCCCTCCCACTCACATCATTCCCTGAAGCCATAGAAAAGTACACAGAATACAAAATAACCAGCACTCACTTGGTAGCCAGTCTCAGATACATGAGGATGAGAGATAAGAATTCATCTATAATATATCAAAATAAATAAAACAAGCATGAACAAGACCAAAAGAATCAGTGTGTCAACTGTGCAAATGTATAGCAAAAATGACAGCAAGAAAAATGCCCTGCAAAAAAAACCAAAAACCTGCCCTGAGAAAAACATAACTCAATGAATAGAAAGAATTTCCTTACAAATATACAATTCTACCACTGCAAAACAACTCAGTAGAATATGAATTTCATAAATAAGAGTTCAGTGATGAGATGATAAAACAAAATGAGATAAAAGAAGATATAGAACTAAGAAAATAAGTTGAGGACCAAATAACTTAATTACAGAATTAATTAATTTAAAAATAGCAAAGAACAGAACTGACACCACTGAAAATCAAATTATATATATAGAGGAAAAGTTTAAGATATTTAGTAATTTAGATGAAAATGAAAATAATTGAAATTAGAATCTAATAGAAATAAAAGACAAAAATGATTCAATATAGTTAACGTCTCTGAAATAGAGAACTGAACATGTGACCAAAAGATGCATTCAAAGATATAAGGGATTCTTGGTAAAGTAATTTGATTTAAGGATTTTAATATAAAGTTGTAAGAACTGGGTAAATAAGACTTCTGAAACCCCACTAAGACAACAGTAAAGGGATTTTAGAAGGGTGTAAATCCAGAAGGCTAAAGAAAATGAACAAGGAAATAACAACAACAGAAATTGGGAAGCAGAAAAGCAAGACAATTTAGCATACCTGGGAAAGCTGAATGCTAAGCCAGAAGTGGGGAAAGCTGAGATGCAAGCTGATTTGCACTATAAAACTCTCAAAAGAGTTAAGATTCAACAGCACCAAGTACATCTAGTAGTGAGGCTAAAAACAGGATTACTTCAAAGTTTGTCTAAAAAGTAGATCCTTAGATTTCCTCCCCCAAACCTCACAACTCTAGTAAGAGACTGGAGATTTATTCTCAGAAGAGGGTAAAATAGAGGATCTCTGGATTGGGGCACCAGCCATAGATGAGGTTGGAGGTACCATGCGGAAAGTGGGGATTAAGTGAATGTGTGTTCTGAGGTCCTCAGCTTCCTTCTTCCACTCGGCTCCTATATACTAGCAGCCAGGCTTACACATGTCAAACAAGCACATTAGAAAATTCTTCTCTGTGGTAGCAGAGTCCAAAAGGAGAGACCTAAAGATATAGTCATCAGGGAGTTCCCAGCAGATAACATACTTCTTGGATCTAACTACATTGAATTTCAAAGTTGACAAAGTCCACCACATGTTCAGTGCTCCCAATCACATATTTATTGTGCCAGTCTTAGAAGTTGGACCCAAAAAAAGCAAGGATTACCAGATTTAGAGGCCAGACAAATAAACAGGTGGGGGAAAAAAACAATAATAGGGAAAAAATCAACTTGAAGGAAACAAATTATGCAGAGAGAAAAAAACTTCAAAAAGGTAACATTTATTATTAATATTTGAGCATCTGAGTGCCACTGTTGTAGGAGCTAGGGACACAGCAGTGAACAAAGCACACTAAAATCCTTGCCCTTATTGAGAGATGAGAGAATACTGCATTCATGAACCCAAAAGCAGGATGCTGTATTTAAAAAGGAACATTTAGAGAACACATAGTGCTGATATTAAAATGAAAAATTTAATAGAAAAGTTAGGAAATTTTTTTGGAAAAATTTTTCACAAAGCAGAATAAAACAACAAATTGATGGAAAAGAGAGAAATGATAAGAAGATTAAAGGAACAGCCAAGGAGGTCCAATATTTGAATATTAGGAGTTCCAGAAGGAAAAAACAGAGAAAATGAAGAGGGAAGAAATCATCAGTGAACTGTTACAAAAAACATTTCTCAGAATGAAAGAAGCTGGGTTTCTAGACTGAAAGGAAAGTGTCCAGCAAAGTGCATGAAAAGAAACATAGCAAGTTTTCATTGTGAAATGTTATAACCCTGATACCAAAGAGAAAATCCTGCAAGCTTCCAGAGAAGAGGGGGGATATCATATATAAAGGAATTAAAATAACTTTCAATTTCTTAACAGCAACACTAGAAACTATAAAATAAGGGAAGAATGCTTTCAGAATTCTTAAATCTATATCTAGTCAAACTATCAAGTATGAGAGTAGAGTAAGAACTTTTCAGGCATTTGCTTTCCATGCATCTGTTTCAGGAAGCTACAAGAGGATATAGAACACCAAAACCCTGGCATACACTTTGAAAGAGAAAGGCATAGGATATAGGAAAAAGAATCCCTAGGATAATGATGAAGGGAGATTCCAGGATAACACCTGTGTATCTGGGATAGATGGCAACCAGACCAGATTGGAATAGGTCAGAAAGATTTGAGAAAATTTTCTTCAAAATGTTCATATTTATTCTGATGAAAATGATAGAATACTTGATGTGCGTCAACATTTTGAGAGGAGTTTTGAGCACTTAGTGATTAGTTTGGAGTTGAATTATTGATAAGTATCTAGAAAACTAAGAAATGAAAAGACAAGGCCAAGGCAAACAACAGAAATGTGCAGGAGGGACTTCCCTGGCGGTCCAGTGGTTAAGACTCCGAGCTTCCACTGCAGGGGGCACAGGTTCAGTCCCTGGTTGGGGAACTAAGGTCCTGCAAACTGCATGGCACAGCCAAAAAAAAAAAAAAAAAAGAAAAGAAAAGAAAATGTTCAGGAAAAAAACCATTAGTTGCTAAATGGCTCAGGTGTAACTAATGTTATATATGCATAATAATGTAATCACTGACTAGCCAAAATTATGATATAATTACTTTGGAATAATGGGAGGGAAGGTTAGTCTGTTGGAAGTATGAGGGAAGAAAAGAGAGATAAACTTCCTCTTTCATAGTTAATAGCTAATACCTAAAGCTGAAGTCATAATAACTTAAACACTGATTATTAAGCTAACCAAAATAATGAAACAATTATATTAGAAAGGTAGAGAATACAAGAAGTACAGGTGTATGTAGTGGGGGCAGGCTGGTGATGGAAGGAAGCTAAATCCTCATCTTCCATAGTGGGAAATCAACAGATAATGTCTGAATTGGAAAACCAAGAAATATCAATATTAGAATGTTATTAGAAATATGAGTAGAAATACTAAATGGATTCACTAAAAGAATTGAAATGGTGTGCTTCTGGGGGACAGAAAATGGGAAAGAAAGGGAATGGAAGACTGAAATTTTTCATTGTAAACCTTGAGAGATTATTTGCCTCTTTATGTGCATATTTAACTTAAATTTTAATTTTTTAATTAAAAATGAGATATAATAAAATTTTCTGAATCAAGTGAAAAATCTACAGATTTTGAGAGTATATTGTTATTGTGTTCTATGAAAATTTGGCCAGTTGTATCCTAGTAAACTTACTAAACTTATCCCTAGATAAAGAAAGAGTTCTTCAAGCATCCAGAGACAAAAAGCTAATCACTTACATGAGAGTAAAAATTAAGCTTATCCCCAAGTTCTTCACTACATTGCACACCAGAGGAACACAATCTGTGTTTTCAGAAAAAGAAAGTGGAACTCACGAATATTATTAATAATGAAGGTATCATTCAAATATAAAAGCAATAATGGGAAGACATTCTCAAACATGAAAGGAATCAAGAATGTGGCACCTATGAGTCCTTCTTGGGGGGGAAAAAAGACAATATAAAACTTCTTGACAATGAAGGCAGCCAAGAATTTGATCAAAATAAAGAATTTAGTAATAGAGAAGCCATGGTAGTCATAAAACAAATGGGATATTTATGTTAAAACAGAAACAAAAAAACAAATAAAACATCTCTGCTGAGACAGTAACAATTCTGGAAGGTGAAAGTATGGATGATGATTATTTTTTTTCTTTGTACTTTTCTGTATTTTAAATTTTCCTCCAATTTAAAAAGTATTAAAAACAAGAAAAACATGTACTACCTTGGAGATTAAGCCTAAGGACCTAAAGTGAGGAGGATTCAGGGTAGTGTTATTTCTAAAGATACAGTCCAGTGGATGAAGACATTTCTGTACAGTAAGTCCCCTTCATATGAACCTTCAAGTTTCGAACTTTCAAAGATGTGAACGTGCATTCCATCAACGTCAGGCGAGAGTGAAATTGCAGCTTGCCCTCCGTCTCCTATTGCTGATGATTCTTCAGCTCCACCACCATCTCCTCTCCCTCCTCCAGTCAGTAGCTTCTTGCCTGTTCACTCGATGCCAGCCCCTGTACACCAGCTGTTGTACTGCACTACTATACTTTTCAAGGTACTGTACTGTAAGATTTTAAAAGTTTTCTTTGTTTTTTGTGTTTGTTTTTTATGTATTATTTGTGTGAAAAGTATTATAAACCTATTACAGTACAGTACTATATAGCCAATTGTGTTAGTTGGGTACCTAGGCTAACTTTGTTGGACTTGAACAAATTGGACTTATGAATTTGTCATCTTCATAAAGATGACAAATCTTTATGCTCTTGGAACAGAACTCGTTCGCATGTAGGGGATTTACTGTATTTGACTTTGCTCTTGCTTTTGGGAAGTGGCGTTCCTGGTTTAGTAGGCATAGATGCCTGCTGGGGAGTATTGCAGCTGGGGAGAGTCTTTACTCTTGCTGAATTAAAACACTTTCTGCAGTGGACATGGCTAATGGCTTTTGTTGGACTGTTTATTTCTTTCTTACCCGATTGCAAAAACAAACCTAACTGAACTCCAAATCTTTCTATTCTGTTTTAATTTTGTAGTAATTTTAAAGATATATTTATAAATTCTTTGATACATTTCCTCTGAAGAAAACTCCCCTTGAGCATGAGCTGGACTTAGCAACTTGCTTCTAGTGAATAGAGTGTGGTAGAAGTGATGGGATGTCACTGCCAAAATTAGGTTATAAAAAGACTGCAGCTTCTGTCTTTGGTGCCCACTCATGCTCTCTTGCTCTCTCTTGAATCACTTACTCTGGGGAAGTCAGCTGCTGCGTTATGACACAGCTCTAGGAAAAGGAAAGCTAGCTGCCATGTTATTAGGACATTCAGGTAGGCTATGGAGAAGCCATATGGTTAGGAACTGAGGACTGCCAGCAACCATATGAATGAGCTTGGAAGCAGGTATTCTGAGACCTGTTAACAGCCATGTTGAAAGCAGATTCTTCTCCAGTAGAGCCTTGAGATGACTGCAGTCCCGACCAACAGCTTGGCTGCAACCTCATGAGAGAACCTGAGTCAGAACCACCAAGCTACACCACTCCCCAATTCCAGAAACTGTGAGATAACAAATGTGTGTTATTTTAAGCCTCTGAGTTTGAGGTAATTTGTTATACAATTATAGATGACCAATAAAATCCTAACTCTCTAGGCTTTGAATCAAGAGGTTCTTAGAAACAATGAAGTTGAAAGATATCTGGGGAGGAGGAGGGGGTGTTCAAATAGGATATAGTTCCTTTCCTTTCAACCTCAGTTTGCTCCCCACATATCCTTGAAGTAGGGAATGTCAGTGGCTGTATGTGGGATGCATCCTGCCTCAGCTGGATGCCTTTGCTGAGACCTTGGACAAACCACCAGTTCAATCCAAAACATAAGGACAATGGACAGTCATCCTATGGTCTTACTAAACTTCAAGGGCTTTTGTTGTTTAAATATTGTCACCAAATAGTCCTAATTTTTCTTTCTTGTGTTCCTAGAGAGAGAGAGAGAGAGAGGCCTAGGTTAGAATAAATTCCTGAGAAGAAGTATTACCTCTTGGCCCATGGTGTCCATTGTTATAGTGCCGAACGATAAACATTGAGATAAGCTGCCTAGGTCCCCCTTGAAGGAAGGACTCGTTACTTAGCAATAGGGAGTGTAGTCCACAGACAGCCTCTAGCTGTCACCAACTTCAAGACCTATCTCATCTGTACAGAATCACATTGGCTGAGGTCATGCCCTCGCTGGGGCAGCCTGCATCCTGTGACTGAATGAGGAAGAGGTGTAAAGTCTCGGCCATTCTGACAGGCAACACTTGCTTCAGAATTCTGCTGGATTGGCCAAGGCTTTGTAGATCCTACATCTCAGTTTTTCCTCTGCCCAATCTTGCTTCCCCCGCTTCCTTACTCAGGTGTTGATCCCTTATAAACATCTTGCTCCCTAAATTCTGTCTCATCATCACTTCTGGAGAATCCAGTCTTCAACACACAGTAACATGGTTTTCCCTGTGGTTTGCCTTGCCTGATAAAGCAAACTTTCTCACTCTTGGCGTGATCATTCTTTCAATTGTAGAATAAAACTTCCTGGATGGTTTTTTTTTTCTCTGAAAGCACACCTGTTGCACTGGCCTCTGCATGTATAAAAACTGTGATGAATGGTATCTAATAACATTTGTGCCTCTTATAACTCCTGACTGGGAATGTACCAAAAAATGTATATCCATTCAATTAGAGTCTTTCCAGCCTCACACTCCTGTAAGCGTTGATTTCTTGTCTGTCCTTCTCACAAGGCAAACAGTTCTCAACCCTGGGGAGCATATTTTAAAATGTTGATGTACCCTAGAGGTTCTTATTTAAATAGTCTGGCATAGGATGAGTGTTTTTTTAAAGTTCCTTGGGTGATTCTAATGTACCAATGTTGAAAACCACTGTACTAGACACTCCTTTCAATTTACCAGTGTTTGTGGCCCTATAGTGCTGCTCTATAAGTATTTAATAAAGGGATAGTTATTTGGTTTATTAGAGTGTAAAGGAATTTTCACGCTCCCTAGGAATAAATGGAAGCAGTGATGAAAGTGGATCCAGCACCTGAAACTGCTGCTTGGAACTCTGATTCTCATTCTCCAGGGGCTACAGGTCATGTTCATAGCGGAAGGAGAGGGTTCCAGCTAATGGAGGCAACATCTGCTCAACACCATAGATATGTTTGCAGGACCAAATAAATCAAATGGCAGCCCACTAGTTTTGTGGTGTTGCAGTCAGGCCTAATATGTTGACATTTGAGCATTCAGGGCTGGGTGATTCTGGAGAACTAAATGACATATCAGTTAGAAAGTACTTAGCTGACTGTCTTCCTCTAATAAGGACCCTTGTAATTACATCGAGTCCACCAGGCCACCAGGATAATCTAGGATAATCCACCCATCTCAAGATCCTTAACTTAATCACATCTGCAAATTCCCTTTTGCCATATAAGGTAACATATTCACAGGTTCCAGGGATTAGGATGTGGACATCTTTGAGGGGCCATTATCCTGACTACCACAGTCTTCTTGGTTTTTTAACATGGTTTTCAATAGCTGTATAATCATCTGTCATATATCATTTATTAACCATATCTAGTATTGCTGGGCATTTAGATTGTTTCTAATTACCTGGCACTAGATTTTTTTTTTTTTAAGTTGGGTTTATTGAGGTATCATTTACCTACCGTAAACTTTACTCTTTGTAGTACACAGTTCCGTGTCTTTGAGAAAAGTAAGTACAAATACCTCATGTGTCTATGGTCTCTGGGATGGTATCCTCTCAGGCTAGTTACCACTCAGCCTTTAGAAATGTGTTAAGAATTTTGGAACTTCCCTGGCGGTCCACTGGTTAAGACTCTGCACTTCTAATGCAGGGGGCGCAGGTTTGATCCCTGGTCGGGGAACTAAGATCCCACATGCTGCGTGGCACAGCTAAAAAAGAAAGGGGGGGTGGGGAGAGAGAGAGAAGGGGGGGAAGAAACAAAGAAGAAACATGTTAAGAATTTTTTTTATATGAATTTATTTATTTTATTTCTTTTTTTATTTTTGGCTGCATTGTGTCTTCGTTGCTGCACGAGGGCTTTTCTCTAGTTGCGGCGAGCGGGGGCTACTGTTCATTGTGGCGCGTGGGCTTCTCATTGCTTTGACTTCTCTTGTTGTGGAGCACGGGCTCTAGGCGCGCAGGCTCTGTAGTTGTGGTGCACGGGCTTAGTTGCTCCGCAGCATGTGAGATCTTCCCGGACCAGGGCTCGAACCTGTGTCCCCTGCATTGGCAGGCAGATTCTTAACCACTGCGCCACCAGGGAAGCCCACGTTAAGAATTTTAACTGAATTCTTCTTCCCTACTTGTATGGTAGCCCTGTCTTCCTTCCATGCTGTGCCATATGTGAGCCAGTGCTGATATCTCATCTCTCCTTGGAGTCTCTTGTCTTTCCTTAGATTTCTCACTACTTGGTTGCCCTGTGATGAGCTCAAGAAAAGTTATGATTTTGTAGATTATTCTTTGTTGTTGTTGTTAGAATGAGAACAACTCTCTTTCCAGCTTTATGAAAAATCTTAGATGGAAGACAGAAGTCCTAGCATTTGATTTTCCCTTTTTTTATAACAGCTTTATTGAGATATAATTCACACAACATACAATTACCCATTTAAAGTGTGCAATTCCATGGTTTTTAATATATTCACAGAGTTTTGCAACCATCACCACAGTCCATTTTTAAAGCATTTTTACTACCCCCAAAAGAAACCTGGTACCCATTAAGATACTCCCAATTTCTCCCCAGTTCTCCCCTCCTGCCCTAGGCAAGCACTAATCTACTTTCTGTGTGTGTATATATATATATATATATATATATGCCTATTCTGAACATTTCATAGAAATGTAATCATACAATATGTGACCTTTTGTGACTGGCTTCTTTCACTTAGCCTAATGTTTTGAAGGTTCATCTGTGTTATCGCTTATGTCAGTACTTCATTCCTTTTTATTGTTGAATAATATTTCGTTGTTTGGATATATCACATTTGAGTTATCTATTATTTATCAGTTGATGTTGGCACTTGATTTTAAATCATCTTTTATTCCACCAGTGAATCACTTAGGATTCCTATCCAGAATTTTGAAGGATCCTAAAAAGAACATAAAGCATACTTATTTCCTCAGACAACTTCTATGCATGTTAGAGAGACATGACCAACACTGTAATAGGGAAAAGTAGACACCCATTTCAATCCAACATTTGCTTGTTGGATTGAATTAGAAAAATCTACATACATATTTCAGGCTGTTAGACTTTTTAAAAAATCATAGGTCTCACAGAAAGTGAGAAAATTTGTTTGTTACCAAATCTGGGTAGATGGTTGATTTGGAAGGTAGTGATAAGTCAGTAGACTCATTTAATTTCACATTGTTTTTTATTGTCGCTTGAGTTTGGAACTGCAAGCAAGCTCTAAGTCCTCAAGAGAGGTGTTCATAAATTCAAATCATATTTGTCTTCCTGATAAACTCTGGAAAAGATATTGAGTGTCTGTTATTTCTGGTGTCAGAAGCCTATAGGGTCAACTGCCATTTCATATCAAAAGAACATTTCCTGGGCTTCCCTAGTGGCGCAGTGGTTGAGAGTCTGTCTGCTAATGCAGGGGACACGGGTTCGAGCCCTGGTCTGGGAGGATCCCACATGCCGCAGAGCAACTGGGCCCGTGAGCCACAACTACTGAGCCTGTGCGTCTGGAGCCTGTGCTCCACAACAAGAGAGGCCACAATAGTGAGAGGCCCGTGCACCGCGATGAAGAGTGGCCCCCGCTTGCCGCAACTAGAGAAAGCCCTAGCACAGAAACGAAGACCCAACATAGCAATCAATCAATCAATAAATCAATAAATCTTTAAAAAAAAAAAAAGTACATTTCCTGTATTCTTGTGATTGCAGTCAGAGTGCTGTCAACATATAGCTCTTTCCTAAGTATGAAGTCAAGCCACAGAGATGCTAGGATTCTCTCCTTTCACTTAGGTGGTCATGGCCATCAGAGAGAGCCTACTTTTCCTGCAGCATCAGGAAAGGATGGTGATGGTAGTGGTGGTGGTGGTGGTCGTGGTGGTAGTGATGATGGTGATGGTGATGATGATGATGATTATGATGACGATGACGACAATAGCAGCTATGGTTTTTCAAATTTTGTGCCTGGCATTGTGTTAAAGGCTTTTTTACAATAACCCTATGAAGTAGATACTATTATATGCCATTTTACAGATGAGGAAATAAATAAGGATTAGTTAGTAATAAGAAATCTCAGTGAATATTTGTTGAATGAATAAGTGGGAAATCACCTAGTGACCAGCTATGATTGAGTCTGTAATCTAGGGCTTTGGCACTCTGTGATGAATGTTGAGGTATAGAACAAGGATTGGCAAACTTTTTCTGCAAGGGGTAAGTAGTAAATATTTTAGACTTTGCAGACCATCTGGTGTCTGTTGGATTTATTCAACGCTGCTGTTATAGCACAAAAGCATCCATAGATATGTAACAGATGAGCATGGCTGTGTTCCAGTAAAACTTTATCTACAAAAACAGGCAGCAGGGTCATCCAACTGGCAGGCTGGTAGTTTACCAGCCCACTAGAGTTGGGGTTTTTTTGTTGTTGTTTTTTTTGTTTGTTTGTTTTCCTCTCCCTCTCTATAAAGAGTATCTATGATGGGACCTTGTTAACACAGCTTGTTTCTTACTGCAGTCAGGATATAGCTGACTGGATCTGAAATTCTTTCTGTGAAAAAAGAAGCAAAGGGTTTGTTACAGATTTTTTTTTTCTCCTAATCCATTTATCAAAATCAAATTTTAGGAAACAGAGGACGGTTTCTTTTTATTTTAGAAGAGCTCAACATAAAGATGCAATGAAAGGGTATCTCTTAATGTATTGAAAATATGTTCTTATTTATAGATATTTTAGAATCATAAACTGTCACAGCTAGAAGGTCGTTTGGTCCAGTCCCCTATATTTCAAATAATGATACTGAAAGCCAAAGGAAGAAGGGTTTATTCCATATCATTATCTAGTTAGTGACAGATCTGGGCCTTTTCTGTTAGTTCATGCTTTCTACTTTTCAGGAACACAGTGTTCAACCGGCAAATGTTTATTGAGTTTCCTCGTCTTGTTAAACCACTGTTTTGGTATTTAAGGAGGCAGGAGACTGTCTCAAAGAGTTCATTAGCCTTGGTGGAATATAAGATTATGCATATAAAAGCCTAATGAATAATAGCAAACAATATCAGATTCTGAACAATTATGGCCAACAGTGTTCTAAGAACTCAGGGGGGGCTTCCCTGGTGGCGCAGTGGTTGAGAATCTGCCTGCTAATGCGGGAGACACGGGTTCGAGCCCTGGTCTGGGAAGATCCCACATGCCACGGAGCGGCTGGGCCCGTGAGCCACAGCTGCTGAGCCTGCGCGTCTGGAGCCTGTGCTCCGCAACGGGAGGGGCCGCGATAGCGAAAGGCCCGCGCACCGCGATGAAGAGCGGTCCCCGCACCGCGATGAAGAGTGGCCCCCACTTGCCGCAAATGGAGAAAGCCCTCGCACGAACCGAAGACCCAGCACAGCCAAAAATAAATAAATAAATAAATAAAATTAAAAAAAAAAAAAGGCTAATCTTTAAAAAAAAAAAAAAAAGAAAAAAAAGAAATCAGGGGAAGCATCAAACCCTAGGGGCTGAGGTGGTCAGGAAAAGGTAATCGAATAATTTGGACTTGAAGGATGGATTTGGATCTGTTATGGAAAGGGACGTGGGAAGCTGAATCCTGTGTGGGGAGAATGCTCTGAGCAAAGGTGTGGAGGCAGGGTATGCAAGACTTGTTTAGGAACAGTTTAGCCCAAATGGAAGATCCCTACTGGGGAGCACTTGGAGATAAGGCTGGGAAGTTAAGTTGGTACAAAAATAGAGGGCCTTGGGCTTCCCTGGTGGCGCAGTGGTTAAGAATCTGCCTGCCAATGCAGGGGACACAGGTTCGAGCCCTGGTCTGGGAAGATCCCACATGCCGCGGAGCTACTAAGCCCATGCGCCACAGCTACTGAGCCTGCGCTCTAGAGCCCACGAGCCACAACTACTGAGCCCACGTGCCACAACTACTGGAGCCCACATGCCACAACCACTGGAGCCCGTGTGCCACAACTACTGAAGCCCACGCACCTAGAGCCTGTGCTCCGCAACAAGGGAAGCCACAACAAATGAGAAGCCCGCACACCACAACTAAGAGTAGCCCCCGCTCACCACAACTAGAGAAAGCCCGCGTGCAGCAACAAAGACCCAATGCGGCCCAAAATAAATAAATAAATAAATTTTTTTAAAAAATAGAGGGCCTTGAATACTGGGGAATTATTAAAGACATTTTGAAGAGAGAAATATTTATAATTCAGGATTCTGGAAAGGTAGTCTGACAGCAGTACGCAGGATAGATTTAAGGTATAAGACCTAAAAAGAAATGCAGCGTTGCATTGCTAGATTGACAAAATTCCAAAGGGTAAAGGGATTTTGTCCTCTGGAATGCAGAAAGAACTACTTGTGGTCATCTATTATTATGTGAAACAAGGGACCTGACTCATTTATGCATCCATCAAGCACTGATGTTTATGCAACATTAGATTTGGCAGGTTTAGACATAAAGTTCTTAGAAGCCAGAGTCATATGTTTCTATAATTACAGCTAGACGGTAGAGATTGTCTCCTGCTTTCTCTTTACCCTCCCTGGGAACTAGTTTATTGCTCCATGTGGTGAACCGTTAGTAAATACCATAGTCTCAGTGGTCCCTGCCAAAGAGAGCAAGGTTTGAGCATGATGTGATCAAAGAAGGTGGACACAGCCAAGAGGTAAGGTGAAAATGAAGAGCCGATGGAGGTATATTTTTCCTTCATACCTATTGAGCTCAGGGCCTTGGGTAAATGCTGGGGCCATTAAGGCCAGATCTTCTACCAGTTTCCTAAGACTAGGTTGCACATTTGATTGTTGGCAGATTTTTTTCTCTCCATTCCATTCTTCTAACTTGTAATCTACCCCCCAGTGATTCAGGGTCTTTGGTGTATAGCTGTAATAGGGCAGCTGGCTGGATAAATGAGCAGTAAAAATGTTCCTCCCATTCCTATGACCCTATTCCTATGGCTCCTCCTGGCCTCAGTGAGATGGTGGGATAGTTAATTAGATTCAGATTTTCAAGCACTTTTTGAATATGAGAATACAATACTTCCTGTCTTTCTTTTCAAACTGAATTTCCAAAGGTGGGGGCTAGTTCCTATTGGGAAGTCACCAAAGTTATCTTGGAAAAGGCGTTTGTGTATATAGAGAGCCAGAAACCTCTTGTTTTATAGTTTTCTTACTTTTATAGGTATTGGTTGTAAGAGAAAAGGACAATAATTATGGAATGTACATCCCGTCTGTTTTCTCTGTTTCCAGCAGAGGAGGGAGTATTTGCTTGATTGCAAAGAGAGTGTTCTGTTTTGTTGGGCTTCAGGCATATTTGGTCCTGGAAAGTGAGATAGTGTAAGACACTTGGAATAGGAGTCCTGCTGAGTCTATGGTCAGGTACAGAGGCATTCTCCCTCTGTTATCAGACAGTACTGGTGACTTCACTCCACTGGGCCCAAATTCGTACTACCTCAGTGGATTTGGAGAAAGCACAACACCTTTGCCACATGTTGAATTGATGCATTACTGACTTGGAAAGGCATTATATGTAGTGGAAAAGAATGTTACTGATAGAAAGAGCATGGTACTAGAAATTCAAGTCCAGAGAATTTAGAATTTAGTCTTGAGACAAAAGCTGTATGATGCTGAGCAAATCACTTTGCTTCTCTAAGCCTCAGTTTCCCCAGCTGAAATTGGCTTAGTTGTCCTTTAAAACACCCGCCCCCCACTGCTCAGCTCTAAAATTCCCATTTTATTTCTGAAAGACATGTGTTTTTAATAACTCATAAGTAAAGGTATTTGTGCCAAATATTTAATAAGAAAATCATGTAGCTTTTCTCCAATGTTACGTTGTTTTCTTTTGAATACTAGTCAAGGGTTTTATTACTGGAAGGGTAATGAAAATATTAAAACAAGCTTCTAAACGATATCTTTTTAAATGGAATAAAATGTTCACACGTTCATCTTGGAAAAAAGACAGAAACTTAAGTCAGAGCCTCAAAGATCATGGCCAGATCTCTATTTCTGGGACTACAGATGATGATAAATGGGTTCACATTCTTGATTATTTTCCTGTTGGTGTGGAAAGTCTTGAAATACGTGCTGTTTATCTATATTAGTATCCCCACTGCTACTTACCAGCTGTAACTCCTAGAGTACTACTTCTCCACTTTGCAGTTCTTTGAGGGGAGGGGGGAGGGGGGAGGAACCTTTCCCAAGGTGTCTTGTCCAGTATAGGCACTGAAACTTTAACTGTTCTATACTTTTAACTCTTACATCTATAAGGTGACATAGATAGGGTTATTTATTTATTTATTTTTAAATTTTTACTGGTGTATAGTTGATTTACAATGTTGTGTTAGTTTCAGGTGTACCGCCAAGTGAATCAGTTATACATATACATATATCCACTCTTTTTTTTTTTAAGATTCTTTTCCCATATAGAGCATTACAGAGTATTGAGTAGAGTTCCCTGTGCTATACAGTAGGTTCTTATTAGTTATCTATTTTATATATAGTAGTGTATATATGTCAATCCCGATGTCCCAATTTATCCTACCCCCCTTATCCCCTGGTAACCATAAGTTTGTTTTCTATTTGACTCTACTTCTGTTTTGTAAATAAGTTCACTTGTACCCTTTCTTTCAGATTCCACATATAAGCAATATCATATGATATTTGTCTTTCTGTGTCTGACTTATTCACTCAGTATGACAATCTCTAGGTCCATCCATGTTGCTGCAAATGGGATTATTTTGTTCTTTTTTATGGCTGAGTAATATTCCATTGTATATATGTACCACATCTTCTTTATCCATTCCTCTGTTGATGGACATTTAGGTTGCTTCCATGCCCTGGCTGTAGTAAATAGTGCTGCAGTGAACATTGGGGTGCATGTATCTTTTCGAATTATGGTTTTCTCCAGTATATGCCCAGGAGTGGGATTGCTGGGGCATATGGTAGTTCTATTTTTAGTTTTTTGTTTGTTTGTTTTTATTTTTTGGCTGTGTTAGGTCTTCGTTGCTGTACATGGGCTTTCTCTAGTTGTGGCGAGCAGGGGTTACTCTTCGTTGTGGTGCGTGGGCTTCTCATTGTGGTGGCTTCTCTTGTTGCAGAGCACAGGCTATAGGCACGCGGGCTTCAGCAGTTGTGGTACATGGGCTCAGTAGTTGTGGCTTGCGTGCTCTAGAGCGCAGGGTCAGCAGCTGTGGTGCACAGGCTTCGCTGCTCAGCGGCATGTGGGATCCTCCTGGACCAGGGCTCGAACCCATGTCCCCTGCATTGGCAGGCGGATTCTTAACCACTGCACCACCAGGGAAGTCTCCTATTTTTAGTTTTTTAAGGAACCTCCATACTCTTCTCCATAGTGGCTGTACTAGTTTACATTGCCACCAACAGTGTAGACGGGTTCCCTTTTCTCCACACCCTCTTCAGCATTTATTGTTTGTAGATTTTTTTGATGATGGCCATTCTGACCGGTGTGAGGTGATACCTCATTTTAGTTTTCGTTTGCATTTCTCTAATAATTAGTGATGTTGAGCATCTTTTCATGTGCCTTTTGGCCATCTGTATGTCTTCTTTGGAGAAATGTCTATTTAGATGTTCCACCCATTTTTTGATTGGGTTATTTTTTTTTTGGATATTGAGCTACATGAGCTGTTTGTATATTTTGGAGATTAATCACTTGTTGGTTGCTTCATCTGCAAATATTTTCTCCCATTCTGAGGGTTTTGTTTATGGTAGATAGGGTTATTTATAAGAGAACCGCCATGTCAGTATTCTTAAGTCTTTTTATTTTTTTATTTTTGGACTGGCTACAGACTTCAGAGAAAAATCTTCCAATCTCCTTTCTAGGTGGTTAAAAGCTGTGCTACCAATTCCTGATCATTTCAGGGCTTCTGAAGTACAAATCAGCTTTCCTTATGGCTGGTTTAGAATTCAGCTTTCTTAGATATGCTAAATCTCTTACCACTGTCCTTCTTTACAGCTTCTAAAATTTTGTTACTGTACTCTCCTCTCCTAATCTTTGTCCTTGGGGGTAATGCCTTCAAAAACAAAGTCGAAAAACCATTTATTGGGCTTCCCTGGTGGCACAGTGGTTAAGAATCCGCCTACCAATGCAGGGGACACGTGTTTGAGCCCTGGTCTGGGAAGATCCCACATGCCGCGGAGCAACTAAGCCCATGTGCCACAACTACTGAGCCTGTGCTCTGGAGCCCGTGAGCCACAACTGCTGAGCCCACATGCCACAACTACTGAAGCCCGCCTGCCTAGAGCCCGTGCTCCGCAACAAGAGAAGCCACCGCAATGAGAAGCTCGCGCACCGCAATGTAAAGTAGCCCCCGCTCACCACAACTAGAGAATGCCTGCGCACAGCAATGAAGACCCAACGCAGCCAAAAATAAATAAATAAAATAAACTTTAAAAAAACAAAACAAAACAAAAACTGTTTACTGTCACTTTAATGAACTTTCAAAAGGAAAAGGGCTTAATGCCTGTGTTCAGCCTGCCATCTTTACCCAGGATCCTGTTTACTTCATTTCAGTCCCCTTATATCTTTTAGTCACTTACCACCCCTTCCTCCCGCTCTTCCTCCCTCCCTCTCTCTTTCTCTTTTTTCTCTTTCTCACCCTCATTTCCTTCTTCATCCAATCTAGACCTTATATTACTTTAGGCATTTCCTTCCATATCCTCACTCATTGTTCTTTTGTTATATCTGCCCTCATAACCCTCAACTTTGGGTTACTCTTAACATTTACTTTGTCTACTCCTACATCTGTTCTATTAAAGTCTTCAGGAGAAATATTATGCAGTGTTGTAGACTGGCATCACTGTAAATTCACGGTCCCAATCTTGGCTGAGCCCTAAGAACCACTCTGCATTCTTACACCTGTCCTGGACCACCTTTCCACTTCACTCAGCAGGTATTATCAACTATCCACCACTCTCGTGCTTCAGAAAATGACCCTGCTTTCTCCTTCTGTGAGAGAATCCTAACTAACAGATGCTCATTTCCCCAGCATACTATCCCTTCCCATGATTTTATCTTTACTCAGACCCATCTTCAGTTCCTTTTCTGTAGCCTTAGAAGTTTCCTTTCTCCTATTTGGGACCAGACCCTTCACTTATGTCTTTTATCCCATTTTCTTCTGCCTCCCCTGGAATCTTGCTTCATCAGTTTTTTCAACATTTTCCAGAATTTTCAACTTTGCTTTCTACTATTTCTTTCTCCTACACCTGTAAATACATTCTTATAGGATAAAGTATAAATTCCTAAGACCCTTAGTCATCTAACCATGCTTACTCCTCCAACCTTATATCTTACCATTCCCCCAATACAACCTCATACTCAACACTCCACCATATGGCTATGGAGAGTTGCTTTTACTTCTCTGACTTATGCATTTCTTTTTACACCTCTGTCCTTTTGCTTTCATCATTCCTGGAACTCCTTCAACCGAAGTTACCCTTCCATCCCTGGCTAAATACCTGCTCTTCTTTCAAGACTCAGCTAAAATTATCACTTCTCTTTGAAGCTTTTCCTGACTGTCTTTGCACTAGACAAAATTGACCCTTCTTCCTTTGTGTTCTTCTATATACTATAGAGATTCTAGAAAACATCTGTAACTTTTGTTGCTCTGGACTATAAGTTACATGAGGACAAC